>NC_083430.1:39107203-39414801 GCF_020745735.1 Hemiscyllium ocellatum
ACCAAACACACACACACTCACTACCGTGCTGTCACTCACGCACACTCACTACTGTGCCATCAAACACCCATGCACATACTACTGTGCCGTCACTCACTACCGTGCCATCACACACACACGCACTATCGTGCCATCAAACACACACACGGACATTACCGTGTCAAACGCACACACGCACACTACCGTGCCAAACGCACACTACCATGCCATCAAATACACACACGTACACTCACTCACTACCATACCGTCAAACACACGTACACTCACTCACTACCATACCATCAAACACACACACACGCACAACCATGCTGTCAAACACACACACTCAATACCGTGCCGTCAAACACACACGCATTCAATACCGTGCCGTCAAACACACACGCACTCAATACCGTGCCGTCAAACACACACGCACTCAATACCGTGCCGTCAAACACACACGCACTCAATACCGTGTCGTCAAACACACACGCACTCAATACCGTGTCGTCAAACACACACGCACTCAATACCGTGTCGTCAAACACACACGCACTCAATACCGTGCCGTCAAACACACACGCACTCAATACCGTGTCGTCAAACACACACGCACTCAATACCGTGTCGTCAAACACACACGCACTCAATACCGTGTCATCAAACACACACGCACTCAATACCGTGTCATCAAACACACACACGCAACCGTGTCATCAAACACACACACGCACACTACCGAGCCATCAAATACGCACACACATGCACTCAATACCGTGACATCAAACACACACATACTCACTACCGTGCCATCAAACATCCACACACACTACTATGCCGTCACTCACTGCCATGCCATCACTCACGCACTCGCTACTGTGCCAAACACACACGCATGCTCACTATGCCATCAAACACCCATGCACACACTACCGTGCCGTCACTCACTACTGTGCCAAACACACACGCACACTCACTACCGTGCCATCAAGCACACACACGCACACTCACTACCGTGCCATCAAGCACACACACTACCGGGCCATCAAGCACACACACTACCGGGCCATCAAGCACACACACGCACACTCACTACCGTGCCATCAAGCACACACACGTAAACTCACTCACTACCATACCTTCAAACACAGACACGTAAACTCACTCACTACCATACCTTCAAACACAGACACGTAAACTCACTCACTACCATACCTTCAAACACAGACACGTAAACTCACTCACTACCATACCTTCAAACACACACACACTCACTACCGTACTGTCAAAAACACACACACACGACCGTGCCATTAAACACACACACGCACACTACCGTGCCAAACACACATGCACTCAATACCGTGACATCAAACACGCACACTCACTACCGTGCCAAACTCACACGCACACTCACTACCGTGCCATCAAACACACATGTACACTCACTACCGTGCCCATCAAACACACACGCACTCACACTAGTGCCATCAAACATACACGCACACACACTACTGTGCCATCTAACTCACACGCACACTCACTACTGTGCCATCAAACACTCACTCTACAATGTTTCAGGTGTCCCATTATACAGTTCTAGAATTAGATAAATTATGGATTAAATGAAGAGTGAAATCTTTTCTGTATTCCAATAAGCTACTTCACCCCAATCTGAGACAAGAATGACCCAGGTGTAAGATTTTGCCATTTTCCCCACCAGTTATCCTTTGACCTGCATGAACATACAACAATACAGTGCAGAACAGGCCCTTTGACCCTCAACGTTGTGCCGACCTGTGGACTTTTCTCAGCTTGTCCCCCTACACTATCCCAAAATCATCCATGAGCTTACCTAAGGATTGTTTAAATGCTAATGTGCCTGAGTTGACTACCTTAGCAGGTAGGGCATTTCACGCCCTTACCACTCTGTTTAAAGAACTTGCCTCTGACATCAATCTTAAATCTATCACCCCTCAACTTGCAGTTATGCCCTCTCGTACAAGCTGACGTCATCATTCCAGGAAAATGTCTTTCTCTGTCTACCCTATCTAATCCTCCGATCATCTTGTATGTCTCTATTAAATCTCCCCTTAGTCTGCTTCTTTCTAATGAGAAAAGACCCAAGTCTCTCAGCCTTTCCTCAAAAGACCTTCCCTCCAGACCAGGCAACAGCCTGGTAAATCTCCTCTGCACATTTTCCAATGCTTCCACATCCTTTCTGTAATGGGGTGACCAGAACTGTACACAATATTCCAGGTGTGGCAGCACCAGCGTTTTGTAAAGTTGCAGCATGATATTGCAGTTCCAGAACGCAATCCCTCTTGGGCGGCACTGTGGCTAGCACTTCTGCCTCACAGTGCCCAGAGACCTGGGTTCAATTCCCACCTCAGGCAACTGACTGTGTGGAGTTTGCACATTCTCCCAGTGTCTGCATGGGTTTCCTCCGGGTGCTCTGGTTTCCTCCCACAGTCCAAAGGTGTGCAGGTCAGGTGAATTGGCCATGCTAACTTGCCCATAGTGTTAGGTGTAGGGGAATGAGTCTGGATGGGTTGTTCTTTGGAGAGTCGGTGTGGACTTGTTCGGCTGAAGGGCCTGTTTCCACACTAAGTAATCTAATCTAATCTACCAATGAAACCTAATACACCATATGCCTTCTTAACAGCACTATCTACCTGGGTGGCAACTCTCCGGGATAAGTCTAGGGATTCATATTCTTGAAAGATCAGAACTGAGACTACTTCAAATCTATTTCATGGGGGCACAAGTCAAAAGGACAGAAGAAAGAGAGAAAAGCAAATTATTTTTCCCATAATTTGAGAGAGATTCATAATCAGATTCCAAAGATGAATGTTTGAGCCACCAACAGCATCATCCAGACTGCATTTCTGATCAAATACAAAATCAGAGAAAATACTGGCAAGTAACCATTTCTACATCACACACACACACACAAAATAATCCACTGCAGATGCATAGCATGAAGTGCATCTATATTTATTGAACTGAATACAGGATAACTATGTTCAATGGTAAACTGATGCATTTTAGAATAAATACAAAGCAGTTGCACAAGGCACTTCATATCACCTGAAGCAACGCACAAAACAGAGGCGCCAGTATTGCTTAGTAGTTTAGATTATAGATAAAGTCACTTGAAATCAGGTGACCAAAATTTCATTCTTAAAGAATAGCCCTCGAGTGCAGCCTCAACACTGAAACTGGTCAATTACGTTCATTCCAACTGCTTTATTTGTTTAGTTGACGGTTCAACTAGCTCTGAACATCAGACAATAAATTGTGTTTCAAAGTGCTGGCGTAGTTTGATGGAATCACCATTGAACCCCACGGATATTTTTCAAGTTGCAGATATTTAGTAAGAATCATCTTCCCAGACGGCAGAGCCAATTAAACAGCACAACCTCACTTTCAGATACATTTGAGAAGCAATGATTGGTGTTGTACAACTACAGACACTGATTACCTCAGAGACTTGCTGATTGAACACAAACACCTTTAGTATAGAAGTGCAGAAAAAGTGAGTTTTATTCATTAAGGTAATTTAGATAATAAGTGCTGCAAATTCTGATTCAAATGATCGAAAACACATTCCTCAACTACTTAACCCTCGTACTTTGCAAATAAAATTCTGAATTATTAAATCTGTATGACTTGTGGATCAAGCACATGGTCAGTCATATGCAGTATAAGTATTATGAAGTAAATATTGATTCCTCGATCCCTTTAGTTTGATTTGGATGCAGATTAAAATGACCTCTGAACTACTACAACTAAGAGTTGGTGTGGCATGCTGGGTATCCCATCTGATACTTGGCACCACTTCCCAGCTGTGATATTGTGCTTATATCACATTAGCATTTAGCGTTAGTTCTACAGAGTGTAGCTAGTAATTGATCATATTTGGTTATAAAGATACACAACAAAGCACTTCAACCCAGAGGAAGGAATGATGACTGTCCCTGCTTCAAGTGTGATGCACTTAATGGCAGTTTTGGCATTTAATCAAGGTGAATAATCGACTAATTTGTTTCTTAGCTACTCATGACGCTGGGTAAAAACTCGTTTACTGCCAGCAAATCAGTGAGATTTGATCCAAGTCATGTGATCTAAAAAACCGGTTACAATTATCAAGCCAATGAGCACTTGTACCAAATTCCAGGTTTTCATCCAATTAAGCCTATCTGCTCCAGTCACATCCACATATTCAGTCTTTTCAACAGTAGTTCTACAGATTCAGTATGTCCAAATATTTGGGAATTTCAGAACATTTGCAAATCCTTTCTACAGAAACTCCAGTCACCAAGATGAAGATACTATAGATGAGACTGCGCTCCTCATGTCTCTCAATGCTCCAATGCAAAGCAGCAATAGCAAAATAGCTTTTTGTGCTAACTGATCCAAGTGTCATGCGGTCTTTCCAATAGCTCACATTTAGCCATTTCCAAGATCTGCAGTAGTCCCGATTGTTTGATCTGGGATGGCTCATGCACTGGGGGAAGAGCCTGTCCTTGAAGCTTGAAACTTCAGCTGCACTGTACTTTTTCCTTGCGGATGTGGAGGCTTGATGTAGCCAGGGGGCGCGGTGGCACAAACCACAGCTGCCTTCTCTGGCACAGTTTTATTCAGGACACACAAACTTGATTGGAAAAGGAAAGTGGGTGTACTCTGGAAAATAAAATTAACACCTTGACCACAAGGGCCCTGGTCAAACTAAAGGAATAGAGGATGGAGCAAAGGATTGGAAAGGAGAAAGAGACAGAGACAGAGACAGAGAGAGAGGGGGAGAGAGAGAGAGAGAGAGAGAGACAGACACGGAGAGGGAGAGGGAGAGGGAGGGAGAGACAGAGAGGGAGAGGGAGAGGGAGAGAGGAAAAAAAGAGAAAGGCTTTTAGTAACATTCAAAAATATTTTTACATGGGTGATGTTTCAAAAGGTGCTCCAAAAACAGGATATGGTCATCAACAGAATTCAATTCCACAATGGGACAGTGGGCTAGGTTTCAGCTCATAGCTTATTTAAATATTTAAAAATAACAATTATATATCTATAATGGTTAAGTTGTCTCAATAAAGCAAAACTGTTGAAATGAAGAACAGAATAATGCAAAGTTAGCACAGACCGGAAGTTCTATTACCATTGTTTACAATCCTGGATGTGACTCAGCTGACCCATCCCCAATGCTTCCTGCACCAGAAGCCAGAGCACCTTGGGCTGGAGACCAAGGAGGGAGGAAGAAACACCAGAGGGATCTATTACAATCCATGGAGATTAACTTAAACCAGTTAGAAGTAGGCGGATTACTGATGGGGAAAGAGTAGCGTGATTCAGGGCACCCAGTAGCAAAAACACAGAACTCAAGATATAACAGGCATAAAGTGATCAAAAGAGACTTCTGAAATATATAACTGTTTGTTCTAGGAACAACCTTTAAATAATTTATTTAAATTTTGCAAAATCTACATTAATAACCTGTAGATTAGCGAGCACTCCAACACAAAATTCCTTCCAATGTCCTTGGTATTAGAATACATGGATTCAGATCAAAGTTAATGATTCTAGTCATGTTCCTAGTGATTAAACTGTGCACAACAAAACCAAAATGTGTGCACACTGCATGTCCAGGTGTTTTACTAGTGTACATTAAACCGACCCACAACTACGAAGATGAAGGCAACAGTTCACAGAATGCTCAACTCTAATGATGTTTCATAAAATCAAAGTGTTGGAAATACGCAGCAAGTCAGGCAGCACACGTGATGAGGGATATAAAGTCAGCTTTAAGCTAACATGACCCTTTTTCTGAAGGGGTCTTTTGATTCTTCAACAAGAGTAAATTTTGTTTGTTACTGAAGACAATGGGACTGCTGATTCATTTAGAGTTAGGTCATTCAGAGGTAGTGGAAACCTGCAACACTTTTCTTGAAACCAATGAAATCAGGATCATTTAAAAACAGTTGATAAATTTGTTAGATGAGTCAGCTGCCAATTTCAACCTTAACATTGTGTGGGGCTCAGATTTTCATCACCTCCTCTCAGAAACCTAAGGCAGATGGGTTGCTGACATAGGCAGAGAATCAAATAACCACTCAGCTCCAGGAGCTGGTGACCCGAGATGTGCACAGAAAGATTCAAGGAAGGAAAATGCTACAATCAGCGAATTAGAGAGAGTAAGACAGTAAGTAAGCAAAGTCAATCATTCATATCCAGAACTAAAGGCCAAACACACCAAACTCTCATACACCACAATACAGACCACAGCTAAATACTGCAAAGAATTATTCAGATTTCAGAAACAGTTTTGTGAATGAATTCACGCAGAAGATTAAAATTGAAACAAAATTATTTATTTAAACTGCATCCGAAGTGTGGTTTCTGGGCATCTGAAACTGAAGAATTAACACAAAGACAGCTCATGATTCAAATAAAGACAGAAAATTTGGAAATACTCAGCAGATAAGGTAGCTGTGGAGCGAGAAACAGTGCTAACTTTCAGATCAAGGACCTGCAGTCAGTTTCTAGTCAAAGGTCATCAACCTGAAACGCCATCTGTTTTTCTCTCCACAGATGCTGCCCGATTTGCTGAGCATTTCCATAATGTGTTCCATAACTCAGCCATGTCAATTCTGCTGCAGAATCAAATCATGGCATTGTAGTGCAGACGGCAGGCAGAATGGCGCCCAACAAAACTAAGTTTGAACAGGGTCATGGTGGAAAGCCAGCACAACAATCAGCTGTGAACTCTGCAATCTCATAAATTAGCAGCATTAGATCGCAACTTGAAAGCAGCCAAGGTTGAAGCACCAATGGAACTATGATCTTGCAAGGATTAAGCATCTTCAAAAGAACAAAAAAAGGTAATGAATGAGGACAATGAGTTAAATCCTGCTGGGGAATGACAAAGCAAGGTCGAAGAGCGGAAAAAGAAAAAGGCTTTCCTTTCACAGAGAGGAATTGTATTGTCAAGAGGGGTGAAGTGGAAGAGAGGAGAGGGGAATAGAGCCAACATTTGAGAGGAAGAGGGGGTCATACTGGAAGATATGGATTGGGGGGGGGGGGGGGGGGGCGTGGAAACAAGAAAAGGGAAGACAGTGAAGAGCAGAGGAGAAAAACAAAACAGGAGGAGATATAACTGAGGGGTAAACAGAAGGATTGTCAGAAGTCTTTTTCACCGTGCAACTTTCTGATTAAAAATAGCAATTGCCTCACACTTGGATGGTGGATAAGTGGTTAGCATTGCTGCCTCACAGCACCAGGACCCGGGTTCAATTCCAGCCTTGACGACTGTCTGTGTGGAGCTTGCATATTCTCCCCATGTCTGCGTGGGTTTCCTCCAGGTGCTCCAGTTTCCTCCCACAATCCAAAGATGTGCAGATCAGGTGATTTAGCCATGCTAAATTGCCCAAAGTGCTAGATGCATTAGTTAGGGGTAAATGTAGGGGAATGGGGCTGGATGATTTACTCTTCGGAGAGTTGGTGTAGACTTGTTCAGCCTAATGGCTTGTTTCCACACTGTAGGGAATCTAACTGCGGACACTGCATATAATCCTCATCTACAGAAACAGAATATAGATGTCTATAAAGTCTCATACACTGCAAAGTCTCAAGCATTCAGGTTGAGATGCAATTGAAGCTTCAGGGCTCCTCAGCCTATCACCACCGCATTTACATCTGACAGAGCAACACTGAGCCAGAGTCTCAGAACCCCAGTAATCTATACTATAATACCATCAGTTTGCATGTCAACTATAAATCAGCCCAATACTAATTGAGGCAAGGAAGGAATACCTTATTCTGTCATATTATTTGTTTGCTTCACTGCCACTTTCACCTGCAAGAAACATATGCCATGCAATTTGAACACAGAGGTCTGTTCCAAGAACAATGTTTCTGTATGGTGCTTTCCAGAGGACACAGTACCAGCTTATGTTTGTATCATTCTTGGCAGATGCCAAAAGTAGCATGAATGACAGCAAGATACACATATACTGGCACCAGTGAATGTCATACTCATTTGCTGTATGGACAAGGGAATCAAGTGACTGCATTGATACGGTTAAGAACTCTTGCCATTAAACTGGTACAGGGAATGGTACCTCACAATGCAACAGGATTTTATCAGGTTGTGGCTTTTTTGCGAGGGGGGATAATCTGACAGATCTTTGAAACGATGAGAGCTTTTTTGGGGGCAGATGCTTTTACTTTTGTGGAGACCAGAACGTGAAATCACAAATAAGATGCACACATTATATATGAAATTCAGGAGAAACATCTCAACTACAAAATTGCCAGAATATGGAACTTTGTACCTCAAGCAGATTGAGCAACTAGCAGTGATTCATTTAAAGCTAGATAAACACAAAAGACAAAGGAAAAGGTTAATACTGAATGATTAGAGTTCAGGAGGTAGCCTGTCAGCTGTGTTCACGTTAGTCTTCTACAAGAGCAACTTACCCAGTAACACCCTCAGCCTTTTCCCACGGTCCTGAAAATTTTCTCTTTTCAGATAAATATTCAATTTTCCACTTAATTTTCTCTTTCCTAAAGAAAACAGTCCCAAACATCTCCAACCTATCCAGTTGAAGGAAAGATCCTAATCCCGGAACCATTCTCATGATTATTTTTCTGCACTCCCTCTATTGCTTTCACATCTTTTCTAAAACTTATTCTTCAAAAACTGGATAATATCTGGTTGAGGTTGAACCACTGTTTAATACAATTTGATCATGACTTCCTCACTTTTGGACTTTTTGCCCCTGTTTATAAAACTCAAGATTCCAAGTGCTTTATTAATCACTTCCTCAACCTCCCTGCCACCTTCAACGATTTATGCAAATATATCCTTAAGGTTCTTTGCTTTTGAACTCCTCTAGAATTGTACTCTTTCCTTTAATATTTATTTTATATTATGTTAATGTAATGAAGTGAACAGTAGTGGGAGGAGACAGATGTGGGACATAGACATCAGCATAGGGTCAGTGGGCTTAATGGTCTGTGTTTGTGCCATAACGTAATGCGATACAACATAATTCTTCACATGAACCTCTAACTATACAATTTTAAAAGGAAACCAGAGAGGCCAAACCAAAAGCCACAAAAAAATGCTCAGGATCCAGAATGGTTGAAATAAAGTCAAATTTCAACTATCATAGTGACATCTGGTTGGCATGGACAGGTTGGACCGAAGGGTCTGTTTCCATGCTGTACATCTCTATGACTCTAAATGTTTGTATTTCAGATACAAGTCTGAGCCTCCTCTGTACCTGCAACTAATGGTGGGGTTTCAATCCTGCTACCAAATGTCCAGATTTAAATGCAGGTGGCAGCCTCTACACTGACCAAACAAGTATCTAACAGTTCAGAATTCTCTCTTTTGTTGGACATTAGCATCATTACAACATTGTGTGGCATGGACAAAATCCAGGGGCAGGTCAGGTTTTTCAAAGCTGGGGAAATACCATTGGAAATATAAAATCTGAAACAGCACATCAAATTAGCTTCACTATTTCAGAAAATATACATACATCACAGTTGCAAACTATACATAAATAAGTGAGATTAAATTAGTCTTTGACACAACATTAAATATTTCCATTGCCAAGTTTTTCAGCTGGTCTCACCATAGATTAGACATGCGCATAGCAGCCAATTTGGAATTGTTTAATCAATAATAAATTAGGATTTTAGACAACACAACGCACACCAGCATGTAACTGAAAAGATCAGAGCTATGAACAATATGAGCTATTGCCTGAATAGTAGCCATCTGCCAGCCTCAGACACTCAATGTCACCCTCAAAGAGAACAAAGATACTACACTTTCTCAGCCTGCTTTTCACAAATGTTAGTGGGGCCCTAAATGTCACCAGTAGAACACTGCGTTCACAGCCAATCTCCAGAATAGGAAGGCACTATAACAGATTTAAGATAGTAGGATGGTACACTCAAATATATCCCCTAAAGGATGGTGCCTTATTTACAAACATACTTCCTGTAGTATCATACAGCATTTACAGAGAATTAGGACAGTTCACTATGTACACACATTCAGTAGGCCACTTCATTGTCTACAGTAACATTTCCAGTGGTAACTGAACTGTTTTGGTATAGTAGTGTTTTATTTATTCACTTAAGGTAAACTGTAGTGTATTTAATGGAGACGTCTGGTAGGACTGTGTACATTTTACAAACACAATTGTGTAGGGCCAAGCATTATTTACAGGGACATTTCCAAAGCAGAGACAAATAGTAGGACAATGAGTTATTTCTGGATGTAGAGCCTGCAGTACCAGTTAAGAAAGAGATGACAACCTGCAGCTCTACAGCCACACGGCTCGCTAAGGACTGAAATGCAGCTCAACTTATTTTTTCCTCGTACTGATTTTCAGAAAAGAAATGTCTAAATATGTTTCTACTTCAAATAGTAAATCAAGTTTAACTATTTCCTTGGCAATGGATATTTTAACAGAACCATAACAGAACTTGTGAACTGTTTAATAAAAATACGAAATTTTATTGAAAAAGTAGTAAGTTACAACTGCACAGTTTGCTAAGCAAAAGGACATCACATGTCCTCATGTTTATAGCTTATGTATTACTTGCTAATCAATTATGTGCATTGTTCGGTGACGAGGCATGCACAGTGAAGGAAATTATTGCAATTTTGTTTTGAGACTATTTTGTAATTAAAAAGTTTAATTTATTGCAGGAAACAGTGCTGATTACGGCTGACAGACATTTGTAAATTAATTAGCAAGTGAATTTAAATTTACAAAAAATGCGACATTATTAGAGGGGTTGAAATGTTTTTCAAAGTAGAATATGTTGTCGTCTTATTTTTCATAATGATTGGCATTTGAGTAACAACATCAGAGGTACCAAGTGTGCTTTTTCACTAAATTTAAGAAATGGCTCATCTTGTTCAGTATGTCAACCCTCAAGTTAGGATCTCATTCTTGAAAAGTAATTAACTTCCTCAGAATGCATAATGCAATTTAAATGAAATAACTTTGAGTCATTCACACAAATCAATTGTAAAGCTACTATTGGTTTTGTTTACATCATTCAAGATTTCCCTCTACTGAATGGAACATCTCTAGAAAGTTCATTTCACTACTACTAATTATTCTTTAATATCTCACTCATTGGACTTTCAAATGTGTTACATTCAACTATTAGTGATGTTGTAGCCCAATCTCAGTCAAACTGACCTGCCAGCGAGAGCTGTTGGATCAGGATCAGGATCAGGAACTCTAACTTATAACTTTCCTCTCTGTTCTGAGACCAAATTATATGATATGCTAACTGGGACAAGTGTTGAGAGTTTAAAAAATATTTCATTAAAAGTTAAATTGGGAGTTCAAAAAACCTTAACTACAAATGTGCTACAAGTACTATTTGCAGATAAATATAAAGGAACACTTTTAGGGACTTAGCACCAACATCATATACGTAGTCACAGTTTTGGCAGTCAGTTTTGGAAACACAGATTCCCAGTTTAATCCGTGTATGCACCATTACCTGCAAAAATATTTCTCTACAGACAACTTCAACTTTCAAATCAATGTCCTGGAGCTAATGGCAGGCCAGGGTTTTTATTGTCCTCAAAAATATAAATCTGACATTCCACATCATGACAAGTGGAAAATCTTTATATAACAAACACACAAGGATTTGGCACGTTAAAGGCTGGATAGCAACAAGTTAATGAGAGACTAGCTGGTTGTGAGCTGTTGGCATTTCCTCATGCAGTGTCCATGGCTGATGAAAATGAAGAATGAATGTGTTGAATGAGAGCGAGAGAACGCTTACCAGCTGTTAGCACCAGCCTCACTCTGAAACCTCTTACATCCAATCAGGCCGTGCATGAAACTGCAAAATCCTCACAAGTATCCTCCTAGGGAACAAACACTCACGATTACATACAGACCAACAACTGCCATGTCTCTAACTCTCTCAAACCTAACAATTGTCACCTAGGGATCCATATCATACTGGAAAGATCTGACCTGATCAGGATTACAAAGGGTCCTTTGAAGATGTCCTCCCACCCCCCAAAACA
Source organism: Hemiscyllium ocellatum (assembly GCF_020745735.1). Lineage (NCBI taxonomy): Eukaryota > Metazoa > Chordata > Chondrichthyes > Orectolobiformes > Hemiscylliidae > Hemiscyllium > Hemiscyllium ocellatum. Next base: position 39,119,262 of record NC_083430.1, read on the forward strand.
CACTTACACTCTGCCACCCAACCATCCCCCTCCCAAACTGTAAACTTGAGTCACTTTTAGCTGTGACCAGCTGTACATGTAGAGTATTTCAGTTTCCTTGGATTTCAGTACAATTGCTCAGTGGATTTTTAGACTGCTCTAAGGGTCTCTGGCATACAGTACCGATGCCTTCAGCTCCACAGGCAAAAAAGAGCTATGCTGAGTTTTCAGTCTTTGTTCCAACTTGTTTCTGCCAGTACAGAGAAAGAAAAAAAAACTTAAGGCGAGCTTGACTGAGTTGAGTCAGTCTGATTATAGCCCACAGTAAAATCATTGAAGAATCACAGTTACAATTGACATTGCAATTTCAGATTCTCATCACAAGGAATGTCGCTGAATAAAACTAGCAGGTTACTCCATCTCTCCTTAAGCTATTACACAATGACTCTGCAGTTTGCTCCAATGTCACAGCCACCATTTCAACAAGAAACTATCCTGTTACTAAAGTGCACCAATATTTATGTGGATAAATTCACTTCGATCTAAACCAAATGCAGGAAGACCAAAAAAAAACACCTACTTCAAATTCTGGTTCTGCTGCATTATTCTGAACGTAGAGTGGGACAGTGTGCCAAGTCAAAGCAGAGTACCTTTTGAAAGAGTTGGCTTTACTGCGAGTGGAATGGGGATTCTGGGGCATTATGGAAGACCTTGTAAGATTTTCTCTAGGTCCCCAAGCAGTGTACTTGAATTCAGGATTCTCTGTCCAAATTCTGATTTCTCATCAAGATGCTTACAGATCAGGCCAGGATTGCATGGTTACAGCCCTGCTGCTGCTGGGAATTATTTAAATGTAACATTTTAAATTCAAGGACTAAATAAATTAAACTGCTAGTGAAATGGCATTCATATGGAATTTTTTCATATGTTTATATAAAATTCAATTCTGTAATTCCAGACCAACTTTAGCCCTAATTTTGCATTCATGCACTGCAAGCATCAAAATCATCATGGCTAGAAATCTATGTTGTTATGTAAGCGGTGGAGCATATTTAAATAAAATGGCTAGGTACTGATGTATTTTGAAAGTTTTTCAGGATAATATTGGGGCTAGCCACAGAAGTGGCAACAGGAGAAAGAGAGGGGTAGCTGGCAGGTTGCTGAGCAAACAATCACAGCAGGACAGTGGCAGTGAATCAAACGGCACCTTTACAAACACAAAGTTCTCCAACCACAAGAAAAACCAGAGAGCTAGATACAGAGTAAAGCTCTCTCAGTACTGTTCCCATCAGTCAGAGGAAGGCTGCCTCTACTCTTTTAAACAAAGTAAAGCTCCTTCGACACTCCAATCTCACTGCCCGTGTCTATCGCATAGAAGGCATTGTTAAATCAGTGATGTAAGTGTACTGAAACTATTTCTTCCTTCCTGTTTATTCCTTGCTCTTTCAATCAACCCATCCAGAACTAAATATTCTCAACCCTCAATCCTGTCCAAAACTCTCATCCAGTGAATGATCACTTGGCTCATATTTAATTGCACAGATGTCAATTATCCCCAAGTCTTGAATCTCCAGGTTAATTCCATATTGGATGCTCCCAATGGCAGAATTATAAGCAGTATTGATAATCGTAACTTACTTCCCGAGGAATGTTCTCCCTTACTCAATGTGGGTCAATAAGCAGTAACAGCTCAAAAAACGTCAGGATACAGCTCATCAAGCCGGTGGCACAGTGGCCAGAGACCCAGGTTCAATTCCCGCCTCAGGCAACTGACTGTGTGGAGTTTGCACATTCTCCCCGTGTCTGCATGGGTTTCCTCCCACAGTCCAAAGATGTGCAGATCAGGTGAATTGGCCATGCTAAACTGCCTGTAGTGTTAGGTGAAGGGGTAAATGTAGGGATAAGGGTGGGTTGGGCTTCAGCGGGTGGATGTGGACTTGTTGGGCCGAAGGGCCTGTTTCCACACTGTAAGTAATCTAAATCTAAAGTAATTTAACAACTCAATTGAAACATCCCTCTTTGCTAAGATGAAAGTGCCACAAAGACATTTCCAGTTGGTCAAACAAGTGACCATTCTTTAGATATAAGTCCTGTTGACTAATCATTTTTGTCCTCACCAAACACATGCAATAGTGAAGGACAGGATCTCAAACCCAGTGCTGCAGAAACCAATTCTAGTTCTTAATTGCTCATGCAATAGGGAATAAACCCGAAATGTTCTTACTCAAAGTGACTAAGTGCTGTAATGAGAAATTGTAAAAGCTTAAAATGAATATATAGTTCACAAACATAGCCAGTTCTCCCTATCACTCAGTTAGCTGATGGTCCACATTCGAGAACCGTTGAGGCCAAGCTCTCAAGTGATTGAGGCAAGACATCGGGAGGTACAGCTGGGATGCACACACTCAAACAGATTTTCTTCAGCAGAATTTTAGCAAAATAATTTTTTGTAGGAACAATGCTGAGATAAGACATATCTCCGCTTTGATTAGTGTCAAATAAATGGAGTGAAATGTTGCAGGAGATTAAGGTTCTACAAAGAGTTAATTTCAGTTGATGTGCAAAAGATCAGGAAGAAAGGATACATTCCTACAGGAAGCTGCAGCCTAAATACTTTGTGCTGGAGTCACAGTGTCACAGGTGCTATTCTTGTGAGTCCTTGTTAAGGCAGTGGCATTGTCATTGGATGACTATTCAGACACCCAAACTAACGGTCTGGGGATATGGGTACAAATCCCAACATGGGTAGCTGGTAGATTTTATTTCAATTTTCAGTATTAGAAATTAATCTTGAAATGAAAGTTAATCTCAGTAATGATCACCATAAAGTTATAATTGATTGTCGGGTAAATTCAGCATTTTCACTAATTAATTTCAGAGAACAAGGCCTAACACTCTGATCATCTGCACTATGTGACTCCAGATAACCACAACCACCTGATGAAGGAACGGCACTCCGAAAGCTAGTGCTTCCAAATAAACCTGTTGGACTGTAACCTGCTGCTGTGGGACTGTAACCTGCTGCTGTGGGAATTTTAACTTTGTCCACCCCAGTCCAACACTGGTACCTCCAAGTCACGGGTTCACAAGAACACAATTGACTCTTAATTGTCCTCTGGAAAAGTCTAGCAAGACAATAAATACTAGGGAAATTAGGTATAGTGCAAAAAATGCTGGCCTGACCAGCAATGCTCACACCTCATGAAAACTAATCAAAATAAACTGACTATGACAAGTGCAGACAATAACCAAAGTGTCTAATCACCTTCTTTTGATAGTTAAATAATTACTATCCTTGCTTTTTCCCAATATCATCGTCTGCCGACCAGAGACTCAACTTGTCCAGTCATATAAATAGCATGGTTGTTACAACAATTTAGAGGTTGGATATTTGGCTCAGCAGTTAGCACTGCTGCCTCACAGCACCAGGGATCTGGGTTCAATTCCAGCCTAGGGCAACTGTCTGTGTAGAGTTTGCACATTCTCCCCGTGTCTGTGTGGGTTTCCTCCCACAGTCTAAAAAGGATGTGCAGGTTAGGTGAATTGAACATGGTAAATTGCCCATCATGTTCAGGGATGCATAGGTTAGGTGCATTAGTTAGGAGAAATGTAGGACTAGGTAAAAGGTCTGGGTGGGATTCTCTTTGGGGCAGCACAGTGGCTCAGTGGTTAGCATTGCTGCCTCACAGCGCCAGGGACCCGGGTTCAATTCCAGCCTTGAGTGACTGTGTGGAGTTTGCACATTTTCCCTGTGCTGCGTGGGCTTCCTTCGAGTGTTCCGGTTTCCTCCCACAGTCAAAAGATGTGCAGGTGAGGTGAATTGGTCATGCTAAATTGCCCGTAGAATTAGGTGCAATAGTTAGGGGGAATGGATCTGGGTGGGTCCCTCTTCAGAGGGTCGGTGTGGATTAGTTGGGCCAAAAAGGCTTGTTTCCACACTGAAGGGAATCTATTCTGACTTGATTCTACAGAGCTCCCTATCACTTACAAGGCACAAATCAGAGGTATGATGGAATATCTACCCCTTGGCTGATGACTGCTGTTGAAATCACACCCTAAGAAGCTCAGCAAAATCCAGATCAAAGCAATTGATTTGCACACCATTCACCATCTTAACCACTCACTCCTTCCACCAAGCAAACATTGGAGGGAGTGTAAAATATCTAAACTTTTCACTGCTGCATCACACCAGGCTTCTTCATTAGCACTTCCAAAATCTGTGATCTTTCTGACCAAAAAGGAAACAGGTGCATAGAAATACTATGCCTCTAAGTCATATACTGTGCTGACTTAGAAACGCATTGCTTTTCTTTCTTCCTTACTACTGGATCAAAATCCTAGAATTCCTGATCAAACCACACTGTGGCAGCATCTTCAACTAGGACTGCTGATATTCAAAGAAGTAGATTATCAGCACCTTCTCAAAGGCAATTACAAATGCGTACCAAATGCCAGCAATTCATAAATTCTCAAGAATTAATACAACTAAACAGAGCTACCTTGCATGGTGTGAAACAGAGCCCTAGCAAGGGTCAATTGATCCAAGGACTAAAGGATCTCTATCGCTAAATAACTTGGTTCCTGCTTGAACTCCTTACAGTTCCTGCAAGCCCAGATAGATTGCCATAAAAGACAAAATCTCAGGACTGACTCCAAGTCAGCAATTTGCCTTCCATTATCCCTTCTGGACATGATGCAAGTCAACAGATTCTTTCCTAAGATAATAAAATCATAGGGTGATCAAGCAGATTCACCAGCTCAACACAATTAAACTGAAAGCAAACAGCCCCCAAAAAAGTTTAGACTGTAGTCTCCAATTCCCCCAACTTATTTATGCTGAATCCAAATGTGGACAGCTTTACTGCCCTATCTTTCCTGAAGCTGAGCTTCAAACACTCACACAACCTCAACTTCCTTGCTGATTTATCACTGGCCCTATATCCGGGCAGTATAGACGTTTTGTTTCTTAGTCCTTATCACAGTGACAGCTACATCCTGCAGCCACCTGGTCTCCACAAAATCATGGAAAAAGTCAAAGATGGGAGGAGGCTTCAGCAGAGGTTATTTTTTTCATCCCTTCCCCACTGAAATGCAGGAATTGAGTACTTTTCCGCCATCAAGAGCCATTCGTTGTATGAGTTGAGATGGAGGGTTAGCAGATCATTCAACTGGGGGTGTTTTTTTTGGTGGGGGGGGGGGCAGGAATTGGTTTATTATACTTTGACAGTTCCAGTCTTTTCCTTCTTACATACACTTCACCAAGATCGCTGTAAAGTCATCAGGAATGCGATCCCTGGCTCACTGTCCCATTGTGATCCCCATTCAACTCTAACCTCATCTGAAATGAGCTAAGTGAGCAGAGACTAGAGTTATATACAGGACCATTTTTGTTTCGTATGTTTTGCACCATTCTAGACGATGCTTTCACTAACAAAGGTAGCAGGGAACCTGCATCAGTTTTAATTTAAGAAAAACTTCTGTGGTCCTGTAAAAGAAACTGAATATTGTATTTTGAATCTCCAAGATAGACAGTATTTGCTCGAGATGCTATATGGCAAGTACAGAGCTATAAAGTGCTTGATGATGCAGTGGGTCACTCCAAACAGCCAGCTCTATTCTTTCAGAGCTCTGCTCATCCTAATTTCTCCACGGTCCTTTTTATAATCTGTGATCCAACTCTCCAGCTTTATTTCTAGTTATGAGTTCACCAGGGGAGACCTTTAGATAGATAGCACCAATTTTATTATAAATACAAGATAATGAAAAATAAAACAGCAATAATCAGATAACATTCTCTGTACAGACAACATGCTGGCACAGAGAGTTCAAACAATTTTTTTTTCAAATAAAATGCGGTAGAACAAATTGGCAGGAAGTTTTTTTGTGCAATTCTGGATGCCATATGCAAATTGGCAAAGATTAAACAAAACAGAGGCAGGATCCTAGAGTGCAACGTCAAACCCTGCAGCCTTCCACTGTGATACAGTGAGGTCCTTGCCACTTTCCCAGCTTTCAGGCTATAGCAATACTCAACAAGACACCATGACAACTATCCCCAGGAGTGCTTTCCTGGATTAACTGCCTTAAACACGCAAAACGAATGAACCCTTTGCACCTTGGGTAATAAATAGAACCTGAACATTACCCTGGGCAATGTCAATTCACCATAACAATCACATGATAGATATTCATCAGCCCAGAATCCCATTTGAAGCAAAGATGGAAGTCAGTGGCTTATAGTTATATTAAAAGGATCAGCCTCCGCCACCCTTGGGCTTCACTACCCCCTTTCAAATGCAACACTCACCATCTAGCAATCGCTCTCATACTATATCATTACTGTAATACCAACAGTCACTGCGCTGTGTTTAAACACACAGCTGGCTTCAGTATTTCAGCTCTATCCAGCAGGATGATCCTACTCTTATCTCACGATACTGTAATGGAGAGAAACTCCAAAGAAATATCCCCTAACTGATCAGGCAGATGACTGCAGACAATAACACATCCCGTGATCCTTACAGCCCATTTGCTGAGCAGTCCAGCGTTGATCCTTCACAGCACCCACAGAGTCAATTTGTTTCCAAGAGCTTGGCTCAAGTGACATTTCCAGTCATGGGAACTGTGTGCAAAATGTCACCAAGTCAGGCAACTAAACATTCCCACAAGTGGCAGCCTTCATTTTTGCTCGTGCTCAGGCTGAGGTCGCAGTAAGAGGGAAATGGATAGGTGCATGAGGGAAGGTGGAATCAAACATGACAGGCACGCCATTAATTCACATCATCATTGGGGTCACCTCCTACCAGGTTGACTTCTGTTTTTGCTCCCTGAGAAACCTTACGTTGGGGCCCAGGCAGTTGTATTGTGTCTGGGTCCAAGAAACCACGCCTGTCAATTAAACTGGGGAACAAAGAGAGAGAGAGAGAGAGAAAGTCGTGAGTAATTGACAGCCATTCAATGGAAATATCAAAGTACTAGTCAATTTACTTGCACAAACTTTAGTCAGCTAAACTAGTCCCAAACCATTGACTCAGGATATTCTTTAGAGATTCCTTTTTTATTTACAGAAATAAGAGCAGGACAAAAGGTCAATGAGATATTCAGTCCCATCCTTTTCCTGGACTGATTGCCTCAATGGAGGTATACTTTCTGCTTCCCCAAGTTTCCATGAAAGCCCATCTTTCCCACACCCCAACATTTCCATAGAATCCCATCCTTTCAATATCCCACCTCTCCCATTGAAACACATTCTTCTGATATTCCAACATTTACACAGATGCTAGTCTCTTGGCTTGCCTAGCCTGAGCTCCACTAAAGGTTGTTTGCTTAACACCTTGGCAACTTTTCCAGGCATTTACCATTTTATGTGGAAATAAATGTTTGCATCTATTTAAAATGTAGTTTTCATGAAGGCACTGGTTAAAAGCTGACAGCACATGCAAAGAGGAGTGATGGTAATTGCAAAGGGAGGCAATGCTGATAAGCCACACAGAGGGGCATTATTGATTGACTGGACAGCACTATGTTGAGGTTGTACAGGACATTGGTGAGGCCTCTACTGGAATACTGTGTTCAGTTCTGGTTGCCCAGTTATGAGGAGGAGATTATCAAGCTGGAGAGGGTTCAGAATGTTGCCAGGTATGGAAGGTTTGAGTTATAAAGAAAGACTGGACAGGCTGAGACTTTTTTCACTGTAGCGTAGGAGATTGAGAGGCGACCTGATACAAATTTATAGAACAATGGGAGATATAGACAGAGTTGATGGTAGTTGGCTTTTCCCCAAGATGGGAAGAAGCGAGGACTGCAAATGCTGGAGAGTCAGAGTCGAAAACGGTGGTTCTGAAAAGCACAGCTGGTCAGGCAGCATCCGCGGAGCAGGAGAGTCAATGCTTTGGGCACAGGCCCTTCATCAGGAATGAGGAGACGCTGAGATAAATAGAGGGGTGGAGGTGAAAGTTGCCAGGAAGGTGAATACAGGTGGAGGGTGACTGTGACAGGTCGGTGGGGAGGGTGGAGTGGTTAGGTGGGAAGGAAGATGAACAGGTAGGACAGGTCAGGAGTGCACTGCTGAGTTGGAGGGTTGGATTTGGGATGAGGTGGGGGCAAGGGGAATTTGGAAACTAATGACTTCGATGTTGATGCCATGTGGTTTAAGGGTCCCAAGGTGGAAGATTAGACATCCTTCCTCCAGTTGTCAGGTGGCTTGGATTTGGTGGTGGAAGCGACCCAGCAATTGCATGTCCTTGAGGGAGAGTGGAAGTGGTTGGCCACAGGGTTGATCGGTGCATGTGCCCCAAAGACATTCCCTGAAATGCCCCGCAAGTTGGTGTTCTGTCTCTCCGAGGAGAGAAGACCACATTGAGGGCAATGGACACAGTAGATGAGATGGGTGGATGTGCAGGAAAATCTCTGCTGGACGTGAAAAGATCCTTTGGGGCCTTGAATGGAGGTGCAGGGGGAGGTGTGGATGCAGGTTTTACATCTCTTGCCCCCTCAGCCCCGTTCCACCCCACATTCCTGATGACAGGCTTATCCCCTAAGACTCTCCTGCTCCTTGAATGCTGCCTGACCTGCTGTGTGTTTCCAGTGCCACACTTGTCAGTTCTTTTCCCCAAGATGGGGCATATTTTCAAGGTGAGAGAAGAGAAATTTAAAGAGAGACATAAGAGGCAAGTTTTCTACACAAACGGTGGTTCATGTGTGGAATGAACTCCCTGAGGAAGTAGTGAATGTGGGTAAAATTACAACATTTAAAAGACATTTGGATGGATACATGAATAGGAAAGGTTTGGTGGGATATGGGCCAGAAGCAGGCAGGTGGGACTCATTTAGTTTGGGATTATGTTCAGCATGGACTGGTTGGACTGAAGGATCTGTTTCGATTCTGTATGAATCTGAGTCCATAACTATTAGATACACTTGCTACTTTAAAATTTGGTCAATGCGCAAGAACAACAGTACATAAATTCCTAGCTTCCCTCCGTTCCAAAGTCAAAAACTCCTAATGCCAAGAAATCCAACATTTGCACACTTAACCCACAGCAGAAAATACCAAGTAAATATCACTAATCAGCAATATTAGCACAAAGTATTGTGCAGTACTGGAGATACACGGGGTACACACAAGGTGTCCAATTTCCGTGTGAAAAAGAAAAAGCAAAGGATCATACATGGGGGAGAAAAATTTGGACTTGCAGATTTCTCTCTCTACCTGGGAGGCATTGGTCCACACAAAACTGCACAGCAGTTAGTGACAATACTGTTGTAACTGTAGGGATTAGTGTTTTCTTCTGAGCTTCGTTTACTGGACCACGAGCCTTTAATCTGTTAAAACATTAAAGCATAGTACATTATAGAAAGAGCAGGATCAAAATATTCACGCCATAACTTCTGTTTTGAAGCGACATTTCTCTTCAATGCTTTATGCAGAGATTTCCCCAGTGCATTAAACCCGTCAGTTAGCTAACACAAACAATCACAACACTCATTGTGTTGAGTGATAGGCGAAGGTTAAGCAAATGCAGTAAATGCAATCCTCTCTACATTTAGTGCCAGTCTCTCACAGCAAGGGGTTCATCAAACATGCAGGGCAAGCAAAGCATAGGTTGTTTAGAGAGTAAATAATTCATCTACACTGATCCATGAAACAAACTGAAGGCAGATATGCCACAAGCCAGATACAGAATAAGCTTCCTGCAGACTACTTCAAACACTCATAGGGCACCACAGAAGAAATACTGAGTTAGTTTATAAATGAGATCATGCACACCAATTCCAACAAAGTGCTTATCTAAGTCTGCAGTCATTACTGAATACATGTAAATTTATGATGATGTCCACTAATTCATCTGTTGGGCATCATTACTTATGAACACAACTTCAGCTACTGCCCTTTAGAATTTTGTGCTGGCTCTGAATCATACAAGTCACTAACCCTAAAAGTGTCTACAAGTTAGCTCATTGGCAACTGAGCTGGTCTGTCAATGTCCATTTATTTTTCAGCCACTCAAAGTATGCTTTGCTGAAATTTAGAACAGACAGACCATGAGTCATTGTGTAATAGCAAGAGAGTGTGACAGTGTATGAGCCTGACCAACTGAAAGGGAGCAAAACCAACTAATAGTGTGACCGACTGACAAGAGAATAGTGAGTGAAACCATGATATTTTTCATCCCACAAATGTGCAATTCAAAAATAAATTCTAGCTGTGCACTCACTAACTAAACCAACAAGCTGACATTCAATCCATATTCTTGTTAAATCCAGGAAACCAAAAAATTAAAGAGAACTCTGAAAGCCGAAGCATGTTCATACAATGGCATTATAATTAATACAGCTTCATCTCCCCAGTTAGTTGCAGTTATCCCACAAACGTATAGAGAAACCAGTCAAATAGCTTGCAGGCTGTCAGTGGTTAGTGAGCACAACCAAATGTTACTCAGTAAATATTGGCTGGCTCTGCACATTAATAAGCTGCATTATTCATTCTAATATTATGGATTGTTTAATAATGTTAGAATCAGTTTACAAAACAAGCACCACTTCAATAATGTGTGCCATGAAGCTGATCCATTTCATTTCGGCACTTATACAGATAGAAGAATGATTAGACTGTTATTGACAAAAGGCAATAATAGTAAAAACATAATTATGAAAAGAACAATTTCACCAGACAAGTTAATTTTTTTTTACATTTGGAGCTGGCTACTGGGGCATCCAAGTGCATTGAATGGAGCTGATTGGAGTAGATACAGGGGTGTCCCTATGAACTAAATGGAACTGGATATTGGGGTGCCCATGTGATTTAATACAGCTGGATATCAAGGTGTTGTTGTGTATTGGATGGAGCTGAATTGCAGGGCGTTGCTCTGCATGGAATGGAGCTGGATATTGAGATGTTGTGCACTGAATGGATTGGATGTTAGGATATCCCTGAGCACTGAATGGAACTGGATATCAGGGTATCCCTGAGCACTGAATGAAGCTATTTAGTAGAGGTGTATCAGTTGCTAGATGCTTTTGTGACCATTTAGTTGTAGCATAAAATAGGCTTAATAGTACAAAAAGTTCCATTTACTCAGGTGAGATATCAGTGTTTTGTTTTTCTGTCTCATTCAAATATACACACAAAAGAGTCTGTTTACTCACATCTTCGTTTGTTGTCAGATTGGAAGCCACCAGATATGTGTGGAACCCTGAGAGGCCCAGAATGGACCAGACTGAGAAAAAACAGACCACCAGCTCAAGTGCGGTAAGTGGAGTCAAAGAAAAGATCAGAATTCAAACCTAACCCAAATTCCCTCAAAACCCATCTTCCTTGCCCCCTCTCAACGCAGACCGCAGACCATAACAAATCCTGACCTGTACACAGGTAGTTCATTCAGCCTCCGTCAGAAGCTGTTTCTGTCATTGCGCTGCTTTGTAACATTAACAAATCCCAGATTTGGAAAGGGGATGGGTCAGGGTTTTATAATGAGCCCTGACACCAGTCCAGTAAAGTACTTTGCAAAAGTACTGCGCCAAAAATCACAGCTTGATAATACCTGTGAGTTGAGACCAAATATAAATATTTCTCTCGTTGTGAACAGAATTAAAACACTCATCATCTCCAGTCCAGTAGGCAAAAATACCACTCAGTTTAATACTAAACATACAGGGGACACAGTGCCAGGTTCTATCACAGTCTTTCATTAAGTTCACAAGTTCAGTTAGTGAGTCATTTGTAGTGCTAGAAACTAGCCGGAATGCTCTGGGGTACAAAAGGGAGGAAAAATCTAACAATATCCCTATTCCCTGTCATTCCAGAATGGACAACCTTTACCCTTAAGCATTTTTTTCCCCTATCCAGATTTAAAACTGGCATGTGTGGTACCTCAGGAAAGATAAAACCTATGGGAGTAAGAGTCAATGTCCACGGACAAGCACCCCAGTCACAGTCTCCATGGAATTGTTCCCCCAATGAGAATCAGTGCCTTTAGAAGGGAGAAAATAATAAGTATAAATCAGAATTTTTATAAGTTGGCAGTTTCCCCTTCCTTGATCATATGACACGCTCCAAATCAGACAACTGCACTGATGATACCATGCCAGAGCAAGAAAAGGATATCTTGCTGGAGTTTCCTGGAGTGCATTTAATAACCCAATGTTCTGAGATCCTGGTGGAGGGGTGAAAGAACAAAAAAAGGTTAGTGCAATGTTAACTCCCATGCTGATAAAATACGATGATTAAGCAGTATTGGGCAAATTGGTGGGTACAAACTACACTTAACTCCATTCAAACAACAACCTGCTCATGTCTATGTTTCATGTTTGTAAACTTCAAGCCAGATGATATCAAAGTTCTCCCCTAGAGAAACCTTTAAGTATGAAGATTTACTTAGTTCATAATTCCTTGGACCACTGATCTGGGTCTTAGGCCCTGATCCGACATTTTTCCAGAGTCATGCCATGGTGAAACTCAGCACAGGCATTGGAGGCTTTGCATGTTGTGCAAACAATATCTCTCATCCGTTTCATCAGAGAGCTCGTTAATTGTGACTGTTGTTCATTCCAATTCTCAGCATGGCCCTTCCACATTATTTCTGACAGCAATCTGATTCTGTATCCAGAACCTCAACTTGAGCTACAAATCTTCTCAAAACTCACTAGCAATCTGATTCCCAAACTGACCTTCCCTCTTGGTTTCTGGAAAATTTATTCACACACCAGCTCCCATTCTACCCTATCTCTGGCAAGTCTTTACTGCTGAACTTGTTCCTGCTTCAATTTGCATCATCACCTTAACAATATCCTGGATTTATATTGATGCTTTAATGTAACAAAAGAAGTTCCGAGGGAAACTTTGGGGGACTTACGGAGTGTGAGGTGAGTTATCACACAGGCAAAGATGAAAGCAGTTAGAAAGGAAAGTGAGAGCAGAAACATGTAGAAAAATCTGTAATTCCTTTTCCCAACACAGTTTCCAACCCAAGGACAGTGATGGTCAAATCGTTCTGTAAAAAAAGGACAAAAATTCATAGTACAGCATGTGCAGTGTCACACTCTCCTCTCCAAACAGATCAATATGTAAGACTCTAAGCAATAATCAGTCTTGCAGCCTTCAGTGACCCTTGAACCCAGGACAGCCTTCCTTCTGTCCACATGTGAACAGTGAATTCCAATTTTAGCTCAAAACCCAGAGAGAGGAGCAAGATGGAGAAAGATCTCACCTGCTCCTGTGACGTTCCCAAGCAAGTCTGAAACTTTCTGATTTTCACCGCCCCTTTTCAAGGTGAATGTCCAACTCCCCTCCACCCTCGCCCTCTCATTGGTATTGTCACGGTGTCTCCACATTTCTTCCCTGAATGCAGATTCAAGTAACACCCATCCACCGTTATCATCCTCTACTTATCTGAATCTGTTCTTACTCCTGAACACCCCCGCCTTAGACTTTACCACTTCTAAAAATTACAAGATATTTCCATGGGAACCTATATGTTTGATTTTTGCAGGGTATTTGGAACATTCCTCGTAGCAGTCCTAATAAATTTCCTCCCTCAACATGATTTTTCAGTGCATCAATGATTAACTCTTGCTGTCATCACAAACTAGAAAACATAATCAACTTTGCATCCAATTTTTCTCATCGTGGTCCATCCTTCGAATTTTGCTGCCCCATTTCCAGGTTTTCATCTGCTTTTGTCCAATATCCACTATAAGAGCATCAACTTTCATTGCAGCATTGCCAATACGTCTTTCTTTTGCTCAACTGGGGATTCCTCTCCACCACAGCAGCAGGATTTAATCATGTCTCATTCCTTACACTCTCACCTTCTCTTCCTTTTCCACAACTTTGATAGGGTTCCTGTTGTCTGCATTGCCGACAGGATATCCAACAGGATACTTGTTTTTACATGACACTTCAGTACATTAATCAAGCACTCTAACACTCCAGTCTTTCTCAGATTTCTAACTCCTTCCATCTCATTACCTCGCGCCCCAAATAATCCTTGCAAGTGAAACAAAATTTAATATACCATACTGACAGCTCGTGATGTTGATTGCCACCGGGGTAAACAAATATGGATTGTGTGATCACTGTGTTTAACATTTCCACTCAGTCCACAAACATAACTTTGAGTTTTCAATCACCTGTCATTTTAATTAACTACCTCACTCTTACACCAGTCTCTTAGAACAGAGCATAATTTTTCAACTTTACACCATTGTTCTACGACGTCAAATCATGACCAGCATTCCCACTGGGAACCTCCATGTATGAATGATGACATGCCAATACATGGCTTCTGTTTTTGGAAGTTGATGCCATGCATGGACTTCTGAAGTGCATGCAGTGGTAAAACAAATTACAGGTAATGTTAATCATAACCACTCCACACTGTTTCTCCCGAAACACAAGTAATTGTTTTTTTTTTCCCATTTTATCCCCTCAAAAACATTTTTTTGATTATTTCACTTGGTCCATTAACATCCCCCTGACCTAACACCATGGCTCCTTTTGTCCTTTAATCTCCTCTGATTTCCACTAACCTCCCTTTTTACATTTTCCTCCACTCTTGTTGATTGTGCTCCACCTTTCCCTTTCTCAATCAGATTGTTTAAAAGCTGCTTTATCTCTAGTTCTCCAGTTCCAATGAAAAGTAATCGATCTGAAAAATTAAATGCTTTTCTCTCTCCTGCATTTTCTGTTTTTATGCCAAATTCCAACATTCCCATGTTTGATTTTGTAGAAATGTCTGAAGATAAGATGCTATCAAATTGAGAGTTTTAGCTCAATTCCCACCTACAGTCCAATAAGCAGGCGAAAGAACACACAAGGGTGGTGTTTAATGCCTAGAACCGCACTTTTGGGATTCAGTGAAGGCAAATAAGCTCTTGATCAAAATCATTTCTTGGTAGAAAGTAAATGGAGGATATTAAAAACAACAGTATCAGGACAGACTTTGATTGAATAGTCTGTTGACACTCACTGTCTCACAAGGTTTGAGTAAAGGTGGGCCAGTGGCATTCACAGAACTGGAATACAAGCAATGGAGCGATACCACGGGGTAAAAGGTTTCTTTCAATCAGCTCCCTATGCCCTGGCTGCCCTCATCCAGTTTCCTGGACTCTTAAAGATGTTCCAAACACTTTGGCTCACCCTATACTCACCAACACAGTTGTCACACAGGCTACAGTGTGATGTCCGTGGAGGCCGGAACATTTTGCAGCTGAAGCAGTACTTGAGTTTCACCGTCTGCCCATTTATCACCACCTCCTTTGTGCGAGGTGGGGGCCGGTAACCCGACCCCCCAGAGTTATCTGGGGAAGGAAGAAGATTTATTATAGTGTACTAGAAATGAAGGACTTCACCCTACTAACACATGAGGACAGTCTGAACTGCAGAAGTCCAGTTTTTCTGGGGCTTAGAAGTAATTGTCTCCCCATTGCCCATCCCCTCCCAAGCTGCATTTATGTCCTTTGCTGGGGTACATGCTCCACAAGTATCAGAAGAACAGAGGCTATTTAACTTTATTTTCACCTCTAGCATTCAGTTAAATAATGATCTGTGTGCATCCTTTTATTCTGTAAATTTTAATACTCTTGGCTAATACAAATGTATTGATCTCTATTTTGAAATGTCACTTCATCCCAGTTCAATAGCTTCTTTTTGGGATAAAGAGAGTACGTTCCAGATTTACACTGCCTTTTGTATAAAGTAGTATTTCCTGACATCACTCCAAATTTAGCCTGAATCCAAATTTAGTTACAATCCCTTTTTCAGAATTCTTCCACCAACAAGTACTGGATTTATATTGCACCTTTAATTGAGGGAAAGTCACAGGACCATTATCAAACATAACTTGAAACCAAGCCACCATAGGAGGTAGGGAAGAAGAGTGGGTTTTAAAATATCTTTGAGGCGCAGAAATATTTAGGGAAGAAATTCCAGAGCTTAAGGCTTTGGCAGCCAAAGGCCTGGCTGTCAAAAGTCAGAAGAAATAGTTGCTCTCTATCCAATCTGTCAACTTCTTGAATCATTTCAAAGACTTTAATTACATTTCCCTACGCCCTCGATATTCGGTAAATACAAAACTTGTCTCTGCAACCTGGGTACATAATTTAAATCACTTTAGCCCTCATGTTATTGATTTTAGTCCTGGCAAACATATTCTGCAGTGCCCTACCAGAGCACAGGTTACAGAGTCTGTTACCTTGACAGCCCGTCACTCCCATCACACACAGGCACTCAGCTACATAGTTAAATGGTAGTAAGCTACCTATCTGCCTCTCCAGATCGGCTGCTTCATCCGGAGTGGCTCGTGGTAGAATCCCAGGGTCCGTGAAACTTGTGTGCAACAAGGTGCTCACCACAAACACAAAGAGCAGCCCCGCAATTATTGGAATGGCCAAAGTCAGGTTCTCTGTCAGGTAAGGACAGCTGCCAAAACAAAATGCATAGTTTGCATCAACTTGAACACTGGGGAACATATTTGACAAAATCATACAAGTAAACTAGGAAAGGAACTTATCAATCCATTGTTCCTGTCGGGTTTTGGTCTCTCTTTTATTCACTATATATGTCCTAGGTAATATTGAGAAAAAATTGCAGTTCACAGAATCAGGAAATTGTGGTCCTGCAGACAACACTTGACACATCAGGGCAGCAAGTCAGCCCTAGGCAGCATTTTTCTGATGTTTGGAATTCTGCAAGGGGAGAGAAGAATTTCACTACCACAATGACAGAACAGCAGAACTGATCAATACTGTACTTTGAAGGGGAAACTGGAAAAGTAGACCATTGAACATAGAATTTCCTCTCAGTCCACAGCAAGGACCACAGCTCCCAGCCCTGCCTGAGAAAATTCACTACAGCAACCTGCTACATTTCATTAACAACAAACTGTTTCATTTATTTCATCACTCTGTCCCATGACTTTGTGAAATGGTACTTGACTTGCTGAGAGCAGGAAGGGATAGGTCACCAATCCTGGATCTCTGCCAGTCTGTGTTGAGAGACCAGTGGATCCATTTGTATTCTATTAGCTGATCATTAATGGAGAAGCAGAATGGGAATTCAGCTTGTATTCTGGGAAGGGACGTTTGAGCTGGCATGTATGGAGACATTACCAAGAGATTATAACATAAGTACAGGCTGTTCGGTTCACATTTAATTTATTATTGTCAGATAGAGTGAAAAGTATTGTTTTGTGTGCTAAACAGACGAATCATAGCTTACATAAATACAAGGTAAAAGAACACAATGCAGAAATAGCGTTACAGCTATACAGAAGGTACAGAGAAAGATCAACTCTGATATATGCAGTTGGAGCGGCATAGTGGCTCAGTAGTTAGCACTGCTGCCTCACAGTGTCAGGAACCCTCGGGCGCCTGTCTGTATGGAGTTTGCACATACTCCCTGTACCTGCATGGGTTTCCTCCCACAATCCAAAGATGTGCAGGTTAGGTAAATTGGCCATGCTAAACTGCCCCATAGTGTTCAGGGATGTATAAGTTAGGTGTATTAGTCAAGGGTAAATATAGGATAATGGGGTAGGGAATGGGTCTGGGTAGGTTGCTGTTCATTGGACTTGTTGGGCCAAAGGACGTGTTTCCACACTGTAGGGATTCTATATGAGAGGTCAGTTCAATAGTCTGATGACAGCAAGGAAGAAGCAGTTCTGAAATCTATTAGTGTATGTTTTCGAACGATTATATCTTCTGCTTGATGGAAGAGAATGTAACCAGGGTGGGAAGGGTCTTTGATTATGTTGGCTGCTTTCATGAAGTAGCAGGCCACATAGACAAAGTCAATGGAAGGAAGGCTAGTTTTCCTGATGGATGTAGCTGCATTCACAACTCCCTGTAATTTCTTGTGACCTTGGGCACAGCAATTGGCATACAAAACCATGGTGCCTCCAGACAGGATGCTTTCTATGGTACATCTATAAAAGTTGTTAAGAGTCATTGTGGACATGCAAATTTCCTTAGCCTTCCAAGGAAATAGAGGTGTTGGTGTGCTTTCTTGACTGTAGCATTGATGTGGATGGACCTGTATAGACCATTGGTGATATTCACTTCTAGGAACTTGACGTTCTGCACCACCTCCAGCTTAGCACCACGGATACACACAGGGGCATATCCTCCATTCTGCTTCTTGAAGTCAATGACCAGCTCCTTCTTTTTGCTAAAATTGAGGGAGAGATTGCTGTCTCTATTGCATGTCACTAAGTTTTCTCTCTGTTTCTTGTCTTCAGTAGTCATTGTTTGAGATCTGACCCACTATGGTGGTGGTATCAGCAAATTTTTAAATGGAGTAAGAACTGAATTTAGCCATACAGTTGTGAGTGTATAAGGAACTGAGTATGCAGCCTTGCACTGGTGTGGAGGATTACTGGGGAAGTGGTGTCGCCTATCCCCACTGATTGCAGTTCCAAACTAGTGTTAATTCTCCACAGAAGCAGCATCCAATCCCATTAGTCAAGTCCTCTTTATCACGTCCACAATCCATTCAATAGGACCTCCTCTTCAATCACTAAAACAGACTTTCACCCAGAGCATTGTGTTCACCTCAGATCATTAAGCATTGCTTGGAAGACACCGCTGAAATTGCCAGTCTCAAAAGTCAACGCTGAGTGGCACAAGATCAAAGGAGGAAACAATGGAATCGGAGTTCATGAGCTAGTCTCATGTCACCAAAGAGAAACAAGCACTGAATGAGCTCTGTAAAGACTGTAATTTTAGTTTCGGTATTTTTTCATTCCAATAAAATGGGAAAAGGACTGTTTTAAAATCAGTGGAAGGAATTGCTGAATCTTTAAAAGCAAGTTACTGAAACTGTGCACAGTGTTTACACTGCAGCTGTGTTCTTGTAATGGAAGGTATTTGTAGATGACACAGCATCACAGGATGTGTCCAGAATGAGATTATGCTGACAATAAGTAGCTGTTTTGTGCAATTATGACCAGTCATGAATACCAAAATTCATCAGCCTCATGACATCTCTCTGGTTCCTGGGTAAACAGCTTGTAGGAGTGAACGACATGGAGAAGCCATAGAGTCTGCTGCAAGGGCAGGTAGCGTGTGTCCCTCTCTCTCTCTGTGCATTAAAAATACCTGACACCTGCAGATAGTTAATTACCTTCTTCCATCAGCTGCTGTAAGCTGCCCTCTTTAACCAGTAACTAAATAAAATTTGCAATTAGCATGCCATTTGCCTTGTACAAAGAAGTGAAAGAACCTGTATAAGGAGAGTAACAAACAAGTCCAGGCAAGCAAAAGGCCCACTTCAATGAATTCTGTGAACTGGTGCGATTGAACAGCACTTCCCACTTTCTCCCTCCACCCACAAAAACCAATGCTTTTGTTTGGCTGTCTGTATGCTTGTGAGTAGGGAGTTTTAAAAGTTAGTAAGAGTTTTAAATAGTAGAGCCATATATTGATAGCCCATAGCTGTTTACATATGATTAGAAGTTTCTTATTTGCAATAAATAATGGATTTTGTTAACTACAGAAACTTGGTTAATATTTTCAGTTAAGCTGATTCTAACAAACATGTAAATCAGGGAGTTTGCAAGATCTGATTAAGTGATTAACTTCTATGACAACTCGGAGTAAGAGCACTTGGGAATTGGTGGGCTTTCCCAAGTAGGTGATAAAACTCTCTGCTATGTTGATCCAAGAGCTGGTATTGAAATAGAGGCTGTTTACTCTCAAACACTCCTGTGTGCTCACACAGACACAGCCACACATGCAATCAAAAAGTGTGGTGCTGGAAAAGCACAGGAGGTCAGGTAAGCCCAGGAGTAGAGTCAACATTTCAATCATAAGCTCTGCATCAAAGGTCCTCCAGCTCTTTGAATGCTGCCTGACCTGCTGTGTATTTCCAGTGCCACAGTTTTCGACTCTGATCTCCAGCATCTGCAGTCCTCATTTTCACACGAACATATGGTGTCATGCATGGCACAGGTAGCTTAAAGACTGCCACCCAAAAATCAACAAAATCTTAATTCTGCTACATTCTCCCACTCTCTAGTATGCTCTAAAATGTTCTATGACAGGAGGCATCCAAATGTGGTTATTGTTTCTCAAACATACCATGGGTAGACTCAGCAATATAAGAAGAGTCACACAGGGTACAAATTGAAGTTCAATAGAAGTGCTGAGCATGGCAGAATCTTGTTTCACGGTGCCAGGCACAGGCAACAAAGTTCATCAACTAATATTTCAATGAATTCTGAATTCTAACATTCTACAATTCCTCAGTGAGCTGCTGAACAAAGATTCAAAGCAACAACAGATTTAATATAATTGCCTGATGGCCAACACTGCCTTTTCATCATTTAATTCATTGTCTTGTGCTGGTGAACAGCAAGTAACAGGACAAAAAGATATACAGTATTTCAGCTGGGAGAAACAATTCTTGTAAAGTCATATATCTTCAGTAATACAATTATCGACAGTATTCCAGTAAACTACATGCAGCTATTTCCGAAACTAGAGAGACTTCCTCACGATGAGTCACAGGTTAGGAAATTAATCCATGACACACAGACATCATCAACCCAAATAAAACAATGGACTACAGATGCTGGAGATTTGAAACAGAAATTGGTGGCAAATCGCAGATTTGGTAGCATCTATGGGAAGAAAGTAAAGTTAAAATTTTAAGTCTGGTGATTGGACAAATTTCATATATAGTTTGTTACATTCCTCCAGATCCAATAGGTTTTTACTTCATTTAAACCAGTTTGCCACGTGGACCTTGTTAATGCCTTACTAAAACCACATAAACTGCACCAACCTTATCAATCCGCCTTGTTAATTCTTCAAAAAATTCAGATTAAGTTAGTAAAACAAAACCCTTATTTCTATATTTTGCAATCAAATGAATTGTTCTACCCTCATGTTCCTACCCTATTCCAATATAGCTCATTCAGGCTTAAGAGTAACACCTGGTCTTTTGAATAAGTACCTTACAGCTTTCCACACTCAACCGCTGCCTTCTATTTTGTTTCCTTACATTATTCAGGGCTTCTAAACTTGTTTTTCTTATTTTTGCTTTCAGTTAATGACCATTCATTCTTCCATTTCACTTCCACAAGACAATTTTTTTGTTTGTTCACTTGTTCTTCTGACCCTGAATCATCACTCTTTTGATCTTTCCTACCCTTTACTGTGTATCAGGCCTTTGCTGTGCTCTTTTACCACACTTCCTGCTTTCATTCCCTGAAAACCTACATTTCTAACTACTCCCAGTTTTGAAGAAAGGTTGATGACCTGAAACACTAACTATCCATTAAACATCTTGGTTTAAAAAAATATTTCTGTATTTTTCATTGTGGTCTGAAGTGGGAAAAAGACTGTTTTAAAACCAATGACTGTGGGAAGTATTACAGAGGAACCTCGATTATCTGAATAAAAGATTATCTGGCGAGATCATAAGGTCCCTATGCTTGGCTAAACTATGTCATCCAGCAGTCAATTATCCGGAATTTCATTATCCAAACTAAATACTTACCACCTGTGTCCTTCGGATAATTGAGGCTCCTCTGTACTCCACTTTTTAAAAGCAAATTACCTAATTCATTTTAATTGTTGTTTAAGCAGTAAGTGGAGGTTACTACAGACAAACTGCAGCCAGGGGCTGTGTATGGAGAGAGATTTAGCTGGCTACAAGTAGCTGATTAGCTTGTGGTTTAATGACCAGTTGGTGATGATTGGTTTCCAAATGGCTGAAAAGATTGTAGGTCTGAATGTTTGGTCAGAAGTTATTGGACCACTAAAAGGAGCTGTTCTTTCCTCTGCAACAAATAAAAACTCCCTGAAGAGTACAGGAAAAAGATAGACAGCTTAGTGGTAATGATATAAAGACAACAATCTCTCCCTCAATGTCAGCAAAAGGAAGGAGCTGGTCAATGGATTGGAGGACATGCCCCTGTCTGTATCAATGGTTCAGAGGTGGAGGTAGTTGAGAGCTTCAAGTTCTTTGGAATAAATATCACCAACAACCTATCCTTGTCCATCCCCGTTGCCGTGATAGTCAAGCAAGCACAGAAATGCTTCTACTTCCTCCAAAGGCTAAGGAAATTCAGCATGTCCACAGTGACACTTACCTACCATGGAAGGTAGGTAAGATGCACCACGAAAAGCATCTTATCCGATGCATCACAGCATAGTATGGCAACTGCTCTGCCTAGGGCCACAAGAAATTATGGGGAGTCCACTGACTCAGTCTACATGGCTTGCTGCATCAGGAAAGCAGCCAACATAATCACACCCTGGTCATTCTCCCTTCCACCCTCTTCCACTGGTCAGACGATACACAATTTTGAAAACATGCACCAACAGATTTAAAAACAACTTCTTCCCCATTATTGTCAAACTTTTGAATGGACCTCTCATATTAGAGTTGATCTTTCTCTGCACCTTCTCTGTAACCAGAACACGATATCTTGCATTGTGTCCTATTACCCTGATGTATTTATGTAAGGTATGATTTGTCTGGTTAGCAGGCAAAACAATACTTTTCACTGTATCTCAGTATATGACAATAATAAATCAAATCAAAATCAAGAAAGTGTGTATTTTCCCTCATCAGTTGCTGTAAGCTGTGGTGCTTAACCAATAAATCAGAAGCTTTACAAATGTGAACCAGTTGAATTCCACCTTCAAGCAAGTGGAGAAGTAAAATGGAGGAGTAGCAAGTCTTGACAGGGACTGCTGAATTGTTTTCCCAGCCAATTCCCTCCAAACAATAGCTATTTTGTTTGTCTGCCTCTATATACAAGAGGAGATTTAAAGGGGGTTAAAGTTCTATCTAGTATACATCAACAGTTAATGACAATTTATCTGCAGCTAGAATCTACTTATTTGCAATAAATAATCATTCTTATTAAGTACACAAACCTGGGTCAAAAAGACAGGCAAATTGGGGAATTCAGTGTACTTTTATAAAATTTTAAACTTTTAGGGCCACTCTGGCAATAGCCAGACTTGATTTTCAGCACATCACTCCAGTGAAGCATAACAACTTTTTTTTCTACAGACTTTTGAGTATTTCCAACAGTTTCTGTCATTTTATTATTTCCAGAGTCTGCAGCGTTTTGCTTTCATAAGAATAAGGGTGATCATCACTACATACACCACATATATAGAGCTGGATAAGGGAGGTATAGATTAGAGTGGTGCTGGAAAGGCACAACAGGTCAGGCAACGCAGGAAAATCGATGTTTCGGGCAAAAGCCCTTCATATTCCTGATGATGGGATTTTGCCCGAAACGTCGATTTTCCTGTTCCTCGGATGCTGCCTGACCTGCTGTGCTTTTCCAGCAACACTCTGATCTAGGCTCTGGTTTCCAGCAGCTGTAGTCCTCGTTTTTACCGAAGGAGGTATAACCTATTACTGGTCACTGTGGGGATCAGATCCTCGGATTGCCTCAAATCGTCAATTCTGTAACTCGGAGCCATCAACACAAGATCCAGGTCGCCACAGACCATACAAATAATACTGTCATCAAAACACACCCAGTCCAACACCCAGAGTTACTGTCCCCATGTGCACACTTGACTGTGGGCTGTCGTCCACAACACACACTGACTGTGGAACACACGCCCAGTACCTCAGTCCAACTCTTCAACCAATGTAACTTTAACAGGAGAGACACTCACTCGAAGCCAAAGAAGAGGCCGCTGGTGCTGAAGATCAAGCCCAGAGTCAGGTAAAAGGCGCCGCTCTGCCGTCCGCTCATCAACCGCCCACCGCAAAAGAACCGGTTTTTCCCCGCAAATGACTCCCACTTGCGCCGGCGCCGCTGCTTCCTTGAGGCCGGGGCCTGGGAGGCTGGCGTGGAGCCGTTCCCGGGCGCCAGCGCGATCTGCCGGTACTCGCACTCTTTCATCACCAGAGCCGCAAAGGATTTGCCCCTGACGGGGGCACTGGGTGGCCGCTCTCAGAGTCGTTCACCCAGTGCCCAGGCCCAGGCCCGGGCCCATTCCCTGGCTCCAGGATCCAGCCGCGCTCAACATTCCGACCTCCCCGTAACCAAGAAGCAGAAACCCAATACGGGCCAAGAGTGACCAAAATATTCCACCTCCACAAACACCGCCACCTAGCAGCGCGGAGGTAGCCTCCCAGTCTCCAGCAACACCGCCACCTAGCAGCGCGGAGGTAGCCTCCCAGTCTCCAGCAACACCGCCACCTAGCAGCGCGGAGGTAGCCTCCCAGTCTCCAGCAACACCGCCACTAGCAGCGCGGAGGTAGCCTCCCAGTCTCCAGCAACACCGCCACCTAGCAGCGCGGAGGTAGCCTCCCAGTCTCCAGCAACACCGCCACCTAGCAGCGCGGAGGTAGCCTCCCAGTCTCCAACAACACCGCCACCTAGCAGCGCGGAGGCAGAATTCCTAGCTCCGACAACACCACACTCTTGGCGAATTGGCGGAAACATCCCAGATGAAGAGGAGGAGAATTGGTTTCCACCACGATCGCCAACTGGCGTGCACCAATATTCTCCTGAAAAAACATCGAGCACACCGCCGCCCCCTCGCGGCTTCACTGAGTTAAGCGTTCAGCACGACTTGATCTACTAATGTTTTCTGGGGTGGACATAGTTAAAAATCACGCAACACCGGGTTATAATGTTTTCTAGCATTTTGCGTTCTTAGTTCAGAAAGATAAAACTAGCCTCTAATAATACAGCTGCCTCACCGCTCAACCTTCAAAAGCACCGCCATTAGACGGCTCGGAAACCAGGAGACGGCCTCCAGCAACACCGCCACCTGGCTGCTCGGAGACACACACCGCCACCTGGCTGCTCGGAGACACACACCGCCACCTGGCTGCTCGGAGACACACACCGCCCCCTGGCTGCTCGGAGACACACACCGCCCCCTGGCTGCTCGGAGACACACACCGCCACCTGGCTGCTCGGAGACACACACCGCCCCCTGGCTGCTCGGAGACACACACCGCCCCCTGGCGGCTCGGAGACACACACCGCCACCTGGCTGCTCGGAGATACACACCGCCACCTGGCTGCTCGGAGATACACACCGCCACCTGGCTGCTCGGAGACACACACCGCCACCTGGCTGCTCGGAGACACACACCGCCCCCTGGCGGCTCGGAGATACACACCGCCACCTGGCTGCTCGGAGACACACACCGCCACCTGGCTGCTCGGAGATACACACCGCCACCTGGCTGCTCGGAGACACACACCGCCC
Organism: Hemiscyllium ocellatum; assembly: GCF_020745735.1. Lineage (NCBI taxonomy): Eukaryota > Metazoa > Chordata > Chondrichthyes > Orectolobiformes > Hemiscylliidae > Hemiscyllium > Hemiscyllium ocellatum. The sequence goes on from NC_083430.1 coordinate 39,144,444, forward strand.
CCTGGCTGCTCGGAGACACACACCGCCACCTGGCTGCTCGGAGACACACACCGCCCCCGGCGGGTGGTGAAGGTGCAGACCCAAGTCTGACTGAATTAACCTGCAGTAACGTCCAGAAAAGATTCACTAACAATTTCAGAAACTTTACATATATAAATATGCGATTCTATCACCCCCCCCGTACAACTGTCACAGGCTAAGTGCATTTGTTACTGTGTAGTGCTATAAAGCTCAAGGCTGCATTAAAAGCTTCAGCTGTGTCAAGAACTGCAAGCCTGAACTGTATGTAGGCCTCCATGATTCCCATCTTTCACCATCTCTTTCTCCTTCTCTTTCCCCCAATAACACGCACTAAATCCACTGCACCCATTATCTATTGTTAGAATGACAAGAGATGTTACATTGTAGAAGAAGAGGTAATTCTTTGTACTTCCTAGGTCCTATTTTTCAACATGTAATTCTGTTTTTTACATCCATCCAAAGTGCATCTGACATTCATTATTATCTCCTAATATGTTATCTAGCATGCCAATATCTATTTTGCAAAGGCTGAATACCAACCGTCTACACTCCTGTCCTCTGCCCATGAAACACAGCCCCATTGCTGAACACTACTTTATTGTCCTGTGTACCAAAGTACAGTGAAACGCTTTGCTTATGAGCAGTACAAAAAGATCATAGTAAGCAAGGATGTTCAGATCAAAAAGCTTGAGGTTAACATTGCACGTCACATTAGCATTAGCAAAGTCAGTATTAGTTGAAGCTAGAGAGTCCATGCATCAAGGAGAAAGTGAGGACTGCAGATGCTGCCAATGCATCAGTCTAATAAAGGCTGGGAAGAAGCTGTTCCTGAACCTGCTAGTGTGTGTTCAGGCTTCTATATCTTCTGGTTGCTGTAAATCATTACTGGGGTGCAATGGGTCTTTGTTGATGTTGGCAACCTTTCTGTGTAAAGAGAAGCCAACCTTCCATCAATAGACTCTGATGGTCTGGGCTGTGCACATCACTTTCTGTAGTTTAATAGTCCTGGGCAGAGCAGTTGCCATACCAGGCCATTATGCACCCAGACAGTATGCTCTCAGTGGTGCCTCTGTAGAACTTGGTGAGGGTCCTTACGGCCATGTCAGATTTCCTGAGCTGCCAGAGGAGGAAGAGGCATTATTATGTCTTCTTGACTGTCACACCTGTTTGGGAAGTTCAAGATAGGTTGTCTGTTATTGTTACTTCGAAGAACTTGATGCTCTCCATCCTTTCAACCTCAGTTCTGTTGATGTGGATGGGTGCTTTCTGAAGTCAATGATCAGTTCTTTAGTTTGCCGATGTTGAGAGAGAGGTTGTTCTCATTGCACTGTCACCAACTCCCCTATACCCTTCTGTATTTTCACTCTTTGTTAGATACCCATCCCACTACAGTGGTGTCATCAGTGAATGTCTAGATGGCATTTGTTTGGATTTGACAACAATTGTAGGTGTACAGTAGGAGGCTGAGAACACATTCTTGGGGGCTCCAGTGTTGAGTGTTAGTGTAGGGTTGGTGCAGTTACCCATTTTCCCTGATTGCAGTCTGTGGTTTAGAAAGCTAAGGACCCAGCTGCAGAAGTTCGAGCTGAGATTTGAGAGCAGTCTGGAGGGGATAATAGTGTTGAAAGCAGAGCTGTAGTCAATGGGCAGGTGTCTGTTTATTGGTGTTCTTGTTGTCTAGAAGTTCCAGGGATGAGTGCAGCGCTAGAGATATGACATCCATTGAGGACCTGTTAATGTCTGTAAGCTGTTATTTCCAGGACCGTCAGTGATATCACCACCTCAAAAAGATTGTCCTGAAAGCTCATCTCATCACTTCCTACCCTACACATACCTTCTTTCCAAAGCCAGAAACAGAATTATTGTGGTTGACCTGTTGTTTCAACCTGTTCCTGCCCCATAGAATTGATTTCTTTCTACCTTGATTAAAATAAAAATGAAAGAATTGCACATACTGTAAATGAGACAAAAATAGAAATTGCTGCTAAGGTTCAGCAAGTCTGGCAGCATTTGTGGAGAGAAATCAATTCACCTTTTAGGTCAAGTGACCCTTCCTCAGAACTCCGTTTTGAGAAAGGGTCACTCAATCCAAAACATTAACTGATTTCTCTGGAGAGGCTTCCAGACCTGCTGAGCTTTCCAGCAATTCCTATTTGTCTTTTTCTAACTTGACGTTTTTCAGTCTCTTCTTACATACCTTCAAGATTCTTCTGACACTCCATGTCGATTCCATGATAACCCATTTTTTCAGCTGCCTCATTGCAGATGTGCAATCGCTCTGCACATCCATCCCCCTTCAGGATGGTCTAAAGACTTCAATTTCTTCCTTGAAAGGAGACTTAACAGATACCATTCACCACAACATGGTTGGGCGGCAAATGGTTAGCACTGCTGCCACACCGCGCCAGATTCCTGGGTTCAATTCCCGACTCAGGCGACTGACTGTGTGGAGTTTGCACGTTCTCCCCATGTCTGCGTTGGTTTCCTCTGGGTGCTCTGGTTTCCTCCCACAGTCCAAAGATGTGCGGGTCAGGTGATTTGGCTATGCTAAATTGCCCGTAGTGTTAGACAAGGGGTAATGTAGGGGTATGGGTGGGTTGCGCTTCGTCAGGTCGGTGTGGACTTGTTGGGCCAAAGGACCTGTTTCCACACTAAGTAATCTAAACATTTCTTCACATGGCTGAGCTCGTTCTCACTGAACAATTTCTCCTTTAACGTCTCGCTTTTTTCAAGCGAGAGAGTGGCTATGTACCCACGTGGGTTTCTGTGAGGTGCATGAAACAATTCCCTTCTTTGAGTGCAACAATGACATCATTCGTATTGTTTCCTGATGTCAGGCCGAATTGGATAAGTTAATCAGTTTTGCTTCCAGTTTCTCACCTTCACCTGATCCATCTGACCCTTCCCTTTCTTCCTTGACTTCACTATTTCTATTTCTGAGCAGAGGCTGTCCAGCAATGGTCACTACAAAACCATTAACTCCCAAACTTATCTACACTTCTTCACCATCCACTTCCTGTGTGAACTCCATTCCATTCTCCTAGTTTCTCCATCTCATCTGCTCTAATGATGCCACTTCCAAGATGTTTCTGACATGATCACTTTTTTCCTCAACCAAGAATTCCCCCGCAGTAGTTCACAGGGCTCTTGAATGTGTTCATTTCCTGCACTTCTGCCCTCACCCCTTTCCTTCCCTCCAAGGAAAGGGTTGCCCGTGTCCACACTTTTGACTCCACTGGTCACAACATTCAAAGAATCACTCTCCACTTTTACCACCACCTCCAGCAGGATGCCACAACCAAACATCATCTCCTCCTTTGCCAGCATTTCCATAGGGGTATTTCTGTCCACAACCTGGTCCACTCCTCCATTACACCCAACACTCCCCCCACCATGCCCTTTCCTACGCAATCGCAAAGGGTATAACATACGAGAATAGATAATTAATAAACAGTACAAACAAGGGACCCACATAGAACTCTGCATTATGCTACTAGACAGAAGCTTCCAGTCACCAGAAATTTTCAACCATGACCCTCTTCTTTTGCCAGCAAAGCAGTTTTGGATCCAATTTTCCAAATTGCCTTAAATTCCATAAGTTCTTACCTTCTTGATCAGTCTCCCATGCGAGACCTTGTCAAAAGTCTTACCATAGTCCACGGACAACACATTCCACTGCACTACCCTCATTCACATATCTAGTTCTCTCAAAAAATCCAATTAAACCTGTCAAGCATCATCTTGTTCTGATAATTCTTGATTAATCCTTGCCTCTCCAAGTGGAGATTACTTCTGCCTGTTAGAGTTATTTTTAAAGTTTCCTTACCCCTGGTGTTTGACTCACTGACGTGCAGTTTCCTGGTTTATCCTGACTACCTGTTTTGAATAGTGGAACTACATTAACTGTCCTTCAGTCCTACGGTATCTCTCCAGAGGGGATTTAAAAATTACAAAGGCCCTGCAACCTTCCACAGCAGCCTTGGATGCATGGCAGCTGTGCATGGGGTTTTATCCAATTTTACATCTATTAAGCCACTAATAACTCATCCCTCTCAACTGTAATTTGTTCAAAAGTGTGTTTTTAAGAAAAGCGCAAGAATGAGGAATGGTCCTGCAGAAGTTGAGGCTGTGATACACAGAACCAAATTGGATTTCAGAATTGAGAAACAATGTTGAGATTTCTCGGTGACGGTACGTTGAGAGATCAGCCAGACTGGGAGATTGGTCAAATGAGTGACAAATATAACTGAATATTGAAAATATGATGGGATACATTTTGGAAATAAGAATATCCAATGTAATAACATTCTAAATAAATTACAATGAGCACAGAACGTTTGATCTCAATCTGAACATAAGAACAGGAATCATGTCTGACATCAAACAACAGGCAGGTTGCTACATCACTGAAATGGACACTCAGTGGGGAAGGAGTGAGTCTCTGACACGAATACAAAAAGTATTAAAGCATCTGCCACAACCCTGAACTAAGATTTTGGAAGGGATTGAGAAAATGCATTAATTGACAGTGTTGCCAAGGCCAACATTTATTGCTCATCTGTTATTACCTTCAAGAAAACGGTGGTGAGCTGCCTTCTAAAATTGCTGCAGTCCATATGGTGAAAATGCTTTTGCAATACTGTTACCTTGCAACAATGAAGAGATGGGCAACATATGCTCAGACCAGGATTATGTATCTTAGAAGGGAACCTGGAGGTGGCGTAATTCCATGTGCTTGGTGCCTTTGGCCCTTAAAGTATTTATAATTGTATCTGAACAATTCTGTCCCTTTCTCCTTCAAATCCAGTATCACCCCTCACCTCCAAAAAAAACTGTTGATCCCAGCATTCATATAAAATACTGTCCCATCTCCAATTGCCCTTTCCTCTGCAAAGTCCTTGACCATGTTGTCACCTCTCAAATTTAAGCCCATCTCTCACCTGTTTAAATCCCTCCAATTTTGTTCCCATTTTAGGATTGAAATGCCTCGTTAAAATCACAAATGACATGTGAAATTTGACAAAGGCAAACTATTCTGTCTCAACCTGTCTGCAGCCTTTGATACAGATGACCACCAACTTCTGCTAGAATGCCTCTCCGCTACCAGTTGGTGGGACTCTATTCACATGGTTTCATTTCTATTGTCACAGTCAGATAATCACCTGCGAAGGCTTCCCCATATCTGCAATATTACTTATGGTTTTCCCTCCAAAGATCTGTCCTTCGACCCCGCTCAACTACCAGCTATTTACAGTCATCCAAAAAACAATGTCTAACTCCATATAGCACAGCCCCACTGACATCTCTATTGACTCGTTCATCTCAAAATTGCCAGACTTGTTCAACATTGCAAGAATTAAAGATGGGCAACAAATACTAGCCTAGCCAACAAATCACTCATCCCAAAAATAGAAAAAGAGCTAGATGCGCAGAAATTTCCAAAAAAAATATACTGGAAATACAGATGCTATTGTCTTCAGCACCACAAATACCATTCTCCTATCACCGACTTCATCTCTCTCTCCCAGGCAACCATGTAAACTAGATAGTTCATGTGTTTGATACTACAAACGACATCAAGATTAACACATCCTACCACCAATCCCATCTTACCCAAAACCTCATTGTTGCACCTAGACTTGATAATTCTAGTGCATTGCTGGTCAGGCTCTCAGTTGTACCCTCCACAAACATGTGGCTCCGATCAAGCAATGCCTTAAATTTTCAAATTCTCATCGTTTCAAATCGAGACATGGCTTCGAACCTCCTAATTTTTGTAATTTCATCCATCCTCACAAATCCTCCAAGTCTTCACTCTGCCATTTTGGACTGTTAAGAATTCCCAATTTCAACACTAGCAGCCAGACCTTCAGCTCCTTGGCCCTCAGCTCTGAAATTCCCTCTATCATACTTACAGATGCTTCTTAAAACCCACTACTTTGATGAGTTCGTCATCCTATTTAAGACCGAGATTGGAGAATTGCTTCAGAGACTTGAGAATATTAGAAATTTTAATGCACAGACAGTACTAACTAAGTTGGCATCGGTAATTTTGAGCAAGTGTTTGTTGAATGTATTAGAGATTGTTTCCTGGAGCAATGGGTTGGGTGAGCAACTGGGGAGCAGGCTATTAAGGGTGTAGTGTTGCGTAATAACACAGGATTAATAAATGATCTTGTAATAGAGGATCCTCTAAGAGTGATCATAGCATGCTAGAATTTCAAATTCAGTTTGAGAAAGGGTAACTAGAGTCCCACATTGGTGTTCTGGAGTTAAATAAAGGCAAGAAAGAATTTGGCCCTAGTGGACTGGACAGAAAGACGAAAAGGTACAACAGTTGATGAACAGTAGCAGGTGTTTAAGGAGTAGTCAATTCTTCCCAACTAGAATAAAGAAGAAAAATTGCAACGGAGGCAAAAAACATCCATGGCTAAGCAAAGAAGATAACAATGACAAAACAAAGACATACCACAAAGCGGAGATGAACCCCATTAAATTAAACCAAAGCTCATCTTGCCTCATAGTGTTAAAGTATGGGTGACAAAGAATTCACAAATTCCACTATTTAAAGAAAATAACATCAATTTATTTTTTTAACTCAAAGTGAACAATAAACAAAATTCCAAGCCTCTTTCTATTAACTATTTATTATCTGCCTCCAACTCTATAATATGCTGTTCCGATAAGATACTTATTAAAATTACAATCAACCTAATTTCAAAACCACACAGCTGCTGTCTTCAGTCTTTCTTCTTCCAGCTGAGGATCTCCCTGGGTCACCTTCTTTCTGTGAAGATGTTTCATACATGAAGTACCTTTAATAGAATATGTTTCCCAATTTCTTGGAGAGCAAGACATTAGATCTCCAGGTACTTCTGTCAATGGTTAAATTCAAATTGTCGTCAAAACAACCACCAAAATATTTCACAGCCAAGTGTTACATTTTTAATTTTCTGGTACACTCTGGGACTGCCATCTAATCATATACACAGGTGCGTGTAAGCTCAGGTCAGAGCAGCATACACTCTCTCTCTCTCTCTCTCACAAAAGGTACAATACACGTCTTCAACTTCATAATAATATCACAAAGGCTAGTGGCAGGCTGGCCAGTGGCATCCATAACGCAGAGGTTATAGAAAGGGAGGAATTTTAAATTCATGAATGAAAAAGTACTAAGCAGACTATTGGGATTGAAGGCAGACAAGTTCCCAGGGCCTGATACCTGACAACCTTGAGGCTTAAGGAGCTCACAGCAGAGAGTTGATCCACTGATTATAATATTCCAAAATTACTTGGATGCAGGAAAGACTCCAATGGATTGGAGAAGTGCTAATGTAATACCCTTATTCAAAAGGGGGAGGGAGAGATGCAGAAAGTAGGAAACTACAGATCAGTAATGTTTAACATGTTGCTGGGAAATAGTTAGAATCCATTAAAGATGTAACAACAGGACATTTGGAAATTCAAAACACAAACCATCAGAGTCAACATGGATTTATAAAGGGATAATCACGTTTGACTAATTTGCTGGGGTTTTACAAAGATGTAACATGCTGACTGGATAAATGAATTTGCCTTACTGTCACATGCACTTGAATGATTACAGTGAAGTGTGTGCAACGTTGCTGTATACAGCACCATCTCAGGTATAAGATACCAAGGGACAGATACTTAAGTATTTGATACAAAATTGCAAGAATAAAGCAAAGTCTAACATAAGAATAAAAGGGAAAAAAGTACTTTATTTACAGTCCTGACACCCTAGTCCATGCCAGCACCTAACATCCAAACGACGCTAGGGTTCAAAACTCAAGGCATCGTTTCCCCGCACTGGCCTCAATGTGGATTCTGTAGATATAATATATTTGGACTTCTGGAAGGCATTTGATAAAGTCCCACACAAATGCACAATGTAAGATCACAATGAGATTGGGGTAATTTTTTTGCTCAGGAAGAGGATTAGATAACTAAAAGAAAGTAAGAATAAATTGGTCTTTTTCTGGTTGGCAAACATTAACTTGTGGGTGCCACAGAATTTGGTCCTCAGGCCCCAACTATTTGCAATTTAGAGACATGGACGCAGGGATATTACAGCTATTATAGTAAATTTGCAGAAGACGACACTGAAAATAAGTGGGAAAATAAGATTTGCAATGAAATAAGAAATTTACAATTGGATATAGATACGTGAATGGGTCAAACTTGGTCAGATGAAGTTTAACATTGATGTGTGAGAGGTTATCCATTTTATTGGGAAAAGTAGAAAGACAACTTATTGACTAAATAGAGAGAAACTTTAGAGTGCTTCACTGCAGTGTGTCCTTGTGCATGAATCGCAAAAAACTAGTATGCAGGTACAAAAGGCAAAAAGGAAGACAAATGGAATTTTGGCATTTATTGCTAAAGGTCAAGGGTAAAAAAGAAGGGAGTGTTGCAGCAAGTCTAAAAGGTATTAGTGAGACTGCAGCTGGAATACCACACACATTTGGTCCCCTTGAGGAGATTGCAGGTAAATCTAAAGGTATAAGAAGTCTGCATGCCAGTGGAGCTGGGGTGACAGATTGTCTCAAAGTACAGGGAAGCAGGGTCAAGAAGCCATATAACCTACTCCTGATCCAATTTCTAATATTCTTTTATTCGGCTGGATCTCAATCCTCACAACAGTACACCCCATACCAGGAAAGCATGGTTAACATTGAAGAGAATAAAGAGAGATCTATTCCAGAAATAAAGCAGACCAACAAGTGGAAAGAACCAGATAATGTTGAGGCAACATCCCTTGTGATCACGTCCATGGGAGAAAGTTACAATGTAAGGCGAGTCCAAGTAACCAGTATAGCACAAAATATCCAAGAATGCAGCGTGCAGTTAGACTGCAGCCATTCCAGTCCTGCAGCAAGGTAGTGAGCTGGTTTCTGGGAAAGATCCCAAACTTGTTGCGGTAAATTGAGGTAGCAGAATCCTGAGCCAAACGTCCAGGCTCCACTTTCTGGAGCAGATGAGCAGAGAACCAGTACAGGATGGGTGAGGAGGAAGCTAGGAATCTGGTTAGAACCTGCACAGAAAGCAAGAGATTTATTAGTTATTTCACATCTTCTGAAACAGAAAGCACATTCATAGAAAATTAAAACACTACAGATGCTGGAAATATTAAGCTCAGGCAGCAGTGGAGAGATATATAAAAAAACAAGTTAATGTTTCAGATTGATGACCACTCATACATTTGTGGATGCATTCACTTCGGTCACTCCCAGACTGGGAGATGATGGCCTAGACCCAGCAAATGCTCTTGGCACATGGGTTCAAATCCTAGCATGGCAGATGGTAGAATTTGAATTCAAGTTAAAAAAAAATCTGAATAAAAAAATCTAATGTCAATTATCAGGAAAAGATCAAACTCCAGTCCTTAACAGTGTGGCCAACATGCAACTCCAGACCCACAGAAATGTGGTAGATTCTTCACTGCACTCTGGGCAATCAACATGGGAAATGAATTCTGGTACTCTCATCCCGTGAATAAATAAAAACAAAGGAGTTTTTATTCAGAGTCCCAGTTTAGTAGAGACATCCCTGCTTCTAATGAGAAGTGCTCAAAGTTACAGTGTCCAAATTAAACAATATCATAAGCAGGACATGAAATTCAATGTCTCAAACCAGTTGTGGAAAGAGACCATGAATTAGTTTGAAGGGGAGTTCCTAGTTTGAAAATTGAGAAGTTGTGTGAGAAGCAGGGGACAGTGAGATTAGACTGGGTGGGGTCTTAAAGAGTATGGGAATTCATTGGAAAGTAGGATTAGATTTGGGGATAATAAAGGATATGGATTGTTAATGGGGGAGACTGACCAATCATTCTGCACGTACTCTTCATGCACCCAATATCTATTGTCCTTTTATACAGTTCTCACCTGAATGTGCATGAAACAAATGCCAAATACCAGCAGTACAGTTGCGTGAACGATATAGACAAACACTTGGTCTATATGGAAGCTGGAGTGTGGTTTCCTATCTTTTTCAGTCTTTTCCAACAGCTTTCTGCGGGTCAGACCCAACTGTACACAATACCAGGGATCAACGATCACATATTGCCAGGCTGCCCATACTCCCAAAGCCATAACAGGAAAAGCCAGCAAGAAGTTGGGCAATTGGCGGAGTTGGTAATATCTTAGGAAGCCCACGTTCCAGTATGCGTCCTGAATGTAAGAGTATATGCTGGGGTATTGGTGATGGCACCAGATGGGCGGATCACTTTCCTTATCAGGGACATGATAACCTTTGTTCCTAGCAAGCTGCAGCAGAGGCTGAGGAATGTCCACTGCTGGATTCATAGTTGGCTTACAGAATGTCCGGTATCCATAATACTGAAAAAGTACAAAGGGCAGCACAATCATCATTGTTCCTGCAGCCACTAACAACACAGACCGAAGGATCAGATTCAACCATGATTTGTACAAGTCTTTTTCCATAACTGTTGACTTGTGTCTCACATACAAAGAGCAAAGCTTCAGCTGGGAGTAAAGCAGAAATCCTGCATTTACAATGCCATTGGAGCGGACTGCTGCAGACAGAGAAAACAGAAAGCAACTGGTCACAAGCCAACCTTTCTCCAGGTTCAGCATTCCACCAAAGGTCAGCAGCATGAACATGCTTTCAGAATAAGCTGCAGACATGAAGACATTGGCTGGGGTCAGGCAGAAGAGAAGGCTGGAGAGAAAGGCCAGCCTGCGATCCCGGAGCACAACACCACCTAGATGGTACAGAACAACTGCTGACAGAATGAAGATCACAGCATTCAGTAAAACTGCTGAAAGCAACAATCGACTATGGAGATTTAGAAAGCACCGTAGGGGACTGAGCACTGTCTCTGCCACTACCCGAAGGCTCACTGGGAACAATGGCAGAAAAGCAAAGTTATGCTCATAAACGTATCCAAATTCTGCTATAAATAGGAAGTGCTGTGCATCCCAGCATGAAAAACCACTTAACAGGATCTCCAGCAACTCATCGCCGATACTCAAATTGTGCAGTTGGGGTGCTTGAAAGGCATCTGCTCTGTGGTCAGGTATCAGAGAATTAAACACCATCTGGCAAAGGAGCAATGAAGCAGGGTAAGTATTCACTCCAACAGTCAAATACAACATCAATCCAACCCACCCATACAACTGTCAAAATCAGTACTGACTACAAGACAGCAAAAAAAATTAAAGTATGTGTTTAATAACTTCTCAAAGAATCACAAATGGACAAGCATCCCTTAAGCTATACATTTTATCCAATTAAAAATGGCAATTACAAGAAAATTTTGAGAAATATTAGCGGATTATAATTCAGATAGCAGAATGGATCAGTGGTTAGCACTGCTGCCTCACAGTTCCAGGGACCCAGCTTTGATTCCAGCCTCGGGCAACTGTGTGTGGAGTTTACACTTTCTCCCAGTATCTGTAGGGTTTCCTGTAGGTGCTCCAGTTTCGTCTCACTGTCCAAAAAATGTGCAGGTTAGATGGATTAGCCATGAGAAATACAGGGTTACAGGGAAAGTTAGGGGGAAGTCTGGTTGGGATGCACCTCAGAGAATCGGTGTGGACTCATTGGGCTGAATGGCCTGCTCCTACACTGTAGGAAGTCTATGAGTAAATCGAATATTTTTTAAGTTTGAGTATAAGCCTACAGGATCAGGCCACACAAAATGTGAAAACATAGTTTATTAGCCAAACTGTGCTGAGATATTGGCTTTCTGCAGAAGCAAAACTGCTACGCTCGATGGTGTAACTACAGCAAACCAGTGGGATTCAGCCCGTCTGGGAACGGCACTTCAATAAGAGTCAACATCTCTTTCCCAGTGAGAGTCAGTATCTTCAGCAACTGTACATTACACATTTTTTGTACCATCTTTGGCACAGCAAGACATTCCAGAAGTATTATCAAACAAACACTTCAGACTGATCTGGAAAAACAAACATATAGTAAAAACTGGTAATCAAAATTTGGTCAAAGAGATTAACGTTAAGAAAGTCAGTGAGGAGGAGTGTGGTGACGAGGTTTAGTAAGGAATTTCCAAAACTCAGTGACCATGTCTTCAGCTCCCTAGGTCCAATAGTGAATCGTTATAAATCATATTCAAGAGGACAAAATTAGAAGAGTGCAAAGTTCCATGTTTTGGGATTGTAGGGATGTGTAGGTTAGGTGGATTAGCCATGGGATAAGGAGACGTGAAGGGATTTGAAATCATGAGTAAGAATTTTAAAATGGATTAGTTTCCAGGAGAGCCAATGTATGAGCAAGTGAGAAGCATATTTCAGGTTATTCTTTGGCTGTTGAGAAGCATGTTTCAGATTATTCTTTGGCTGTGACTAGGTATAAAAGGAATAAAATACAAGATAAGATGGAGATAGTAGCATCGTGGTAATATTACTGAAGAAGCAAGCCAGTCCAAAGCTCTGAGGACACAGATTCAAATCTCACCTTTGCAGCTGATGTTAAATTCCATCAGTGTTATCCGGAATATGATAGTCTCACAAAACTATCAATTGTCATAAAATCCACCAGGTTGATTAATTTTCTTCAGGGAAGGACACCAGTCATCATTACTCAGCCTGGCCTACAGGTGACTCCAGACTCACAACTGTGCAAGTGTTCTTAACTGCCCTTTGAAATGGCCGAGTAAGCCACGTGCTTCAAGAAAAATTAGGGAGATCAACAAATGCATTGACAACCCATGAAAGAATAAATTTGATAAACAACAGAAGGACAGTAAAGGAGCTAGAGGTGGAAAATATAGTCATCTGTACCAAAGACTGCATGCAGAAGCACAAGGAAGGACAGCTCACTACAATCAAATTAACAATGTAATTTGTAACTTTGATGAGGACTATTTCAGGACTGTAACAGGTTGGAAGATTGATTTGGGTGAATTCAAACATAGAAAGGGAAATGAGAGGCAACAACACATTCAAACACTTGTATCCCAATGTTGTAATTGGTTTCTCAGATCCAGTACTAATCTCAGGTTCCAGCATCAAGTCCAGAACTAAACTAACGCATAGCCAGTGTGCTTAATCAAAATACTGACCTGCATCCAAGGAAAATGTCTGGAAAAATTCCATTTAAGAACAGGAAATTAACACAGCCCAACTCTTCTCCCTGAAGTGTTTTTTAAAAATCAATGCATATAGTGTTCATTAGAACTGATTGAGGATTAAGAGAGACACTAACCTGGAAAAGAATGGTCAGGATTCTGGAACAAAGAGCAAAGTGCACAATCAGTTGGAGGTCAGATGCCATAATGTTCCTGGTTTGGATCTCCAATCCAGATCGCAGCACTGATACTCTGCAGACTGACAGCAAGCAATTGCTATCATCTCATTATCACTGAAATTGGATTACAGAATGTTAATAGGAACATCCCAGAACAAAGACAGCAGAAAAAAAAATACACCACCTTCCTATAAACAGTAGCTGATTCATACCATCTCCAGACACTCAATTTTCCAAGAACTCCTTCAGCCATTAGCAAGTGTCTCCACAATGTCACCCTTTACTATTAAAAAAACCTCAGTTTCTCCATGCAACTGCAATCTTTCATTCCAGATTTCATTTGGTGTGTCTTTTCTGTACTTTAAGTATTGATAGTCTTCCTGGTGTGGGATCCAGAACTGTAGAAAACACTGCACTTAAGACCTAACCAGCAATGGGGCGGCACGGTGGCTAGCACTGCTGCCTCACAGTACCAGGATCCCAGGTTCGATTCCAGCCTCAAGTCACCACAGGACTTTGTTTCACAACAGTGATGAAACAACAGTCTCTCTTCGATTCCAGTAGAGCTGCTTGAGCCTACGATTTACCGTGTGGGAGGCAAACACGATCATGACAATATGGACACTGACCACTTTGAGAGAGCCCACACTACCCCACACCACAGTTAGTTCTCGGAGAAGTGACTGTCTATGTGGAGTTTGCACATGCTTCTCCCCGCCTCCCCCTCCCCCCACCCCCCACCGTTTGCATGGGTTTCCTCCCACAATCCAAAGATGTGCAGGCCAGATGAATTGGTCAAGCTAAATTGCTCAAAGTGTTAGGTGCATTAGTCAGAGGGAAATGACTCTGGGTGGGTTACTTTTTGGAGGATTGGTGTGTACTGGTTGGACCAAACCTGTTTCCACACTGTAGGGAACCTAAAAAAAATTAGTAAAAGCTGAGCATGACTTCAGGCGTCTGTAGACACCGCCTGTATTATGAAAAAGTAAACTAACCTAACTTTCCTCATCTTATCAATTTGCACTGTAATCTACAAAGGTCCATACACCCGGGTCTCTCTGTTCTTGCATTTTACTCCCTTGAATGAAACATTTTTAGTTTCAAAGACTATCATCCCTCCCAGAGTACATTTCATGCTTATTCACGTTAATTTGCATCTGCCATGTGTCTGCCTGTTGGATCAGTTCACGTCCCACTGTTGGCTCACTGATAAATTTGATCAAGCTTCAAATCAGAATAAATTTTTAGGGTTGACAAGTTTCTAGTAGTTTTCCCACCTCACATTACCTGCTAATCTTCTTTCTATGCTCTTATTTCTTTTTTTGAAATTCCCCATGCACTCAATTGTCTGATTCTGGATTGTTTTACATTTGACATTAGCCTCCCTCTTCTGTTTGATTTTAACACATTTTGTCTATCAAAGAACATCTGGCTTTGGATTGCTCATAATTCCTCTCCATGGAAATATTATTGATTTGTATTTCTCTGCTTTCTCTGTGAAAGTATTTCAGAGAGCAGATAGATGTTTATGGGTCTTAAGCACCATAAATACAAGATTATTAATAAATCTAATATGAAATTCCGCAGAAATTTACTGCTACAGTAGTTGAGGTAAATATTAAAACAAAACTTGGGGGAAGCTTGATAATAAAAGAGGAATAGAAGGACATACTAGTTAGATGAAGAGATGGGAAAAGGTTTTATGGGACCACAAACAGCTGCATAGACAAGGTAGGACACAATCTGTTTGTGTGTTCTTAAATTCTATTATACATGCAGGGGCTCCCTAACAGTGTTAATATTTGTAGGATCTCTCTCAAACATTTATTAGGTCACAGAGTGTGAATAGCTTTATTTGTCAGGTCTCTGCAGGAGCATACAACATTTTATTGACAGTCCCAAGGAAGCAGAGAACTATCCAAGAGGGCAATGCTAAGAACTACGACATTGTCCAACGGGCAGCGCAAAGGAAACATTAAGTTGCACAGGGGCAGTGCCCAGGGACTGCTACACTAAGGGGCCTACCTTTAAAATTGATGTTAAGCCAAGTTCCATATTCTCCTTCAATAAAAGATCTCACGGCACTATTTCAAAAGTAGATAGTTCTCCACGGGATCCTAACCCAACATCTTTCCCTCAAACACCATAAAATTATCTAATCCGCTCACTGATGCGGGATCTTCCTGTCTGCAACTGGGTCGATTCCAACAATCACTACAGAAGTGACCAGACTTTAAAATCATTTGTATTGTATTAGAAACTTTGAGCCGATCTTAAAACGAAGGACATTAAATGAAGGTCATCAGGCTACTGCTCCTCGCTTCAAGCCACTCGTTGGGCCGGGCCACAAAATCCGAAATCACTCACTCATTACCGGAAGTTGGGCCCTAACTCCAGCAAACATTTCCGGGTTAAAACCGAAGTACGACCGGAATTTCCAGCATGTCAGCCGCCATCTTTGATATGTCAGCCGCCATCTTTGATAGTGGCAGGCCGTCTGTAGCCCAAGGTTAGAAAGGGATTTTCTTTCCAGATAAATCAAGAGCAGCTGAATTATATTTACTCGTAACCCTTGAAAACCCTTGGTCAAGTCAGTCTGCTGAGAATCTCTTCAGTGAACAATTTTTGTTATAAACAGCATGCGAAAGAGAAACGACATTTAAATTATTTGATAGAAGATAAAATCGTGAAATCAGGAGCTGTGACCAACGTGACCCCTTTAACGCTGGGATATTCTGGGCCAGTTATAGATGACGTGAGGATTAGACTGTACCTCTCAGAGTACCCAGTATTTCGCAGAGTGTAACACCTAATTGTCCTTCCAATTCACATTGAATATAAAAGGGACAGGAGTAGACCATACAACCCCTCAAGTACTTTCCACGAATCAACAAAAACATTATTTTTCTGCATCAACACCCTGTTCTATCCTATTATTTTATTACCAAAATTCTGTCAATCTTGAGTATACTGAATAACTTAGTGTCTACAGCTTTATGGGATATAAAATTCTAAAGACTCTCAGTATCCAAACACAGAGCACATGCTGATGCACAAGACACCCAAGTCAATAACTCCAGACAGGGACACATTCGTTCTCTTGTCATATTATGGACACGCAGGGCTTTTGCCCGAAACGTCGATTTCGCTGCTCCTTGGATGTTGCCTGAACTACTGTGTTCTTCCAGCACCACTCCCATTATCTTCTGTTCCTCACTGCTGCAATCTCTAGTGATTTGACAAAATAGTGATGTCTAACTTACCCAGACTTGTCCTAACCAAAATAAAGCCAAGAAAAATAAAACATGCTTGATAAGTATTTAATACATTTTAAATTCGTTGACGAATGAAACATGAACAATAAAGCAAATAATTGTAGGTGTTGGAGATCTGAAACAAAAATTGTCGGTGAAACTCAGCAGGTCTGGCAGTATCTGTGGGGAGAAAATACAGTTAATATTTTAAGTCCACTAACCCTTCTTCAGAACAGGCCATACTGTTGTAGCCACCAGACCACGCAATTATTCTTTGGTTAAAACGTGTAAAATTTCTGTCCAGTCACACTCCAGCTATTGCCTGCAAAATCTTTGGGAGCTTTCTTCAGCAGTTAGCCCAGACCACGAATGCAAACAGGAGCAGCAAGTTCCACAATTCTGAAGTCAATACAAACTGTTCACAACCTTGAAAAGTGATCGTCCTTTATATTCATAATTGGACAGGGAACAATGGCAAAGCATATAACCCTAAATAAATATTGAAATCATGTAGATTTTGACTTTAAAAAACATACCCATGTTACACTGTAGTAATTGCTTACATTATGAACTGAACGGGTCAAGGAAGAACTAGCTAGGGACACCGCAAGTAGTGAGGGGAATGCATGACATGGGCTGCCACCTTGTTCTGCTATTAATTGGTTCTTCTCTTTTTAAATGGATTTCCTTCAACAATACTTTCACGCTTAATTCTTTGTTCCATTATCAGTCCCCAGATTGCAGATACAAAGCATAAAGGTCCATGTGATCAAATGTATTTTGATGGATTGTTCCACCACAGAAGTATCACTTTTTATGCTTATTGGTTCTCTGATCTGATGTCAACACCTTACTCAACAAATGTGATTCAACACTCCCAGAGAGGCATCACACCCTACTCCTAATAAGGACAAAGGATGGATAACAGAGGGGAATTTCCCCTGACAGCAAACAGAAAGGCCATCCTTTACTGGTCTTTGTTGCTGGAGCACCAAAACATTGGTAGGTTCAATTAAGGAAATTACAAATCTTGGAATTAATTGGTTACTAATTTTAAAATGTCTATGCACAGAACGGAGTTTTGGAAAGGCCATATGTTAGTTGTAGATAACAAGCCACCAAGGACAGCTGGTACCTCTGAACAAGTTCTTCATTTCATATATTATGACAGGCTTCATCTGTTTATATATCTACATCCTTTATGTACAACTGCTGAATGAAAGTGTATATACAAAACAAAGATCCAGCTTCAGTATCAAATCTGGCTATAGCTCTGATCTAGCAATGTAGAACATATATCAAATAATTACATGTCTCGGATAACATATGCTGGTGGCCTATGAGACAGAACTTGGTGACACATGTGAAGTAGCATGCTGCTGTTTGAACTGAAATTCCACATCTATCTTTAGAAAACCAAAAACCTCTGTACAGAAACACTTTCCACAGTCCAGCTGCTCTGAAGAAACAGCATCCATCAAGAGGAGTTTGCAGGTATGTTGGGAGTGGGCTAGCTAAGTGAAGACTTCCCTTCTTTGGAGACTGCACAGAGGCCACAACACACAAGCACTTCCTTAAAATCAATAAATCTGTTACATGTCAATGAATTACACTTGCGTAGCTCACCATGCATAGTATCCACTTATCATTGCAGCACCATAACCATGACAATTCACTGTCCATTCTTTCATTTTATTCTTCAGAGCCTTGCATCCATCCTCAAGTAATATGCTACTGCAGAGGCATGGAAAGTTTTACACCCCACTTCTATATCAGATCAGCACCTACATTTTGCATCTGATATTGAGGTAATATGTAACAGAAAAATGAATAATACATTAGTCAGTACTAGTATCTCATTATTATAATGGACTTTGTGAAAGTGTGTTAATACATGCTTTAAATTGGACCATTAGAACTTCCCAGTGGAATCCTAAACAATCTGAGCTGAATGCAACTTAAACAGCACTGGATTTATAAAAGAACTAGTACTAGCTTTATGACAATGTGTCAATATCTTAGCTGTCATTATTCTATTATATAGAAAAGTTTATAACCATGAAAATTTGTATCACACAAAACCATATGGCAACAAGAACGAAACAAGTGTGGTACATCACCACCATCTACTGGTGTCACAGCATATGACAATAGTCACATGATAATATCGAAATTGTGTGTAAATATGACAGAGCTTCCAGTTGCCTGCCACTTCAACACACCATGTTCCCATGCCAACATTTCCGTCTCAGGCCCGAAGTGCTCCAGCTAGGCTCAACACAAGATGGAGGAACAACACCTTATCATCTGCTTATGTACCTTACAGACTTAAGGATACAGATTTAACAATTTTAGAGCATAGAACACTTCCTTTGATGACTATTATGTATTTGCACAAACTCAGATCCCATCATGAAATAGGCTGTGTTCCACACAGCCAACCCATTTTCAACTCCGTTCCCACAATCCTGTCTAGTTTCTCTTCTTCCCCATCAACATTCCCTTTGACTATCTATCCTTTTTTGCTCCGAGCTCCATATATCTGCTCGTGCTCTTCCCCCCACTCTCACTATCCCAGCATCTTCATCTTCTGAAGAACTATTACTGGACTCAAAACTGTAAAAGAATCCTCAAGCTCAGGTATTTATCAAATCTTCAGTTTGCATGTTCATTCCAATTTGTCCAAACTGTAGCTTGCAGTCTCTGGAGAAGGGAAGTCTTTACTTAAGCCACTCCCAATACACCTGCAAACTCAATATTATTTCTTCAGCGCAGCCAGTCTGTGGGAATTGTCCCTGCACAAAGTGGACATGGACATTGACATTTTCACACATTACACCCCACCTGCCAATTTTTGCCCACTCAACTTATAAATCAGCAAAGGGAAATATGTTGTCTTCATGACTTACTTTCCTACCTATTTTAGATTATCAGAAAATTCAGCAGGCACACTTTCAGTCCCTTCATCCATGTCATTGATACAAATTGTAAATAACTGATACCCCCAAAACTGCCATACCATTCATCACAATCTGGCAAATTAGGATTGACCATTATTCGCTTCCTATTAGCCAGCCAATTCTCTATCCATGCTAACGTGTTAATCTCTTCTCCACAAGCTCATATCTCCATTGATGTGGCTTTGTGAAATACTAAAATTTTCCCTTCAACATTTTTCCCTCCAAGGGCCAAGTCATTTCCAGCCTTGACTGCCAATTGTTGAGGCTTTCTTCTAATACTACACTCAGACCTGAGCTTTCTTCCCAGCACAGGTCTCATCTCCATAGGGTTGAAACATACCCATATTTCTCCAAATACTGCAAATACGCAGTCTTACACATGCTTGTCACTTCCTATAGTCATTGCAGCAGCATAGGCTGGAGAAGCATACTGGGACCAAGCAGAAGTCCCAACACACCTGACTACATGGGATTTGGCCCAGTTGTTTAAACTTCTGATGGGCAATGAAACAGCATCTGGAACAGTCTGTAAACATTTTCAACTCATTTGTTCATTTACCTGAATAGTTACCAGCAAATAGTTTAAGAGGAATTAAAACTAAATCCTGTATTAAACCAGTCGCTTCGGCCCAGCTCTCACTCCTCTATCTGATCTAACCACCCAGACCTAACCTCAAATCTTATTTCATAATATTCTTCAAAGAATCTCTCTTTATACCATTTAAAAGTCTAACTAAGGTAGACTAACTCTGCTTACTATGGCCATACTCATGCAGAAAGCAAATCTATTCATCCATTCAGTTTCAAAAGGTGACCACAAGCTATATCTTCTGTTGGCCAGAACAATTCATTTTTGAATAAAGCACAAACACCAGTTCATTCTCTGAACAAGTTCTTTCAAAGGCATTTTGAGAAAACAAACAAGGGCAGGACTTATATAGTTAGTGGTAGGGCTTGGAGTAATATTGTTAAACAGAGATCTATAGGATTCCTTACACAATTTTTTGAAAATTGCATCACAGGTAGACATGGTGGTTAAGAAGGCGTCGAGCACACTTGCCATCATCACTCAGACCACAGTGTATGAGTTGGGACATCATGTGTTTGCACAGGACATTGGTGAGGCCACCTTTGGACTACTATGTCCAGTTCTGGTCACCCTGCTACAGGGAGAGTATTCTTAAATTGAGGAGAATTCAGACAAGATTTACCAGACTGCAGTCAGGACCCCAGAGGGTTGGAGTTGAGAGGAGGATGGGCAGGGCTGGAACACAGGAGGTTGAAGGGTGATGTAGAAGTTTATAAAATCATGAGGATTTTATAAACTTCATAAGGAAATTTGGTTGACATAGACGAGTTGGACTGAAGAGTCTATTTCCATACTCTATGAATCTACAACTTACTTATTTTTCCCTTTGTACTATGTTCTATACTATCCCTTCCTTCCATGGCGAAATCACAGAATCTTACCCTTAATTGATCATGGCTATAATCTCAAGATTTCTTTGCTTCAATCCTTCCTTCACCACTGCCACCACCTCTGCAACCACGCCCCCCCCCACCCACACACACACACACACACACACACCCTGTTGGTGTCCTTCTACCGAAGGAAATCAGAATGGTAGAAAAAGGGAGTGTGCAGGAATTTTCAGATTCAGCCAATGGCTTTTGTATTAGACTGAAGAGTCGATTATGCTAGTGTGGCAGATATTTTACATATGAACTTTCAGAAGGCATTTAATAAGATTACTGACTTGTTTGCAGTAAAAGCAAATTGCCTTAAATGGAGCTAACTATGGTACGTAATTGGCGATAGAATAATTGCTGTCAACGGAATGCTAGATCAAATGGACTTCTCCTTTGCTGCATCATTCCCTGATTTTGAAGGTTGATGAACAGATATGTCATCTGACTGGACAGATGTGCTTCTGGTCCCCATGGACAAGAGGTTTTTTTCTGATGGCATACAATTACGGCACCGTGTTCCGTGGTTAACATTACTGTCTCACAGCCCCAGTTACCTGGGTTTTTTTTCCAGCCTAGGGTGAACATCTATGTGAAGTTTGCATGTTCTCACTGTACCCATGTGGGTTTCCATCCAGTGTTCCAGTTTCCTCCCACTGTCCAAAGATGTATGGGTTAGGTGGATGGGCCATGGTAAAATGTGTGATTATGAGGATAGGACGAAATGCTCTTCGGAGATTCAATGCAGACTCAATGGGCCAAATGGCCTCTTTCTGTAGGCATTCTCGGATTCTAAATAACCTACACTTGGGTACAGACATCTTGAACAATTTTGAATCTTTTACATGATACAAATACACTTTAGGAAGTTAATCAGATGAAGTGAGCAGATTTAGTTTCATGACATTGAGCCTGGAGTCATGTAACTTTGGAAAGAACAACATGGAGAGAAATACAATCTAAATGGTACTATTTTGAGAGGAAGAAAATTCACATCTCTGCAGGTGGCAGGACAAGTTAATGAGACAGTGAACATGTGCGATACTTAGTTTGTAAATGGGGACAATGAATCCAGTTAAGTCATGTTAAATGGTTATAAAACCATATTTAGCCCTCAGGTGGAATGTTGTGCATATATCTGGATATCAACTTTGGAGAAGTCAAGCTCTTGGAACATGTGCAGTTTTACCAAGATGATACCAAGAATGAGAGATTTCAGTACATAGAGAATTGTTTAACTTAGAAGAGAACGCATTAAGGGGAAACATCATTGAAGCATTGAAAACTCTGAATAATTCTGATGCAGCAAATAGAATGAAATGGATTCCTCTGAGTGGGTCAGCAACGGAAGATCATGAACTAAAAAGCAAAAGTAAAGGCTGAATGAGAAGCTTTCACATTTATCATCTGAACGCATCATGTGAAAGATTACTGGAAGCTGATTCCATAGGAATTTTCAATAAGGCACTTTAACATGCATTTGAAGCTAACTAATTTGTAGGGTTATAGAGAAAAGGGCTGGGGCGTAGAACTACAATGGGCTATTCTTTCAATAAGCCTGCAAAACTTCAGTGAGCTTCCTCTCCTGTACTATAAAGCTGTATGATTTTTCTACTCAACTTTTCAGCAGCTGTTTCACAGCAATTTAAGTAGCCTAATGCAACTGGTGAATTAAGGTATTTAAGCCCAGTGTTAGCAAAAGTAAACACGTCAGAGGTGAAAAGAGTCTCCAACATAATTATCCAAAGACCGCAATGCTACTAAAAGTCACAGACATGATCCTTTTCAGATAGTGACTACAAACTGAAACCAGTAGCATTTGAGAGAACTCAAATGACCCTTTTTGTTGAAAAGTGGAAATACTTATGACAAAATTAGGTCACAGAAAGAACCCATGGGAGGAAAAGCAGTAACTGCTGATTCAAAAATCAGCAAAGTATATTCAAGGAGACGCATTGTACTTTTATTTTTACTATTTAAGGTGCTAATGTAAGGTGTTACCAGGAAGGTAGAGTCAGTCTCAGAGTCAAGGAATAGTAACTACAAACTAACCTATAGGACTAAAATAATCAATTAAACAACAATTTTGACTAACAAGTAAACAATTTAGATAGACACAGAGGAAGCAGTGTGTTGTTAATTTTAGCACATGGGAAGAGAGATTAAATTAACCTGAGAACATAAAAACAGATTGTATGCTCTTTAAGTAAACATTGGTCCCTTAGAGGGTAGATGCAGAAGTTATGGGGAAGGAGGGCATAATAGAAATGTTCAACAAATAATTTACACCTATCTGCACAATGGAAGATATAAATTACATACTAGAAAGAGATGGTTATCAGGGGGCTTCTAAAAGTCACTAACAAATTAAACAGGTTAAAAAGTACCAGACAAACTTAATGGGCTAAAAGCTCCCCAGGACCTAATAGTCAATACCCTAAGATTCTAAATAGGTAGCTGCAGATAGTACATGCACTGTTTATGATTTTCCAAAATTTCCTAGATTCTAGAATTCATCTCAAAGGATTGGAAGCTCACAAATATAACACCACTATTGAAGGGAGGGGAAGAGAGAGAAAACAGATCAGTTCGTTGACATCAGTCATTGGGAAAATGTTTGAATATATTATTAAGAAACCTTAACTTCGAAAATCAAAGTATGATCTGAGTCAATGGTTTACAAAAGGTTTTTTTGAGGACTTTCGATAAAGGGGAGAAAGTTGTTGCGGTTATGGATTTAGAAAAGGCATTCAATAAGAAATCAATACAAATGAGTGACACAAAAGATAAGTTTCACGGAATTGGGGGCAATACATCAGCATAAATGCAGGATAAACAGGGACTGTTTCAAGTGGACAGTTTGTAATTATTGCAGCACCACATAGATACATCTGGGGCCTCAATTTTAACAAACAAAATCAATGACTTGGATGAAATGACAGTTTTATATTCAAATTTGATGATACAAAAGAAAGTGTAATCTGCTAGGTCAGTTAGATGTTACAGAGATTTGGATAAGTTACATGAATGGGTCATACAGTGGTAGGCATAGTTTAATAAGTATGTTGTAAGAAAAAAAATCAGTTTTTTTTTGTAAAGGTCTAAAACGCCTAAATGTTAATGGTCAGTGAATTTGGTGTTTTAGTATAGGGAGCACAGAGTTAGTATGCAGAGCACCACAAGAAATTAGGAAGGTAAGTGACAAGAGTCATACAGCATAGACACAGATATTGCGTCTGCACTGACAGGACATCCCAATCTGATACAGTCCCATTATCGAGTATTTGGCCCATATCCCACTAAATCCATTATATACCCATCCATATGCCTTTAAAAACATTGTAATAATGCCGGTCTTCACCACTTCCTATCAGCCCTTTCCATACACATGCCATGTGAAAAAGTTACCCCACCTCAGGTCCTTTTTAAATCTTTTCCCTCTCATCTTAAACCTATGTCCTCTAGTTTTGAACCCCCACCCCCCCCTTGGCTATTTACCCTATCCATGCCCCTCAATTTTATAAGCATCGAAAAGGTCAACCCCTCAGCCTCCAAAAGTTCCTGATTATTCAGCCTCTCCCTGTAACTTAAACTCTCCAGTCCCAACTATATCCTTGTAAATCTTTTCTGCACCATCTCAAGTTTGACATCCGTCCTATAGAAGGACAACCAGAATTTACGCAGAATTCTAAAAGTATGGCTTTTAATTGCAAGGGCACAAAAATACAACTGCATGGAAGTCTTGCTTTAGCGGACAGGGTTTTAGTAAAACCAGATGAGGATTACAAGGTTTTGGTCTCCGATACAAAGCTTTGGAGGAGATACAATTCAGGCTTCTTAGATTGAGAGGAGCCCTCTTGTGATGCAATGGTACTGTCCCAACTCTGGACTAGCTGGTCTGAGTTCGAGTCCCAATTGCTCCAGAAGTGTGAACAGATTGATTGAAAAAATAGGTAAAATAAAAATTTGAATTATTACACAACTACCCACCCATCCCAATGGCAGGGCAGCTAAATTGGACACATCTAGGATTTTAAAGAATGAAAGATAATCTCATTGCAGTTACAAAACCCTAAAAGGACTTATGTAGAGAAGACCAAGAGTTGCTTCCTCCACTGGGGAACATGGTAGTATGCACATGTGTCACAATCTCAGGACATGGGATATTTTAAACAAATTGTTAATGCTCTGTCATTGAACATATTTAAGATTTTTAATCTCTAGCAAGTGAAGAATATGAATATATTCAGTCAAAAAGCTTTCCAAGGCAGAGAAAGCAAGCTATTTGGCATCTCAGGAAATCAGGGAGTAGATGACAAGTGGAGTTATGGAAACAGGTCAGCCACAATCATACTAAAAAGCAGAGAACTGTAACAATACAATGTTGCTCCATTACTGCATCCTACCCTTCACTGTTTCAAAGCTGATCAATACAATCCAGTAGAATACAGAACTTTCCAAATAAGACTTCTACCTTCTGCAAGAACATGTTACATAGACTTTGCCCAAACATTTGACTATCATTTGTAAAAGAATACATCTCCCTCAAAGGAACTGTCCCAAAGATTATGCCCAAGGTGAAAATTGGCACTAAAAATGAATGAAGGGCTTATGCCCAAAAGGTTGATTCTCCTGCTCCTCAGATGCTGCCCTACCTGCTGTGCTTTTCCAGCACCACACTCTAGATTCAAAATGAATCAACTTTTAATTCACTTGTAGGACATTGTCGTCACTGCCTGACAGCATTTATTGCCTGTCCCTTACCAAATCAGATAAGCATCCCTTACGTTTGTAGCTATCACCTTCATGGACCTGGGAGCATCCACTGTGTTGTGTGGTTTTCTAATTGCTGATGTTGGGTGGAGTTACTGGATCAGTATGTCACTATTCCATCAAAATGCTTGAAATAGGCTGTTCATGTTTGTTCCTTGCAACCATGTCCAAATGCTGTTTATAAAGACACAATTACTGGGTAACTAAGCCTCATCACCCTTTGTAGGAATCGCTTCAATGTCAAACGCTGCTTTGATGTCGAAAGGAGTCTTGTGTCCCCTCTGCAATTCAGATGTCTGCTTTCGGATTAAGCCTGTAATGAGGTCTGGAGTCAAGTGAACCTGGTGGAATTCAGTTCAGGTTAGATGCTGTGAAGCAGAATGAAGTTACAGTGCTGACAGCAACAGCAGCACCAGAGGTGTCTGTACAAGCAGACCTTTCTGATTGTTGTGGTTCAGTTGAAGTACTAGAAGGAGATGCAAGGGGAAAGGAAACAGCATGAAAATTAGCAACACGTCTTGCGATTTCAAATCCATCATGACGACATTATCTGCACTAACAATAACCATATTTCACATGGAGAGCAGAGTCTATACTGGACAGTAGCAACAAAGGAAGAGTCCATACTGGAAAGCTCAAGCTTGCAGATTTGGATCTAAAGCCACCAAAATTAATTACTATTTAAATTTTAATTCTTTACCCCAAATCTTACAGCAATAATACTGAATCCATGAGTAGTGGTCATTCAATATTTCACCTCGTGCCCATTTTTAGGAGGGCATGGTGTTTTCTTTTCAGCTAGTGAAAAGCCAAATCTGGAAAACAGAAGTTTCGGCAGTCCTTATGCTTTGTTAGCTTCCTCAACCAAGGTGGCAGTGTAGAGATGACAACGGCCCATATCAAAGAGACCAATAATCAGCCAGAGCTCCCATTTCAGCATTGTCTGAGGTCCCGCATCAAAACATATGTGCAGTCACCAGGTGCTGATATGATTTGACTCAGCTCTGACACCCTATCCAAAAAACAGTTTGTTGGAGAGTAACCTCTCAACACTAACGAATACAACTGAATCATTCAGAAGCAAAAACAAATTTTAAAAACAATTACTGCCATTAGCATTACTGAACAAGGATCTGTGAACAGTTCCTCTTGGATACAGATATGCAATAGATTCACTTATAATTCAAAATGTGACAATACTATACTTAATGTATGAACAGAATTTAAGTTCAACAATTGCAATGACTTGTTAGTCAATCCCTTTGACCTTTGTTGATGCATTGGTTCTGTATTTCCAAATGGCCATTCTTCAGTAATGACCTTGGATAATAAATGTAAGTAGGTTATTTCACTGAGAAAAGGTGCACAACTGAGCCAGATTGCAACCTCACCAAATATCTAACAGTTCTTTCAATGGTCACAGAGAACTTGAAACACATCTGTTCACTTCAGCATCTGGTCCATTTCTGGATTTGTTGCTAATTATTTTTTGCAAGTAGCATTAATGAACACTCTCCAAAAGTTTGGCAAATGACTTGTTTAGCCCACTGCTTCTCCAGATTATACTCAAACACTGGAGTGCTATAGTATGGTCAACCAGATAATGGTGAGCAAATGGAGCAATCCAATACATGCAGTCCAGAATCAGTATGCAACATACATACTGGACCTCTTGTGTCAAGTGTCGCCTTCCACTCCAGATACATTACATGGACATTAGTACTTCTTGATCAAGTAGTTAATCTGTGTGTCAGGCTCTTTATACCATTGCAATAGTCAAGCTTAAGCATTCAAATTCCACACATATACATATAGACTAGGAGAAAGTGAGGACTGCAGATATACACATAGACTGTATTGATTTGCACTTATGTTTTCCATAGTACATTTCTATAGACTGCAAAAATGAACGAAAACCTCCACAGCTCTTACCAAGATTTAATGTACATTTATTCTTAACACGTGGAACATATAGTATAAAGATTTCATACTGAATAAATGATATTCATTAAGCCAAAGGAAAAAGGAGGAATTTACATCAAGTTTTAGCTACATTGTCTGAAATACAAATATGCAGATTTCATAGCACTGAAAAATCTCAAGTTGTGTTTCTTCATCATTTTTGTGAGCTTCAACTGAACCTAAACTTTTTTCCACACCTTGATTATAAAGGAAAAACGTGATCTGTTGCTCTCCTTGAACTAGAGCACAACTTTATACATACAGAAACTTGTACATTACCCTCGCAGGATATGGCCGATGGAAATAAAAGCTATCGTCACTTCTCGCTTGACCATGAAAATTGTAAACCTCATTCTACGAGAGAAGGAAAAAAACAACCAACTCTGAGGGTATGTGCATTGTACAACTTCTATATACAATCACAGCTCAGGGGCTGAGGCTGCTGTTTAAAACCAGTCAAGAAGTGAAAGAGGACAGTCCATACAATCAAGGGGAGGTCAGGGTGTTGTAGATACACACATGATACTTTAAGGGGGAAAAGCCTTTTTCACGTTTACTGTAAACTAAAAAGTTTTAAAACTACAGTTTGCTGCCAAACCAGCATTTCTCAATGTGAAACATTGCTTACAGCTGGTTGAAGGTTACATACGTCTAGGGTCTAATGTACAGGCTGTCTCCTGCATGGCATACAGAGTTTCCGATGAGCCACCTTCCAGTGGTTAAGTTATAATTCAGAGTACAGCACTGAACCACAAAGATTTCCCAAGTCACTTAGCTTCCAAAATTTACCATAAAAACCTTGAAGCAGGGCCCTCCAGGAATGAGGCAGTCTCCCAAACTCACTGTAAACGAGACAGCAACTTTGGTTAAAAAATTTCAGACTTTTACACAGGCAGCAAACATTCATTGTTTCTTTTTCCTCTGGTACTTGATCAAAATGACTACAATATCCTTCCATTGTTAAGAGTGGGTGGGGGCAGATTTTGGGAACAGAGGTGGTTTTTGCATAAATAAAGACAGAAACAGTCGATTTAAAGATCTCCACTCACGCACACACACGGTAAGGTTCCCACGGCTGTCATGACTGGCCTATCATGAAGAGTACATCACAAATTACATTTGTAACCAGAGAGTTCAGGAGAGGCGATACAGAGATATCTAGCAGTCGCGCCTCATGCAATGTGAACTCAGAGTGGTTTTCTTCTACTTTTGCCATTGCCAGTAGGGCCTTAGCTGCCCGGCGCATCATGTCCATACTTGTTGGCTCAATAGGTGCAGTCTGCAAGTGCATGAGGCTGGGTTGACTCTGCTGGAGCTGAGTTGCAGCAAGGCTATCCTCCAAAAAACCCAGAAGGTTACTGATGCTTCCCTTTCGAACTGCGATCGCTCGGGCAGCCAGACTATCTCCTTGTGCCAAATTTGCCAACAGCACCACACACATTTCACGACACACCTGGCTTTTCCGCTCCCCAATGAGTCGGACCAATATCCCATAAAGTTTCTCCAGACGGCTAAAAGGTGGTGTTGCCAGGATCAGGTCTACATTACTGTCCTGGATACTGAGTTTACATAAGCTCTCCAGGACAAGTCTCTGGGGAGAGAGCATTACGTTGGGACCTAGCGTTGGGAAAGGGTCCTGGGCTTCTGCTGCAGGACACACAGCCCAGTGCAACAATCCATCCAGAATTGGCAAGCAGATACTCTCTGGATACAGAGACAGGTCCAGCTGCCCAGAAATGTTGGCCAATGTGACAAGAGTGTTTTCCCGTAATACTTCTAAACAATCCCACCACCACTCATCACTATCACAGCTCACGCCTTCATCCTCCTCATCCTCCTTTTCATATGTTAACGGTGCCTGTTTCCGTTCAGGGTGTTCATGGTGCTGCAGGATCAACTTGCCTAAGATGAGCAATAAGCCAGGGTGCTTTGACATCTCTGCATCATTCCCAGGCACAAAAGACAAGCTGCGGACAATATTTGATATACAGATGCACCGCTTTGCTAAAGAGTCCTGCCAGTCTGCCATCATACATAGCGGTACCTCATCCCTGCTGCATGGCTCATCCTCAAGAATTTTGATATTTTTATGACTTTGTGCCTGGTGAATAGCAAAAGGAAACTTGCTGCTCTCCATATTCCCCTCTACTGAGCCATTTACAGCGTCCTTATTCAAAGAGCCAGGCCTAGCTGACAGAACATCATCCATTGTCGCAGTTATGCTTTTCTCAGGCCCCTCAACCGTTGCTGTTGTCTCAGTTTCGCCCTCTGTTGTCCCTTTTTTGCTCTCAGCTGTGTGCCTTTTCACAGATCCTGCATGGGCTGTTGTTCGTTTTCGTGGTAGTACCTGCGTTTTACCCTCAAAGTGTGTTTGGATGTGTTCTGTAGTGTCACCTCCCCCAATCTGCCAGTGTAGCAATCCACTGTCGAACTCCTGCACCCTGCCCAATTTATCTGAGCGATCCACCACAAATTGGTCACTCTTTCTAACTATTTTCACAGGAAGTCTATCAAACTTGCTGATGTGCTTGGGATTTTCCTCTGTACTCTCAATGGCATTGGTATCCTCGGTCATATTAGCTGCCATTTCTTCCTCGCTTATCATGTGTTCATCTTCCTCCTCCTCAACCTCTGACTGCAGTTTTAATTTTCCAAACTGCTCTGGATCCAGCAACGTCTTTTGGCCAGGATCCCCGATCTCATATTCTTTCAGAATTCCAAATATCTCAATCAAGCATCGCCTGAAATACTCCACCAGAAGCTCCAAGAATCCAGGTAACTGGGGAAAGATAAAACAGAGGTAAAGGATTGATCAAACACAGGTTAGTATGACCAAACATAAACCAGCGAAAATTAAACTGACTCCACTATAATAAAACAAAACTCTAGTCTTGTGCCTGTTCACTTAAGTCTTGGAACAATTAAATTGCAGAGCTGAACTGCATTTTGTTTGTCCATCAATTCTCAGCACCTGCAGCACAAGAAGTCTGGAAGCATTTTTAACTGATCTGAGGACTAAGGGAGATGGCCATTTCAACAATCCTGAAATGGGACCATTACAGAACCAAAGAAGTTAGAGTAAATCTATTTTAAAAATAGGCTGTGTTCACTGACAACAGTGTGTTCACATTATGCACCACTTAAACTCATACACACGCAGTTAAATTGGTTCATGGAGTGAAATCCAAGGAGTGAGCCCCCCCCATTCCCCAGGCACACAATCATCCCAGCTCTCGTGAAGCCCCTTCCAAATTCACGTTTCAGCTTTGCACATACACAGTGCGGCCTTTGCATCTGTCATCGACATTTTACACGAGGACGTAGTCAGTCTGGGATTGTGCACAGACAGGTTTCCAAATTAATTGCATGTGCAGGTGTCAAGTAGTTAATGCCCAGCAAATATTAATTTAATTGTTTTAGAAGTTTTCTTATAATCTTAGCAATTTCCTCTCCCTTCCTGAAGCTGCTAATTTGCATTAGTGTGCAAATTTACAGGCGTTTCTTCAACCAAGTGGCCTTCATTCATGCAAACCCAAATAAGTGTGTTCACAGAATCATTTGGTCCTGAAGACCATTTGACCTCTCTCTCAGGATCCAAGGAAGAAGTATCCAATTAACACCATTTCCCACTGTTCTCCTGAAATCCCTTTTCAGCTCTATATCCATCGCCTTTTAATAGTTTGTTACTGTATCTACTTTTCCGTCTGATTCTTTTGCCAATTGTTTGAAATCTTGTATCTTCTGCTACTGGAAACAGTCAATCCATAACAACTCTATCAAAGTTTTTACAATGCTATGCCTCTATTGAATCAATCTTCAACTTTGTATTAAGAACAACACAACTTTCTCTGACTCTGCAAATGCAAGTCCTTTCATCCCAATGCCGTTCTAATAAAACCCATCTTCACCGCTTCAGAGGCCTTGATATTCTTCTTAAAACATGGCATCCAAAACTGAAATTACTTCAGCAGGGGCCTGAACATCAATTTAGAAAACAGTCAAGAGATGTACAGCATGGAAACAGACTCTTCGGTCCAACTCGTGCACGTCGACCAGATATGCCAAGCTAATCTAGTTCCACTTGCCAGCACCCAGCCCATATCCCTCCAAACCATTCCTATGCATATACCTATCCAGATGCCTTTTAAATGCTGAAACTGTACCAACCTCCATCACTTCCTCTGGCAGCTCATTCCATACATGCATCACCCTCTGAAAAAGTTGCCCCTTAGGTCTCCTTTATATCTTTGCCCTCTCACCCTAAATCTATGCCCTCTAGTTATGGACTCCCCCATCCCAGGGAAAAGACTGCCTATTTATCCTATCTATGCCCCTCAATTTTATAAACCTGTATAAGGTCACCCACTCAGCCTCCGACACTCTCGGGAAAACAGACCCAGCCTTTTTACCTCTCCCTTTGGTTCAAATCTTCTAACCCTGGCAACATACTTGTAAAAGTACAGCAGGTCAGGCAGTATTCGAGGAGGAGAATCAACACCCCAGGCTTGAGACCCCATCAGCCCCTCATTCCTGATGAAGGACAAGCATTTTGTGCGTCTACTTATATAGCCAGGATCTCATGTAGCCTTCTCAATTTGACCTGCTACTTTCAAAATTTAACTTGCAGAAACACTGCAGAAGCGTTGGCATCAACATAGACTCAAATCAAGTGCCCTGTGCTGTAAATTCAATGTAGCCAGTTTTGCCATCAAATAAATGGAGCAAACCAATCTAAATGGAAGTTAATTTACTGAACTTCTTTCATCCTGTGAAGAAACAAACCATAAACTGAAGTGCAGAATAAATATGTCAAAAAAAAAACAATTACAGATTGCATTTCGTTACTCCCTCCTGGACACATTTCTCTACTGTTCTTTCTTTGGCAATTTTGTGTTCTATTATGACACACTGGTTTAGGCAGCCAGCCAGCCACAGCATTAGGCTTGGTTAGTGCTATTCAACATGAACCTCAGTGAAGCCCACTCAGGTCTGCCCTCATTAGTGTTATTTCCAAACTTAACTGATATTTGTTTGACAGGTAACAGCTGTCTTGTAACCCAAATAAAATAGCCAGTTTGATGAATGGTTGCTGAATGAAGTACAAGTGAATATGCTAATCAGGGTCAGAGTGATGAGGTCCAAACCAAAGTGGGTGGGGGTGTGTGTGTGTGTGTGTGTGTGTGTGTGTGTGTGTGTGTGTGTGTGTGTGTGTGAGAGAGAGAGATACATGCTCCACTAAATTCAGATGTCAACATCAAAAAGGACATTGTGAATTTAATTTCACCCAACCTTCGTTGCTATGAATTTTTTTCAAAATGACGATTTGGTATTTTGTATGTAGAATACAGCCAATATTGAAGCTTTAATAACCAAAAAGAAAGTAATTGCTGTCAACAGTTAAGAATATAAGGAGGGCACATCTGAATTTACCATCCTTTTAAATTAAATTTCAAGTTGTATTTCTGCGTAGATGGTCTACTCCTTATTAGTAAATAAAGCCCCTCTGCTGTTTCCTTCCATGTGTCACATGACAGCAATTCCCACAAGGGAGGTTCACTGACCACCAAGACTGGTGTTGTGGTATTCCAATGAGGTTCTGATGTCTTACTACAGTTCACAGATTTCACTAAGTTAAGGAGGCATTATTCCCATGTGTCAGGTCATGATTTTAAGTTAAGCTTAAATGTTAATGCATAAAGTTGAAAAAGAACCAAATTTTCTTACACCAGATCTCTCTTCTCCAAACATGATGAGAAAGACATCAAGAATGAATAATATATGCATTTTTTTTTAAATTCTAAGCACACACAAGCTGCTCTGCCTCACTGCAGTGTGCATACTTGCACAGCTACAAGCTCCAACCAATGCAAAAGTACACCCAGAGTAGCTTGATGCCTGGACAATAAGCGAGCAACTGAATCATCATTTCAGGAAGTTTACTCTACCCAGATAGGTATCAGAAAGTAAGACTCAGACTAAAAATTGATAAAATTGTGTTTGAACAAAAAAGTCAGAAACCAAACTCTGGTCAGTCTTCAATCCTAAATACTGCCTTGAGTGATCAGATTTTATTCCAGTTTCCAAGTTTTGTTTATTGTTACTCACCTGAGAGAGTGTGAAAGTGGCTACACTGCTATCGTCGTACAGTAAAATATTAATGGTATCCAAGGCCCAGGTACTTTCAGCCAGGAGGCCAGATTTAAGGGACATCATCACCCGCCAAGCCTCTGGTGTGCCTGGGAATGGAACACAAAGCATACTGCTTTAACCCTAATCCAGGGACAACTTATCATATTCACAACACATTGTAAATATAGGATAATGCTTCTCCTCCCTTACTCTTTAATGAATATAATGATCTACTACTTAAAAAATCCTTCTTCCTCTCCCACCTCCCCATTCAAATACATAGCCTTACTGGTTTTATTTCTATTAAAAATTAAATTATTTGTATTGACAAGGTTTGCCACACACTATCAGCCAGTCATGCTTCAGTTGGTAGCACTCTGGCCTCCGAATCATAAGTTTGTGGGTCAAGGCCCATTCCAGAACTTCAGCACAAGAATACAGGCTGACACTCCACCGTCAGAAGTACATCTTTCAGATGAAACTTTCAATTGAACTCCTTTCTTTCCAGGCAGACTCAAAAGATCCCAATGGAGATATTTCAAGAAACCGCACAGGAGGTATTACCACTGTGCTAGCTAAAATTATGCCCTCAATCAATAGCAAAACACCTATCTGGTCACCATTACAATGATGTTTGTGGGGGCTTGCTATGCTGCTTCCTTTACTAGGATGGGTTGATTACATTTCAAAGAGCAGGCTATTTAAGATGCTAAATAAATGTAGTTCTTTTCTTCCGAAGAAATCATCTCAAGCATCAGAGCCTTTTCCTATAATCCACACCATTTTGAAATCTAAGCTTGATGTGACAATATTACTCAATATATGTTCTCTGAACTCCAGGTCACATTCAACCTTCTTCATAAAAATAGTAATGCGTGTTTAACTGGTAGTATTGCTAATGGAATGCGGTCCTAGCTGCAGCTCATGGACCAACATAATGTGAAAATCTTAGATCCTCTGGATCCAAGTTGCGTATGCTTGATCTTCAAAATGATAAAGTCCCATTCGTTTGTTTTTTATCAAAAGCCTGTTCCCAAGCTTACTGCATAATTGCCATTTTTCTTAAAATATTAAAAAAGAAGTGCTTGTGCGAAGAGAAGTAAATTTTAATGGTATCTTGAACTTGGTTGTTTACTTTATGTGCAAGTGCATGGCCAAGCTTCCCTAAGCAGCAATCAATCTGGTCTGTTTGCTGTTTAATCTTATTTAGCCGACAAAGAATGAAAAGGGTTCGGCCACTCAGCCCTAGAGCCTGCTCTGCCATTCAAGATGATCACGGCTGAACAATTTTAACTTCAGCTCTACATCCTTTTGATCCCCTTGGTAATCCAGAATCTACCTCTGCCTTAAAGATATTGAGAGATTCGGCATTGCGTTTTGAAGGAAATTCTGAAGACACTCGGTCCACAGAAAATCTTTTTCCTCAACTGTCTTAAATGGACAAAGTAAGAAATCAGCAAAGCTATCTGATGAAGGAGCAGCGCTCCAAAAACTAGTGCTTTCAAATAAACTTGCTGGGACTATAACCTGATGTTGTGATTTTTAACTTTATCCATCCCAGTCCAACACCAGCACCTTCACATACTGTCTTAAATGCGCAATCCTTTCAACTATAACCCTCATTCTAGATTTTCTCACAAGAGGAAACACACTTTCCACATTCACTTGAGCAAATCCCCTCAGGATCTTATGTTTAATCAAGTCACCTCTGAATGCCTCAATGGAATGAATCAGACAAAACATTCAGCCACATCTTTTTAAAGTTATAAGAAAGGTCATGCAGATGCACTAATTTCACAGCAACATTAGCAATAAATAAAAAAAACATTAAAAGCAGAGAAATGCAGAACACAGTTAATTCGTTTCACATTTAAAAGCATTTCAGTGAAACAGAAAATAAAAATCTGACCAGTGATAACTCACCACTTGCATAACATACTATTCCCAGAACACACAAGATAGATCACTGCACTTTGGGCTGCTTATCAAACTAGCATTACCTTGCAGCCACTTAGCAGTTTTGCTTGAAATCATTATTCCAGGCTCAGAGTATTTATAATCAAAATTATCCTCACCACATTTCAAGTTTTACATCCAAAGCACCCCACAAAATCACCCACTCTTTCTAATGCAGATCAGGAGAATTCCAGGGTACTGCAAAGGAAAGGTCGCACCAGATCATAATTGCGAGTCGTCAACTGAAAATTCTTATTCAAATATGCTGCACCAAGCTCAAAAATCTTAAAACGTTAATGCAAAAATATTTCCATTAAATTTCAAAACAAAGTATCGACACAACTATTTCATAAAACCAGGTGGATTTGAACAGTTTAGAAACTTTGTACCAAGTACGGTAAAATATCAATTTCTGGATAATTTTCAGGGATTCAAGCTAAAAGACATTTCAGATCTTTGATGACTACAAAACATGTCGTTAGAATAACTTACTACTTGTGAAACCAGAAAAGGCCCACTTCCACATGTCCATAGGCAAAAGGGTAAGAATGCACAGCATTTCTATCAAAACCTTGCTTTAAAAAAGTACAAATAAGGCAAATGTCTAACCAGCAGTGTTCTATACAGGAGCTTAGATCAGTTTAACTGAAATGTCTCCCAAGTACAGTCTCTAGCATTGTCCCTTGAATCAAATTCTGGCAAGCCTAAAAAAAATGATTGACTAGATGTACCTGTTAAGCGACCACACAAATATGATTTGATTTAGACATAGATCAGGCTGTTAAACTCCTAATTTAATGCTCTAAGCTCTTTGAACATTAATAACTACCAGAACATTGCAATTATCACTACTTACCAATATCCTTTGTGGTGAGCCTCCGCCGAGATTTCAGGACTGGTTGAGATGCTTCTACTGAACCAGGAGGAAAGGTGATGTCTCGTCTCATCAGTGGTGGCTGTGTAGAGGGTACTGAAATATGTGATGCAGGAATCGGGGGACCAACCTTTTGCATCTTCATTCCTGAATGCAGAAATGGTGATTTGCTGGGTGAGGTACGGTTCTCCAATGGTCGTGGCATGGGAGCTGGGCTAGACACCTGGGAAAGATGGTTTGGCACTGATGGAGGAGTTTGGTAGGTGGACTGAGATGGCCTTGTAATTGGGGGAAGAGGAGCAGAGGGGGTGAACGATGGTTGGCGTTGGTTGACATGGGAAGCCCACTGTCCTTCATGGTTCATTCTCTGATCAGGACCCATCATCTCTTCAGAACGATTCATGCTGTGAAATCCTGAAGGTTGTGGTGGGGCACCAGGGCCTTGCCGATTTGGGTAATTGTAAGCCATGTCATTTCGCCCTGGCCACACAGTGCCTTGTGGTCCTTCAGGAGGAGACTGTAATGGGCCCATCATCTGCGGGGGCACAGGCTGCTGTGAGGCTGAGCCAGGGGGACCTTGCATTCTCTCCCTACCATACTGAAAAGGAAACTGATTCTGCACCGGCCGACGATCGGAACCAGGATAAGCATTGCCGTATTGGTTATACAGATCTTGCTGAGATTGCTGGGCTGTGTATGGCATCCCATACATTTCACCTTCATGTCGCTTAGCTGGAGGTCCATACGACCCGTCCATCTGGCGTTTGAAGTTCTGACAAAAATAAAGAAAGTGCTCAGAATTCATGAACTCCCACAAATGAAGAGTAAAGATGGCACTAAAACAATCCCTGGGCAGCTCAGGCAGCTACCAGCAGGACCAATAACAGATATTCAAAAAAAAAACCAGGCAAGGGTAATTTTTTTTTCAGGAGATTAAGAAATTTAGAGGTGGTATGCGGCAAGATGGAAGGGAGAGTATATAAAAAAATCAGGATGACAATTTAGGTTAAAAAAAAGCATTACTTGGCCAGGCTACAATGTCAGACAGGGAGCACAGGAATGGTGGTGAACAGGATTTAGCGCAAGCAGAGTTTAGATAACTACAAATTTACAGAAGATAGATGTAGGAGGGATGGCCAGGAATGGAAGGAATCATCTAAAAAGTAAAAGAGGTTTAAACAAAAGGTTTTAGCAAGTGAGTTGAGCTGAGTTGGCAACATTAGAGATGGAGACATTGCATCAGACTTTGAGAAGTAGCATTCAATGCAGATTGCCACTGTACTCCTTCATTTTTGCGAAACGGAACAGTACTGCATTTCTGACAGGGGATTCCAATCATGGTTCCTTAAGAAACCTGGAGGCACACAACCATTCTGACAGGTCCCTTACAGCGCAAACAATTGGGGGAAGGGAAGTCACATCCTCTTTTTCAGATTTAAATAGATACTTTCAGAGGAGCCCAGGATTAGGAAACTGCCCAGCAGAATCTTCAATTTCCCAGGAAATTTCTTGAGTCTGCTCCACTGGGAATTCTGCTGGATCCTCATGTATAGTTCCTTTCAATGCTTCAGAAACAATGAACTGGCCACTGAAAAATTCAGGTCAACCAATCATAAAGGTTTGATCAAAAGTACATCTCTGGTATTGTCAGTAAGTCAACCCTGATGCTGCGCTTTTGGACGATGTTGCAAGGCAAATCAGGTAGCTGAAAATAGCAGGAGGTGGGCCAAACTTAAACTCATGAATGCCAGAGGTAACAACTTGAGAGTGGGAAAAGCTATCCCCATTAATTTTTGGCTTTGGATAGATAACTAAAAATGGAAACTGTGAAGTGTCCCAATTTCACTCCTAGAAGACTGACTTAACTTGAAAACTTTGTCCCTTTGTTGCAGTCTTCCCCACTTGAGTTTTTCTACAACTATCCTATTGAATCTTTTTCTCATTTAAAATACCTTAATCAGAACAGATTTCAGCCTCAAATAAAAGCAAAAAGCTGCAGATGCTCAAAGTCTGAAACAACCTTCAAAACAATTTTAAAAGGGTAAACACTGAAATGAAGAAATTAAACTCAATGTTATCAGTTTCTCCCTTCATACATGCGGCCAGAGTTCCTGTGTTTCTCCAGCATTTTGTTTGGTTCAGATTTCAACCTCTTAATCAAGAAAAACAAACTAAATTTTTGCACCCTATCCTCATAAATTACATTTGAAGTCTTGGTATCATGCAGAAAAAAAAAGCTGTGGATGCTGGAAATCTGAAGCTCAACATGGAGAAAACTCTCACTTTGTGTTTCACACTGATGAACATGGGTAATACTTGCTTGATAAGCACATTGCTGCCTATCCCCAACTGCCCCCCAAGAAAGTGGTGGCAGGCTGTCATTTTTAACTATTGCAGTGCACATGGTATTAGTACACCCAAAATGCTGTTAAAAAGGGAATTTTGACCCCAAAACAGCAAAGGAACAGCAGTATAGTTCCAAGTCAGAACAGCACGCAACATGGAAGGAATCTTACAGACGTTAGCACTCCCATACAATTTCTGCTCATGTGTTACTAGGTGTTAGCGCCTGCAGATTTACAAGATTTTGTTGAAGGATCAATGGTGAGTTGCAGCAATGCTTCTTGCTTATGATACAAATTGCTGCCACTATTCATTAGTACTGGAGAGAATAAATATTGACGGTTGTGGATGGTCTGTCAATCACTTGGTTTATGTTGCCTTCGGATTTTATAGAATTTCAGAATGACAGACAGGTCAAAAAAGAGAGACCCAAGTCTGACAAAAATCCAACATATCTGCATTAACGTAGCAATTAGTTTTCCAAATTCAGGTTCTTGTTATCCTACTCCAGCCTAGCTCTGTTTGTACCACAGCAGTCAGGGATTGTTAGTCTGGCTGCATGCAGATCCTAAGAAATTCTGTTTTTGCAAGAATTTTCTTCTCTCAATATTTAAGTGCTAGCACTTAAATACACAAATGTTGCAAACAATTCAAATCAGCTGTTTCGTAAAGGTCTATCTTCCTAAAAAAAATCAGAAGCTACTTATTTAAGGTTGTCATATCACCACAAACCATCAGGAGGAGGCTGGGCTCTACGTGTGTTATCTGCTCAATATCCTATTCCACTTACTTGTTGCTGCTGCTGTGGAAACATTCCAGGTTGCTGGTTAGAATAAGACTGCCCAGCTGGAACTCCCTGTCCAGGATACTGGTTTCCATAAGGATCATGCCTAGTATTATATGGGAAAAAGTTGAGAGAGAACACGTCAAATTTAGTAGTTGCAGGCATTCAGACCCTAGAGTGAAAACCTTTGATTGGAACAGTTGGTATGGAGCTTCAGGAGGGAATCTATGACTGGAGAGCTGCTGGTGGACCTTTGTTCAGAGTAAATGCTCTGCTTTGAGAAAACAAGAAAGGAAAACATCTCTAAGATGACTTGCAAACTTTTAATGCCAAGCTGAAATTTCTTCACATGGACACAAAGTCATCTTGGAGTTCAGCCCCTTATCTCATGCAAATCTGCAATAGTTTAGCCTGCAGAATTGAGTCAGTTTCCAGTGGTAAAGGTTCACATTGATTTGACAATAATACCAATAGGGACTGATAAGCAATCAGTCCCAAAACTAAGGTTGCAGGAATATGCCAACGCTGTTCCAATTGTTGGTTCTTCTCTTCCCTTGTAATACACCAATTATCTATAAACTGGAACACAATCTGAAGAGATTTGTCAAAATAATCCTCAAGTTAAATACAAAATCATCCATCTTTCCAAGAACACATGAGAAGAAGTGCTCAATGCATTTACCGTTGCTGTCCTGGATAGCGGTTTGGAGAGTACATGCCGGAATCCGCATTGACTGGCACCACACTAGGCTGTGCTGTCACTGGTCCCATAGTTCCCTCTGGGCCCATCCCATGTTCAGACCTAAAAAGAAGTGGAAAAGGAAAGAACAAAATGAATGAATTACAGAAGAGTTGGACACTGTAGACATTTTAAGTTTTATCACCTGACCACGAGAAAATTGGAGCCTACACCTTGAATGAAGGTGCAGAGTCCAAAGGGCTGTAAATGAAGGAAGGCAGGAGGTTGAGCTTCACCTGATTGGGCCATAAAAGCAAAAAGCAGCACAGTTCAAGTAAACACAAGAGAAATGACATCTGTAGATGGTGTTGTTCAATTCTGGCCTTGTGTACCAGTTTGGTCTAAAATGTTAGCCATTAAAAAGTAACGTGATATTCCTGATGAAGGGCTTATGTCAGAAACGTTGACTCTCCTGCTCCTCGAATGCTGCGTTTTTCCAGTGCTACACTTTCGGACTCTGACCTCCAGCATCTGCAGTTCTCACTTTTTCCCAAAATGTTAGCAACTGGCTACAGAAAAGAATCAACCACATGAGGTTATGCAACTCTCAGCCATGATAAACTGACAAGCTTGTGTTGCCACCACACTACATCTCTCCAATCAACAAGTTAAGGTACTGCTCTATAGCCAAAGAGTGAACAGAACTACTAGCTGGGCTCATCAGCTCAATTTTCTTCTTAAAAGTAACGAAATGTACTTTCCTTATGTTCAGATATTGGCTACTCAGTTTACAGACATTCCACATACAAGAAATTAGGTTACAAGACTCACCAGCATTTCCTACACATATTTGAAGCCTTTTCTTCTCACCTCCCTACCAAATTATTCTATGTTGTGCCAAACCCCAAACAACCTAATTTCTTCGTGCTACACATACATGCTCTTCATGATAAACCCACATAATACATAAACTCCATACAACTCTATGTAACACACTACAATATAGCTCAGTGTTGCAGTCCTTATAATCCCCATGAAATACACAAATATACATTTTATAATCATGACTCACATGCAGCCTTAAGATACAATCTTAATAACTATACACTAAAGCAATAGTCACCTTTCTAACCAATGTGCTCTAAGTTATAATTACACAATGCTGGAGCAGGTGGGGCTTAAGCCAAGGCCTCTTGGTTGAGTGGGAGTGACACTACCATTCCACCACAAGAGGCCTTCAGCCAGATTTTTTTGTTATTTGAAAATAGATTACCTGCATATCCTACACAGAGCATTGTTTTGACATGCAGTAGCTATATCCAATTCAGAGTTCCAAGGTTATTCCTGATGAAGGGCTCTAGCCCGAAACGTCGAATTTCCTGTTCCTTGGATGCTGCCTAACCTGCTGCGCTTTAACCAGCAACACATTTTCAGCTCTGATCTCCAGCATCTGCAGACCTCACTTTTTACTCAGAGTTCCAAGGTGCCTTATATTATGTGTATACAAAGAACAGATAAGGAAAGCATTCTACACAGCAAACCAAAATCATTGTAGTACTATTGCAATGGGGACACAAGGGACAACTGTCCTACATCTCTGCTTTTAGCCTTGGTTTCAAGAAAGCAACAAGTAACTGACCAATCTAACAGAATCCATCTAAACTAAATCTGGTAGCTCAGTCCACATAGGAATGTTTGCTAAGATTGCGTCTTGTTAAATGGGACTAACCATTCATTCCAGCTTTAGGAATAAAAATAGGAAGTGCAACACTGATTCTCCTCCTATAAACAGAAGTATTTAATCAATGGGATTAAGCTCATGGAATTACCGATCCCAACAGTGCTTTGCTTAGACTCACTCAGA
Organism: Hemiscyllium ocellatum; assembly: GCF_020745735.1. Classification (NCBI taxonomy): domain Eukaryota; kingdom Metazoa; phylum Chordata; class Chondrichthyes; order Orectolobiformes; family Hemiscylliidae; genus Hemiscyllium; species Hemiscyllium ocellatum. Next base: position 39,186,761 of record NC_083430.1, read on the forward strand.
ATTTTGGAACTCTATTCAGACCTACCTCCTCTCAAATCCAGATCCATATGCATATTGCTGCCGTTGCCCCATACCTGTTGCAGGAGGGCGATTGTATGGGTCTCCCATTCCAGTATTGGGAGCAAGTCCAGGAGACATAAAAGGGTCAGGCCCAGGAGCTGCTGGGAGGAAAACGAGTGTCACTATGTTACGTACAATCAATCAATCTCCATCCCAATCCTGCAACCCCTCCCCCCACCCCCCAAAATCACTGGTAAGAAAAAAAACTTTTATTCCAATAATTCAATGACTGATCAAACAATTCACCATTTTAGAGCATTAGTTTTGAAACTGTTTCTACCTTTCCTCATGCCACCAAATGGATCCTTGTTGGGCTCGTATGGCATACGGGCCATTAAATCCGTGGTGTTCATGTTAGGCGGGTATGCAGGGTTTTGAGTTACTGTGGTCCTCTTCTGGAAAGCTGGATCACTACTGTCTGCAAATGGATCCTGGACACTCACAGAGTTGTTCCTGAATTTTAATGCAGCATATTAGACAGGTGAAAACTTCTGCAAGATGTAATTTCCTTCTTACACTCACCATCAACTAAATAACATTAGAAACATGTGGTAGAAGCATCATAAAGCAACTAGCTCTTCAACTTGATGGTCACAGATTCTAACATCACAGAATGAGCCCCTCTCAAATCTGATGACTACATGAGTCCGATGCAGCATAAACAAATTCCACTCAGTTTCAATTGTTTTCATGATGCAATCATCGCCATGCCTTCATTGGAGTTTCCTGCATGAATAAGTAACAGTTTCTCTGCCTAACCATTCAAATTCAAGAAACAGCAGAGCAGTTACTTGCTTAAAATTCTTTCATTGGATGTGGGTATTGGTAGCAAGGCCTGGATTTGCCTACCACCGCTAGCTGACCTTGAACTTCTTGGCTCCTAACACTGTTTCTGGTGGCAATTAAGAGTCAACCATGTTCTGAGAGTTACATGAAGGCCAGACAGGGTAAGGATGGCAAGCTTCCTTCCCTAAAGAACATTAGATAATCAAATCTGTTCTTACTAAAATTGAAAATGGTTACATGATGTTACCATTAAGCCATCATTTTTAGCTTAAACTATTATGAAATTCAAATTTCACCATCTGATATGGAGCGATTCAAACCATTGACTCAGCACACTAGCCTGGAAATCTGGATTATCATTAAACTGACATTACTACTATGCCTTCCCTCCATTTGCTGAGGTGAGGTAATTCTAACATCACCATAACCAGCCCAATATCAGGAGTCCTAAGAAATCAGATGGATTGACAATTTGAGAGCTGGTACACTTGCTACATTACAGAAAAGATTACCTGGAACCTGGCATTGGTTGAACATGGCTATGGGGTGTTGATACGGGCGTTGGTGGCTTTATATCTCCTCCCTCTGCCATCGAGCTGCTGGTGGACTGTGGGGTCTGAGGACCCTGCAGAGAACCTGAACCAGCTGCAAAAAAAAATTACCATTTAATCACAACAGTCCAGAATTCCCTGGAAATGTATGCCAAAACGAAAATGTTATGGTTGAAAGAACATGGTGGGTGGACGGGGAACAAAAGTGGGAAGTGAGGAAATGTGGATCATATTAACATTTGCTACATTCCTCTTCATCCAACAGTAACATTCCATGGTTCTCAGCTCTAATTACCATTGTACTGGCAAGGCATGTATACTATCAACTTCAGCTGGAGAGGAAATGGAGAATTCATTGCAGTTATAACTGTATTAACTATATCAAGCTATTAACTATATCAAATTAATGCAAGATGAGCTAAACAAGGATCGGATATATGTCTCAACTAAAGCACACACAGAGTTCACATCAAAGAATGGGATTTGACTCAGATTAACATTCCTGCTAGATTAGAGTCCTCAGTGAGGCTTCAAATAAAGACCAGATCAACAAAATTAATTTAGCATCAAATTACTTTCAGGTATTATTTTCTGTTGATAACTAGCATCATGGGAGTATATTTAAATATTACAGTTAAATTCAACTCATTCGGCATTAACTATAACTTGGTTGGTTGCATTCGCACAAAGAAGTCAAATAATTGAGGATTCAATTGCCCAGCAAAACTTGAACAAACTCTAAAGCCGAGTTCAGCACAGCACTTAGTTACTGCACCAACTATCTTTCAAATAAGAGGTTAATCCAACCACCCTCTCCCCCCTTAGGTAGACATAAAAAGATTCCATGTCAGTATTCCATGGAACTTCAGGGGAGCTACTCCTGTATCCTGACCAGTATTTACTCCTCAATCAACATCACAAAAACAGATTGCTCATTTCCACAGACAATGAAAATGAACATTGTAGATGCTTGCTGTACATAAATGGTTGCTTTGTTTTCCACATGACAATAATGAATACACAAACTGCATTTCTTTGTAAAACAATTTGAGAAATCAAATAGTTGTAAATGTTACTAAATAAGTGCAAGTCCTTTTTTTCCTCCACAAAAGGCTGTAATACGAACAAATTAGTCATCATTGTTTTGGTTTCTGCTGTATACAAGAGATTGCAATATCTGTCGTGGATGTTGCAGTTTCAGATACTTGAGTGACTTGTTACTGGTATAGAATACTGTGTTAATCATTATATGCTTCTTTCAGGTACTACAGTAGCCCTGATGACTCAACCTGCTATTCATTAACTGCAAGTAAAGGTCAATAGAAGGGCAGCCTTATTTACACCCAGTCCTATTTCACCTTTTCACCCTGCTCAGTCAGGGGATTTCCCTCAGTGACATCTCACTGCCTTAAGAATGTGGTTGGGCTCCCCTTACTCTGGCAACAGGATTAAGTTACATTGCAGTAGGGCGACTGGGATTGGTTTCATTCACATTAATAACACGCTCCCCATTCATCAACTTCCTGAACCTGTAAATCCCCTGGGAATCTGGGATGGCAGCATACAAAACAGTCAGCTGGAATGTTATCTCAACTAGTGGGCAGGGCCAACATTGCTTAAATTCTTTCCTTTCCCCCAGCAGAGCTCACACAGGCAATGCCCATGAAAGGAGCAACTCTGCCGGCCATGGACAGATCTTCAATCAATCACCCAACAAAGGCAGTTTTTAAAATTAAAATCTACACAACCTTTCATCAAATGTCAGACTCACTAGCAAACTACTGTTGCAAACCTTCATGACACTTAAAGTGGCAACAGAGGTGACCTCAAAAAAAATCAAGCCAGCTGGCAGACAGACTGCACCACGGAGTGATTAGTTAATATTTGGGTAACGAGCACAAACATTTCTAAGATACCCTGAAAGTCCATTTTGACCTCAACAGCTGGGAAGAGAGCCCACTGGACTGCCCAAAATGACAAACCTTGCATCAAGATGTAGCTGGCTTTGAAGGGGGATGGATGGCACTAGCTGTAGAGAAAAGTGCAGGAAGACGACTCAAGAAGATGGTTAACCCACAACAATCACAGACAATTACTGACTGCCAACGTGAATTTTAGATTTCTTTTAATGTTATTTCTCCTTTAGCCTTTACCACCTCTTTTACCTTCACTGACTTTACTTCCATCTATTCCCAACACACACTTTTTCTCTCTTCACCACCTCTCCTCATTCAGATTCTGTGCCAAGCATCCTCCTCACTTCCAGGGACTGACAGAAGATTCAGTTTGCTCACATAACTCAAAACATCCAGCATCCAGCCAACCTCCTGCTGCCCAAAGAAGAAGAAAACCAACAGGAGCAGGTTCAATCATCAAATCCCATATGCACCTGACCAGTTTCTGCAGAAGCAGCCTGGAATTATCATTGATCAATAGAATGTGCTCACTGCATGTAGCTGTGACTCGAGCATGTCACGCAGGCACAAATGCATCGTTTCCCCCGAAAGAAACACTTGTCATTGCTCAGTGAGCTTATCCTGGACAGGGAACATCAAATTTCTTTAAAGGCCATAATTCAAACAGTAATACACAGTTTAGTGGATTTTTACAATTTAGAGTTTCTCTGAAGAGTAGATATGCTTGGGCAGTTTTAAAAATGAATGCAAAATAACATGTAAGAATCAAGCTTTGCTTTCAAGACTAGTGAGTTGCCAATTTATTTTGTCTCGGTTTTGAAGGCAAATGAGAAAGAAAAGCAGAGGATACAATGATGGATTTAGGTGGAAACAAATATATGCTTTTAGTTATTCTCAAAGATATGCAGAATATGCCCATACTTGTTTAATTTACACCTCCAGATCATAATCCATCCAAAAGTTTATTCGAGAATATTTGTCAAGCAACATTCTTAAGAAATGGCTATAATAATTAATTTCACACAAAGTCCCATCATTATTCTGATTTTTTTTCTAGATTTTTAAAAATAACTTAGATACATAATGAGCATACGAATTAGCAGCAAAGTAGACTGTTCAGCCCCTTACACCTGCTTGGGTGTTGAATAAGTTCATGACTGATCTCATGTTTCAAATTCCAGAGTGCCTACTCCCAATAACACTATTCTTCTGCCGAACAAAAATTGATTCATCTGTGCCTTTAAAAAAATTCAATTACTCCACTTCCATTGGCTTCTGAGCAAAGTTCGAAAGCTGCACAACTCTCACATTTTCTTACTCTGTCCTGAAAGGTTCCTGGGTACAGACTACGGCTATTTATAATGAGGAACTGTTTAAAAATAAAATAAATTTAAAAAATCAAAAAACAACAAAATTGGACCAAAAGGAGAACAAAGCTGAACTCTAAACTATAGCTAACACTCCAGGTATAGTCACTATTCTTCAAAGGCAAATTTACACCTGGTCATGCATGCCCTTCAGCTAAATTGAGATTATTTAGAACTTATATCAAAAGTCTAGAAACCAAAATTAAATTGTTGCAATTCCAGTTAATCTTATCACATTAATTTCTGTTAGTATAACATTCACATTGATAATAGGATGCCCCTGCCCCCACCCAAACAGTTTACAGTCAGAGGGCCAGAATCACATTATAATCAAAATACACTTTTAAAAGTTCACGTTACAGTGAATTCATGTTAACAATATGCACGCTATAGAAGAACGGCCCGTACCTCTAAAGAGCATATAGTACAAACAGAATAAGGAAGGAAATTTGCAGCAATGAGAGATCATTCATTCATGAAGTGCACCTGAAATCACAAACCATTATTTGTACCAATTGGTCTCACCGTCTCAACTATGGTACTTGGGTTAGCAGACAGTAGTCATACAAACCCATGCTACAATCCTGCATTTAAACAGAAGGAAAGCCCTTCTTGGCACATCAGCTGCCATCACACTCACCAGGAGAAGGAGGCTGTATCTTTGGTTGTTGCTTTTTGGAATCTACAGAAGCAAAGATGTCTAGTGGTGGATCCTCCCCTCGCTCAATCTTGCACTCAAAGGCAAACAAACACTGGATGTACTGCTTCTTCAGTGAGCTGGCTGCACTGCTCGAGGTTCCCACATTCAGGTTGGTGGCCAGTTCACGCCATTTTTTATTTTTATTCACCTGCACAAGATATGTTGACTGTTTAGTATTGTAGTGTGGGAGATTCCACCATTGCTCACCCTCATAGCTCCCACTAAGTGATAGTTGCTGAATAGTAGTTAGAAAATAACAAATAACACAGGGCAGAAATGCTTTAGTAATGTTGTTTGGTCAACAATGCATTAACCAGGAAACTGTGGAGCATGTAACAAGGGTTAGACAATGATCAGAAACTTTGATCTTCACAAACACAGGCTGGGACTGGCAATGTTAAGGGCTTGGATGGAGAAGAATTTGTTAAGTGCGTATAAGAAAATTTTCTGATTCAGTATGTGAATGTACCGACTAGACAAAGTGCAAAACTTGACCTACTCTTGGGAAATAAGGCAGGGCAGGTGACTGAGGTGTCAGTGGAAGAACACTTTGGGGGCCAGTGACCATAATTCTATTAGTTTTAAAATAGTGATGGCAAAGGATAGACCCGGATCTAAAAGTTATGTTTCTAAATTGGAGGAAGGTCAATTTTGATGGTTTCAGCAAGACATTTTATAAGTTGATTGGGGGAAGATGTTCACAGGTAGATGGATGGCTGGAAAATGGGAAGCCTTCAAAAACGAGATAACGTAACTCCAGAGACTGTATGCTCCTGTTAGGGTGAAGAGCAAGGCTACGAGGTGAAGGGAATACTGAATGATTACAGACATCGAGGTTTTGGTTTAGATTAAGGAAGCAGCATATTATCAGGTATAGATAGCAAAGAGTGAGTGAATCTCAAGAAGAATATAAGGGTAATAGGAGTATACTTCAGAGGGAAATCAGGAGGGCAGAAAGGGAAAAGGAGATAATTTTGGCAAACAGGATTAAGGAAAATCCAAAGGGATTTTACAAATACATTAAGGACAAATGGGTAACCAGGGAGAGAATAGGGCCCCTCAAAGATCAGCAAGGTTGCCTGTGTGGAACTGCAGGAGATTGGGGAAATACTAAGTAAGTACTTTGCATCAGTGTTTACTATGGTGAAGGAAATGGAAGATACAAATGCTACAGAAAGGACAAAAAGGGAGACAAGAGAGCAGAGGGAGTGGGGTTTTTAATAAGGGATAGCATTACAGCTGTACTTAGGGAGGATATTCCCAAAAATACATCCAGGGAAGTTATTTGGGTGGAACTGAGAAATAAGAAAGGGATGATTACCTTATTGGGATTGTAGTATAGACCCCCTAATAGGCAGAGGGAGATTAAGAATAAAAATTTGTAAGATCTCAGCTATCTGTAAGAATAACAGGGTGGTTATGGAAGGGGATTTTAACTTTCCAAACAGACTGGGGCTGCCATAGTGTTAAGGGTTTAGGTGGAGAGGAATTTGTTAAGCGTGTACAAGAACATTTCCTGATTCAGTATATGGATGTATCTACTAGAGAAGGTGCAAAACTTGACCTACTCTTAGTAAATAAGGCAGGGCAGGTGACTGAGGTGTCATTGGGGGAGCACTTTGGCACCAGCGACCATAATTCTTTTGTGTTTTAAAATAGTAATGGAAACAGATAGAATAAATATAAAAGTTGAAGTTCTACATTGGAGGAAGGCCAATTTTGATGATATTAGTCAAGAACTTTCAAAAGCTGATTGGGTGTTCGCAGATAAAGGGACAACTGGAAAATGGGAAGCCTTCAGAAATGAGATAACGAGAATTCAGAGAAAGTATATTCCTGTTAGGGTGAAAGGGAAGACTGGTAGGTGTTGGGAATACTGGATGGTTAAGAAAAAAGAAGGATGGATGTGTCAGGTATAGACAGGATCGATCAAGTGAATCCTTAGAAGAATATAAAGGCAGGAGGAGTGTACTTAAGGAGGGAAATCAGGAGGATAAAAAGGGGACATGAGATAGCTTTGGCAAATAGAGTTAAGGAGAATCCCCCAAATACATTACAAATATATTAAGGACAAAGGGTAACTAGGGAGAGAATTGGACCACCAAAAATCAGTAAGGCAGACTTTGTGTGGAGCTGCAGAAAATGGGGGAGAAACTAAATAAGTATTTTGCATCTGTGTTTACTGTGGAAAAGGATATGGAAGATATAGAATGTAGGGAAATAGATGGCGACGCTTGAAAAATGCACTTATTACAGAGGAGGAAGTGCTGGATGTCTTGAAATGGATAAATCTCCAGGACTTGATCGGGTGTACCTGAGAACTCTGCGGGAAACTAGAGAAGTGATTGCTGGGCCTCTTGCAGAGATATTTGTATCATTGATAGTCACAGGTGAAGTGCTGGAAGACTGGAGGTTGGCTAATGTGGTGCCACTGGTGGTAAGGACAAGCCAGTGAACTATAAGCCAGTGAGCCTGACCTCGGTGGTGAGCAAGTTGTTGGAGGGAATCCTGAGGGACAGGATGTACATGTATTTGGAAAGGAAAGGACTGACTAGGGATAGTCAACATGGCTTCGTGTGTGGGAAATCATGTCTCACAAACTTGATTGAGCCTTTTGAAGGAACAAAGAGGATTGATGAGGGCAGTGCGGTAGATGTGATCTATATGGACTTCAGTGAGGTGTTCGACAAGGTTCCCCATGGAGACTGTTTAGCAAGGTTAGAGCTCACAGAATACACGGTGGCTCAGTGGTTAGCACTGCTGCCTCACAGCGCCAGGGACCCGGGTTCAGTTCCCGCCTCGGGTGACTGTCTGTGTGGAGTTTGCACATTCTCCCCGTGTCTGCGTGGGTTTCCTCCGGGTGCTCCAGTTTTCTCCCACAATCCAAAGATGTGCAGGTTAGGTGAATTGGCCAAGCTAAATTGCCCATAGCGTTAGGGAAATGTGTCTGGTTGGGTTGCTCTTCGGAGGGTCGGTGTTGACTTGTTGGGTCAAAGGGCCTGTTTCCACACTGTAGGGAATCTAAACTAGCCATTTGGATATAGAACTGGTTCAAAGGTAGAAGACAGAGGATGGTGGTGGAGGGCTGTTTTTCAGACTGGAAGCCTGTGACCAGTGGAGTGCCACAGGATTGGTGCTGGGTCCTTAACTTTTGTCATTTTATATAAATGATTTGGATGCGAGCAGAAGAGGTATGGTTAATAAGTTTGCAGATGACACCAAAATTGGAGGTATGGTGGACAGCAAAGAAAGTTATCTCAGATTACAACAGGCTCATGATCAGATGGGCCAAGGAGCTGAGAAGTGGCAGATGGAGCTTAATTCAGATAAATGTGAGGTGCTGCATTTTGGGAAAGCAAATCTTAGCAGGACTTATACACTTAATGGTAAGGTCCTAGGGAATGTTGCTGAACAAAGAGACCTTGGAGTGCAGGTTCATAGCTCCTTGAAAGTGGAGTCGCAGGTAGATAGAGTAGTGAAGGCGGCGTTTGGTATTATTAGTCAGAGTATTGAGTACAAGAGTTTGGAGGCCATGTTGCGGCTGTACAGGACATTGGTTAGGCCACTGTTGGAATATTGCGTGCAATTCTGATCTCCTTCCTACGATTTTGTGAAACTTGAAAGGGTTCAGAAAAGATTTACAAGGATGTTGCCAGGGTTGGAGTTGAGCTATAAGGAGAGGCTGAACAGGCTGAGGCTGTTTTCCCTGGAGAGGAGGCCTTATAGAGGTTTACAAAATTATGAGGGGCATGGATAGGATAAATAGATAAAATCTTTGCCCTGGGGTGGGGCAGTCCAGAACTAGAGGTTTAGAATGAGAGGGGAAAGATATAAAAGGGACCTAAGGGACAACGTTTTCACAGAGGGTGGTACGTGTATGGAATGAGCTGCCAGAGGTGGTGGTAGAGGCTGTACAATTGCAACATTTAAAAGGCATTTGGATGGGTATATGAATAGGAAGGGTTTGGAGGGATATCGGCCGGGTGCTGGCAGGTGGGACTAGATTGGGTTGGGATATCTGGTCGGCATGGACAGGTTGGACTGAAGGGTCTGTTTCCATGGTGAACATCTCTATGACTATGACTATGATTCTATATAAAATGTGGAGAAATAAACAGCGATATCTTAAAATATCCATGTTGTAGAGGTGGTGCTGCTGAAAGCTCAACACGCATAAAGGTGGATAAATCCCCAAGATCTGATCCAGCGTACCCTAGAAATCTGCAGGAAATTAGGGAAGTAATTGCTGGGCTAATTGCTGGAGATATTTGAACCATTGATAGCCACAGGTGGGGTGACGGAAGACTGGAGGTTGGCTGGAGTTGTTGGAGGGAAATCAGAGGGTCAGGAATTACTTGCATCTGGAAAAGCAAGGACTGATTAGGGACAGTCAACATGACTGTGTATGGGAAATCATATCCCACTAACTTGATTGAATTTTTGAAGTAGTAACGAAGAGGACTGATGAGGACAGAGTGATACACAGGATCTATATGGATTTCAGTTAGGTTTTGATTAGGTTCCACATTGTAGACTAGTCAGCAAGGTCAGATCAAATGGAATACAGGAAATATTTGGATACAGAACTGGCTCGAAGGTAGAAGACAGATGGTGATAAAGGGTTGCTTCTCAGACTGGAGGCCGGTGACCAGTGGTTTGCCACAAGGATTGGTGCTGGGTCCACTGCCTTTCATTATTTATATAAATGTAGATGTGAACATCAGAACTATGACTAAGTTTGCAGATTAAACCAAAATTGGAGTTGTAGCGAACAGCCAAGAAGGTTACCTCTGACTACAACGGAATTTTCAGTAAATGGGCCGAGAAGTGGTAGATTATGTACCCACCTGCCTTAGCATAATGTCCAACTGGACAAAGAGCATGTACCTCTGAACAATGCTCAAGTGACCAATTAACAGGATGGTGAAATGAAATTAGCATATCAGGGCACAGAGGGGAATATTTTCCATCAGAAAAGACAGAAGAAGATCGGTCCTCTTTTTAATCTATAAATCAAGGATGGAATTAATGATATGCATATAGCAGTAAGGCACACTAAGCCGTCAGAATTATTTAACTTAAGGAAGAGTGTTCATACAATGCACAAGTGAGCTATAATTAGATAAATTTGAGGTGCTGTATTTTGGAAAGGCAAATCAGCGCAGGATTTATACACTTAATGGGAAGGTCCTGGGGATGTTGCTCAACAAAGAGATCTTGGAGTGCAGGCTCATAGTTTGTTGAAAGTGGAGTCACAGTAGATAGGATAGTGAAGAGAATGTTTGTTATGCTTTCCTTTATTGGTCAGAGCATTGAGTATAGGAGTGCGGAGGTCACGTTGCAGCTCTACAGGACATTGGTTAGGCCACTTTTGGAATACTGCGTGCAATTCTGGTGTCCCTGCTATAGGGTTTAGAAATGATTTACAAGGATGTTGCCAGGGTTGAAGGGTTTGAGCCAAAGGGAGAGACTGAATAGGCGGCACGGTGGCTCAGTGGTTAGCACTGCTGCCTCAGCACCAAGGTCCCAGGTTCGATTCCAGCCTCGGGTGACTGCGTGGAGTTTGCACATTCTCCCAGTGTCTGCGTGGGTTTCCTCTGGGTGCTCTGGATTCCCCACCACCACCCCCCCAATCTAGAGGGGTATAAGTTTAAGATCATGGAGGAAACATTTAAAATGAGCCTAAGTGGCAAATTTCTAGCAGAGGGTGGTGTGAGTATGGAATGAGGGAGTGGTGGAGGGTGGCACAATTACAACATATCTGGATGGCTAAATGAATAGGAAGGGTTTTAGAGGGATTTGGGCCAAGTGCTGGTAAATGGGACTTGATTAATTTACAATATCTGGTTGGCATGAACGAGTCGAACTGAAGGGTCTGTTTCGATGCTGTACGTCCCTATGACTCTATAAACTGCGTGAAACAAGTTGGCAAAAGTGATTTGGAGGACAGACTTAAGAGATACATTCAAGGCTACTCAATAAAATATTGACACAGATTGATCTAGTTTCTAGTTTTATGTAACAGGACAACTTTAAACATAAAAGGAGTGTGTTATCAGATAACGGGATCATAATGGGCTTAATTTCATAACTAAAATGGGGGGTGGGATATGGTTAACTGCAATACAGTTAAGTCTGAATCAAATTCAAAAATTTAAATAGCCAATTCAAAAGAATTTCCCAATTTTATTTGCGATGGGTCTGACTTTAATTTTTACACTTTGCCCATTAGCCCTCAACTCCCAAACTAGTGAAATTTGAGCTGTAAAAGGATTGGATTTTTGAAATATAACCACTTCACTGGAGCTCTGATATTCTACTGATCTGAGGGGGAAAAAAGTGTATAGGCAAACTTATGTGCCCACCTGCCTTACCTAACTGGACAAAGAGCATGTACCTGTGAACCCCCAATGCTCAAGTGACCAATTAACAAGATAGTGAAATGAAATTAGCATATCAGGGCACAGTGAGGAATATTTTCCATCAGAAGATAAAATAAGATGATCATCCTCTTTTTAATCTATAAATCAAAGATGGAATTAATGATATGCATACAGCAGCATACTCTAAACCTTCAGAACTATTTATCTTCAGGAAGAGTGTTCATATAATGCACAAGTGAGCTATAATTATTCCAGTAAGCAGTGAATGCTATCAAGCATCCTGAACTACTGAGAAGTGTTACTCAGCAAGAATATATTGCAAGGAAATTTACAATTGGTTTGAACCAAGTTTGATGGATGAAGTAAAAATAAACAAACAGTCAATTAAGTTGGGGCATTTGCCAGGACTGCGATGCAAAGTGGTTTAATCAAAAACATCATAAAAGTTAAGCCAGAATTTTTGCCAAAGATAAAGACATTTCACACACCCACCTGCGTTAGTCCTCCAATATCCTTGACAGACATATAGAGTCGATAAAGGTCCAGCGGCTTCCTGCCAACTGCAGGAAGATTTGTCATCATTGTGCCCTTCTCTTCCATAAATGCAAAGTACCTATCAATCCACATCTTGCGCTCCGGCTCCATGCCCAGCTCATACAGTTTAGAGATCTTTTCATTAGTGGTCGTGGAAGAGTTGGTTTTCTGCAACAAAACAAAAACAAGGCCCATCAGTTACTGGTGATTTTATTGCCCAACCAAAACACTTCAAATAGAGACAGATTCAGATGCACATGAAAAACCCAGAGATAAATTACTTATCAAAACAGATAAGAACAACAGCTGAGTGGGAAACGTTGCCCAAATAGCCAATGTTTGGTTGTGTTCAGATTCTTCAAAAGTGTTGAAACAAGAGTAAACAAAAAAAAGTATCTCAAAAGTAAAAGCATAACCTATGTTCAGAACAGATGCAAAACTGAAAATGGCCACCGAAAAGCTCACACATGGCCAGTACATGACCAGCTACTTCAGCATCACTTGTATTTCCGTGTTCAATTTATCAGCTTAGATCCAAACATAAACGCAGATTAAGAAACAGTACTGTAAATAATCAATTTAAACACAGCAGAAAGCTCCACTGACATTTTAGGTATTTAGAAATCTGCACGTGGTCTTTCATGAGCATTGCCCCAAGTTACATATTCACGTAGCTGGACAAAACGTCACAATATATCAGGTTATAGTACAACAGGTTTAATTGGAAGCATGCTAGCTTTCGGAGCGTCGCTCCATCAGGTGGTAGTGGACCTGGTGAAGGAGCGACGCTCTGAAAGCTAGTGTGCTTCCAATTAAACCTGTTGGACTATAACCTGGTGTTGTGAGATTTTTAAACTTTGTACACCCCAGTCCAACACCAGCATTTCCAAATCATAATATATCAGTTCCTAAGCCATAAATGTGCATTTCAAATATCTCAACAAAACCAGTTGCCAAGGTTAATAATGCAACACAAAAAATATCTGTTTGACAGTTCAATAACAATCTCAGTATCTTTGAACATCCAATATATCTCTACATTCTACAGGTGATCAAGATGGAATCCAATCTATAAATTGACAAATTATGTTTCTTGTTAAATCCACTCATTTTTCAGAGGTTAATAATTTAGTTGAACAGCAGTTATCTGCTTTTACAACCACACTAATCTATTATAAGAATTACTGAACAACCATCTAATTAGAATATTGTGCACATATCATTGAATTCCCCACAGTTGACATCCTATGAATTACCACTGACCAGAAACTGTATATATACTGGTTGGTCAGAAAGTCAGAGGCTGAGAATTCTGCAGTGAATACCTCACGTCCTGACTCCCCAATACCTATCCACCATCTGCAAGGCATTAGTCAGGAGTTGTTGGAATACCTGCCGCTTGCTTAAATGAGTGCAGTTTCAACACTCAAGAAACTCTATTTTTCAGAGCAAGAAAACATATTTAATGTACAGTCCATCTACACCCTTAAACATTCAGTCCCTCCATCACAATCACAATTCCAGCAGAGCAAACCATAAACAAAGATACAATGCAGTAACTCACTATGTTTCCTCTGACAGTACCTTCCAATTTGCTGAACTCTGCCACTTAGAAGAACTGGGAAGCAGATACTTGGAAACACCACAAACTACAATTTCCTATCCAAACTTGACTTGGCACTATAATCATTATTTTGTTGGGTTAAATATCTGGAATTTATCTTCTCAATAACACTATTGATGTAACCAAAGCAAAGGGTCTGCATCATTTCAAGAGTGGTTCAAGAAAGTGGGCCTACCATCCAGAAAACCACATACACTAGGTAACATGCTCAGTACATCCAACACACAGCAAACTATAGAGTGGGGAGAAATAACAGTTCACCAGAGCTATGCACTTCCCAGAAATCAACTATCGGAAAGGTGAAAACTAGCTGGGAGTCAGGAACTGACCTGTGAAACCTTGTGTCAAGGGTAAGGTGAAGATCTGTATAAGCAAATTTTGTGAAATGAACTTTTATCAGTTTCAACTTAGCTTCTAAAGGACAAAAATACTGACTGAATTAATTGACAAAATTCAAAACAATCAAACCCAGAGGCTACAAAATATGGAATGTAGTATATTGTTAGTAAAACAGAAGTCATGAAAACATACCTTGGTAAACTTTCTTAAATCAGAGAGAGTTTCCAAGGCTATTGCAGCAAGTCCATGAAGACTGTCAGTATCAAATGGCTGTTTTTTGTCCTACTATGCATTGATAGGATCATTCTATTTTTCACTGAGAAAATAGCAATCTCTGAGACAATCGACTTTAGGAAATCTCCAAACAAAAATATCGGGCAAACATTGAACGAGTGCAATGTCAGAGGCTTTGAATGAAAGTTAATTATTGGGACACACATCCTATTTAACCTACTGAAAACTGATACCAGGGAAGGGTGCCTGAAGTACAAAATGTTCAGTCCACAATAAGGACCATCCTTCATTCAAATTTATTGTGAATTAATTAAAGACATATGTTCACATCATGTGGTTCAAGTGAAGCGATCAAAAGTCAGTAAGTAGCAACTGTCTCTGAAATAGAGTAACATTAATTATCACCCAGCTCGTGAAGTGCAGCACTACTTCTGGTTAGTGTCAACAAAGTCTTTTGTGTTCTTACCTTTGACTTAAGCTCAGCTTTTGTCATTCCATCTGCCTTGTTGTTTGCTTTCTGAGTTGGTGGTAACTTTCCTTCACCCAGTGCCATCATCTCTGGACTGGGAGTCATAACTATCAGAAGATGAGAAGATCGTATAAATCACTGGGTCAACACAACAGTAATCATTCACCAAAAGCTTACTGCAGGAAGATTAGGTCTACAGTTTTTCTTGTAATAAATACATGTATAAGTTCAGCTACAGTTTCATCTGTGTTCAAGGAGAGAACTCAAGTCTCAAGTTTGAGGTGCAGATTTATGTCCCATACCAGGCACCAGAGTACAAACTTAGGCTGACGCTCCCATACAGTATTGAAGCAATGCTTCACTGCTCAATGTGGCATGCATTGTATGTAACAGATTTCATAGAACTATTTGAAGTCCAGCAGAGTGCTCCCCAGTATCCTGACCAGGTCTTCCACAACGATGGCACACCAGCATGGTAGTGTGTGTTCAGGCTCCTGTGCCCATCCGCATCCTTCTCTCTCCTTTTTCACATTTTAACATCATAGGGAAGCAGAGTTTGTTGGCTGTGGGGCCTGGAGTGAGGACTCCTGGCTGGGGTAAGCCCAAAACATGGACTCAGCAGGTTGTCCAAGGTGGTGCTTGGCAGGTCTTCAGCTGCAAGTAGTGGTACGCAGAGCGAGGACTCTTTGTGGATGTTTGGTGAGGTTGTCATTGCTACACAGAGTGGGGATGACTTGAACCCTGGGATACCTTGCAGAAGCTCTGGAGCTGTGTTTTAAGACCCCTTGCACAGAGTATGAACTTTATTTATGTAACTGCATTTTATATTCTTTCGTAATTTAAAATGGTGCCAGATTGTAGCAACAGAACACTTTGCACTGTATCTTTCTAGATATGAGACAATAAATAACTCAAACACTTCAATAACTCAATATTTAAGCTTTGTCAGCCATGTCTCAGCTAACATCACTTTTGTCTACAAATAACAAGGATCTGGGTTCAAATCTCTTTGCAGAATTTCAGCACAAAAATTTCAGACAGACTGTAACATATTATTGCAAATTCCATCTTTTAGTTAAGCCAATAATCTAAGATCCCACCCAACCTGTTTGTACTAAGACAAAAGTGGTCTGGTATCTTCTGCATCGTAATCATTCTAAGTTTCTAGCTCATTCTCGGAGGTCAGTGAATGCATGCACAGCAGCAACCCTGTCAACATTTTTTTGTGGTGCTGAATGCGGCAGTTAGGATTCAATTACCATGCAGGAGCATTTCTGGCAACCATAGGTTTACCATGGATTTTAACAGTCCTAGTTAATGTGTTCAAGCTCCATTCCAGATCATCAGTAAGTCGCCTAGGTTGACAGTTAAGTGAAGCATTGAGCGATGCATTGCTGGAGACAACATTTTTGGCTAATATGTTAAACCAAGGCCCCAAATATGGATTCTGGTAGTCGTAAAAGATCTCATTCACTGGTCAAAAAATTAGAAAGTTGCCTTCATGTCAGATAGTTTTTTCCACAAAGATCAAGGCCAAATCAACTGATGGTCCACCTGATTTGCTGTAAATGAAACCTCCTCAGGAACAAATCGAATGCTTCATTCGTCAACATAGCAAAGATTATCCCAAGAATTTGATGTGATGCTGCGGACAGAAATTCTCTCTCATAAAATAGCCTCAATAACTGACTTTTGGCCTTATTTATCTTACTAAAAAGATTTTGTTTAAAACAAAACATGCGTGGCTCAATGCTACATCAGCTAAGTATCTGTAAATTAGATTAGATTAGATTACTTACAGTGTGGAAACAGGCCCTTCGGCCCAACAAGTCCACACCGACCCGCCGAAGCGCAACCCACCCATTCCCCTACATTACCCCTTTACCTAACACTACGGGCAATTTATCCTGGCCAATTCACCTAACCAGCACATCTTTGGACTGTGGGAGGAAACCCACGCAGACACGGGGAGAACATGCAAACTCCACACAGTCAGTCGCCTGAGTCGGGAATTGAACCCAGGTCTCAGGCACTGTGAGGCTGCAGTGCTAACCACTGTGCCACCCCTTAGCCAAGCTAAATACTTAGCTTGGGGTGCAAAAAGGATTGACCAGCTCAGGGTCATTTGGACCATACTGTTCAAAACATGGCATAAAGCTTGAAGGAGAAAATTCCAGTGCACTTACTGCAATCTGATTAACAGTCTGATCATATCTGGTAAAAGTAACAGGCAAGTGTGGAACACTCAAGTTGGTGTCACAACTATCCTTGATCCTTGCAAGTGGTTCTATGCTAAATCCAACAAACCTCAAATGCATAATCACAGTTCTAATACAGGAAACAGACAAATCTGCACACAGCAAATTCCCACAAACATCACTGTGACAAGTGATTCATTGTAATGATAGTTGAGGGAAACATATTAACCAGACAGGGAGGAACTACCCTGCTATTCTTCAAAATAGCACCCCTTAGGATTTTTGTTAACTCAAAGACAAATAAGGCATCAGTTTAACTTCTATTCGAAAGACTGAACCAGAGGTCCTCTCAATGGTACAGTAAAACATCAAACTGCATTATGTGGCCATGTTACAGGAATCCACAATCTTCTGACTACAGGTAAGAATGCAAACTGTTCAGCGACAGCTCACAAGTGACTAGTCATTTCTGCTGCCTTTTGTTAAGTTTGTGATGAGCATTGTGTAACATTTATCTGACAGCAACAGAAAGAATAAATGTTTAATCCAGAAACCACAGAGATCATTATGTTGCCATCATCTTTTGCTATTAAACTCATCCACATGGGTCTAGAACTTGTGTCCTTACCTGCAGAACTATTTGCTATGTTTCCAGCCAAGGAATATGGAGACCCCTGTGGATTCATCATGCCAGCCATACTGTTCATACCTTGACTGTACGGGGAGCCAGCACCCATCATTCCTCCCTGATTCAAGTTTGGGTAACCAGGTTGCCTGCATTGAAAGGGAGGATAATGTGAAAAACAAGAGTGTGAAAAACTATCTTCAGTTAGCAGACAAATCTTATGCACACTACAAATACTCAGAAATATGAGGAGTCTAAAGTGACCAAAAACCAACTTTACAAACTGGAACAGATTTACACCACCTGGCACGACATTTAGGGATGATAATGGATTTTTGGATTGAGGAACTTTTAAGAAGATTCACTTCAAATCGTCAGGGCAAAGGCAGCCTTGAGTAATCACATGACACACAAAGGTGAACAGGACAAATATAGCTAAATAATTGAGTCAAATTCACAAAATCCAAGACTTCTGGGACAACAGGAATTCCAATAGAAGGACATCTAGGGTAAGTCAAAGCTCTGGAATGCTCAAACTAGTGCAATTTATATAAATGTATCAACCAAAGCAGAGTTAAATGACACAAGAATGTGAAACCATTGCCAAGACTGCAGTCAAGCATGCAAAATGGTATTGTTCATATGCTGGATGAAATTTCTTTTTATTCCTTCATAAGATGTGGAAGTCACTGGCTGGGCCAGCATTTATTGCTGTCAGTTGCTTGAGAAGGTGGCGTGCTGTAATCAGTTTGCTACAATGCTGTCAAGGAAGGAACTCCAGAATTTTGCTCCTTAGCTGTCATTGGGTCAATACATCTTCAAGTCAGGATGGCATGAGGCTGTATGTGTGAGCATGCGAGAGAAGACTTGCAGGTGGTGTATTCCCATTTAACTTCTACCCTTAATCATTCTAAATGGCAGTGGTCATGGGTTTGGAAGGTACTGTTTAAAGGAGCCCTGTTATTCCACAGTGCACCTTGTAGACAGTATACTACTGTTAATGCACATCAGTAGCGGAAGGAGTGAATGTGTTTGTCAATGCGCAATCAGGCAGGCTACTTTGTTCTGGATTCTTCAGTGTTGGAGCTACACTCATCCAGGCATGTGGGGAGTATTTTTGACTTCAGTTAAGATATGTAGCCTTTTGTCATAGCCACTTGCTTATCTAGCTCGTCCAGTTCAATTCTGGCTAAACATAATCCCCATGATGTTGTGAGATTCAGTGATGCAAATTACATGAATGTCAAGGGGTGATGGTTAAGATTCTCTCTTGTTGAGAGACACTCGTGATACAAACATTACCTAGCACTCATGTGATACAAACATTGCTTTCCACTGGTCAGCTCCAACCAGGAAACTGTCCAGGTCTTACCACATTTGGACAAAGACTATTTCAGTATCTGATGAATCAAGAATGGAGCTGAGCATAGAGGAATGTTCATAAAGTCAGAAGGAGGTCATTGCTGAAGTTGCTGAAAATGGTTAGGTTACGCTGAGGACCATCTTTAGATATTTCCTAGATCTGAGATGAATGACTTTCAACAACCACATCTGACAGAGAGAAATGGTTATGATTACAATCAGCAAGAGATTTCTCTTTACCAATTCCTAGCAAAGTTAGTTTTGATTGGATGCCTTGATGCCACAGTTGGTCCAATGCGACCTCGGTTTCAAGGGCTGTGACTCTCAGCTCACTTCTGGAATTCAGCTTTTTTGTCCATGTTTGAACCATGGAATGAGGTCAGGAGCTGAGGGGCCCTGGCAGAATCCAAAATTAGCATCAGCAAGGAAGTTATTGTTAATAAAATGTTGCTCGAGTGCACTGTTGATGGCGCCTTTCTTAAAGGGTAGAAGAGACAGCAATTAATCTGATTTGATATGCCTAGCTGTGTACAGGACATTGAGGCAATTTTCCAATGTCAGTTAGATGTCAGTGTTTTAGGTGTGGTAGAAGAACTTGGTAGCAAGTCCCGGAGCACAAAACTTCAGTACTATTGTCTCAGTGCATTGCCAATGTGCTATGGAGCCCAAAGTATCCAGTGTCTCCATCCATTCCATGATGTGACGTTGAGTTAATCTAATAGGATAAAAACTGGTTTCTGTTATGCTAGGCCAGGGTGGATCATCCACTCAAGTAGTCTGGGTGAATAAAGGTCATAACAAATGCTACAGCCTCATTTTTTGTCCTGGTGAGTTAGTCTCCTGCAACATATATTTGTACTGTATTGGGATATTTGTAGAGCTGGTCATCCAGCAAGTTGTTTCTTGTCCACCACCAATTAATGGTCCATATGACAGGAATATACAGTTTTAGATCGGATTCGTAGGTTGTGGCAACGCTTGCTTCTTCTCATGCTGTTTGGCAAGTAGATTTGTGTTGTAACTCCACCAGAACCTCTCATGTTTGGATATGCATGGTGCTGCTTCAGGCATCCCTCCTGCATTCTTCTTCAAACAGAATCAATTCCCTGGCTTGATGGTAATGGTAGAGCAGGGAACAGGCTGGGCCATGAGGGCATATATTGCGTTTCAATAAAATTCTACAGTACCTCATGGATGTCCACTCAAGTTGCTAGATCTATTTGAAGTCTACTTTACACAGCGATAATTCCACACAACACAATGTAGAGTATCCTCAATGTGAAGACAAAACTTCATCTTCAAAAGTACTCAGCAGTGCCATAGCTACCAACACATTCATGGATAGAGATCAAGTATGTTTTTTTCCCTCTCATTGGTTCCCTCAACACTTGCCATTGACCCAGTCTAGCAACAACCCCTTTTTGCACTCAACCAACTGCATCAGTAGTGAGGTTGCCAAGTCAGTCTTTGTGATAAACAATGAAGTCCCCTAGAGTACTTTCTGCAGCCTTGCCACCCTCAGTGCTTTGTCTGAGTGGTATTTAACATGGGCTCAATGAGTTTGACATTTAGTTCTGGTGCCTAGGTCAATGCCAGATAGACCATCCTGGTTCATTTTTCAGACTTAAATGGTTTGATGCAATTGATAGCTTGAGAGGCCATTTCAGGAAACAAGCTCATTGCTGAAGTCTGGAGTCACATGTAGACCAGATAATACTAACAGATTTCCTTCCCTGAAAAAGGACATTAGTGAACCAGATGGGTTTTACATCAATTGACTGATTTCGTGATTACAATCAGAATTTAACTCCAGATTTTATTAAATTTAAATTCTACTATCTACCACACCGAGTTCCCGAAATACTACTTGAGTGTCTGGATTACTACCACTATGCCATTGTTAAAAATGTCCCACAGTGCATAGAGATGAAGCCAGACCATTTTAATCTCTTAACACTATGCCATTCTTTGATGCTTAAAGACAAACTGCATTCTGGTGAAAAGTGAAGGATGGACTGCAGCACCTCTATGGTCTGTGCCAACGTGGGTGGCACAAAATATTGCCATTTCACAAGATAAGAAACTGCTTTGCTAACGTCAAAATAAAGCCCATGCAGTGTGAGGTTATCAAAAACACTTCAATGACTTCCAGCATTTGAGGTCTGGATAAAAAAGGTGGATTAAAATACATCAATGGAAGAAAGGCAAGGTTTTCACCACCATGACAATCAAGAGTCTAACAACTGCCCATTGCTTCCTAGCTGAAGCAATACTCTGGGATGTTGTACTGCAGCACAAAACACAAAAAACATTGGATTGGATGATCGACAAGCGGACTCAGCTGAGGACAACATGCTATGCAGAAAAAGATTACAGAGCATCTGCAGAGCCAGCGCCAAATGTTTGGCAATGGCTTTTATTGGACAAGGTCAGACCATTGTAAAGTATGAACAAATTGAAAATAAAGACTCTTGCATATTTACTGTGTCTTACTGCATCAGTGCCTTTTTTTGTCCTTAACAGAGTGCACCTCTTGGCAAACAGGATTACATAAGGGCTTTCTCTACTGTATCAAAGTTCTCATTACCATGTTTACCACTTGTGATTTGACTGTGCTTCACCTCCGAACAAGTGTTACACGAACAAATATTTTCACAATGGTGATGTAATTACTTGATCTTCCATCGGGCTTGTTTAGTCATTCAACAGATCATGGCTATTCATGCCAAATATCCACCTTAATAACATTACCCAACAAAAACAGTTTTGATCTTTTCCAATTGGCCCATCTATACAGACCTTTATTTTTGGGGTCAGGAGAATCCATATTCCCTAATCCTTTTGAGAGGGGAAATGATACACAATACCACTCTTGACAAACCTAACTAAGATTCCTTATTTTTACAGGAGTCCATGAGGTAAGGGCATAACATAGCTTGTATGAAAAACATGAGGGCACAGATTTAAGATGTGGAACATGCTGCCCGAATCAGAGATAGATGCAAGAACAAAGATGCACTCAAGAGGGAATGGGATTATCATTCGAAAAGCAGCAGTGCAGAATTATGGGGAGAGGACAAGGAAATGGCACAAGGTGAATTGTACATTCAACAGATAGAACTGACACAGTAGAACAAATGACCACCTCCCATCCCGAAACAATTGTGTTATTGATAGGTGGCAGCTACCTGCCTTTCACTCATTTAACATAATAATGAAGGTTACTGGATTCATACTTTTCACAGGAACAAAATAAAAATCTGCATTATCAAATGTATACACAATTGAAAAATCTGACCCCGAATCATTTTTCATATTAACAATGGAATAAATTACCAAACATGAGTGTAAATCTGATGTACCAATATTAGAAGCATAATGACATAGATGTGCTGTGTTCTTCACACCCAATGTTGTCCATTCGCTTGAATGTGGCAGTTACTAGGTTTAAAGATACTATTGGGTACAATTAGTGACTCCCTTCCACCTACCTTCAGGAACCCAGATGTAACAGTGACAGGTTGGAAAGCTTGTACCATGCAACACCACCTGATACATCACACCACTGCAATTGGACTCAATAAGCTTACACTTGTTTACTGCTGCAGTTCACTCTTGCAAACTGCTTAATCAATTCCCAGTTCAACTGTCAATCCCAATTCTCATTAGCTCTTGTGCAGTAATGGAGACTAATTAGTCTTCATAAGATTAAAAGATAGCAAAACAGCATGTGCTCACAACCACTATACTTTCTATAGAAATATTGTTCAGACAATTCATGTGGATATTAATCCCAGAGATAAAACAATATACACACAAACCACGAACAATGCATCCACTACAAGTGAAATAAAAACTCTCAACCAGTTAGCCACTCCAGTACATGATCTGCTACCTCTTGGGATGCTGCCCAGATCATGGTAACTTTGATCAAGTGAATTCTCCAGTAATCAGTTCACAATTTAAACCATGAACACATTACAGTACTGTACCCCAAAAGACCATGTTAATAAAATAATGTCTCGGCACCAAACCTCAAATTTCTCAGTTCGTATCTTTGTGATTTTGATTGCTCCCTTTGCAATGCCTGCAGTTTTATTTTAGTCTTAGAGCCATGCACTTGCTGCTCCACTTACCTGCTCTGTACTGAGTTTGCCGCTGCATGCATTGCGGCAACAGCTGCATCCTGAGCCTTGCGGTTCATAGCTGGTGGTGGGCACATTCCTGAGCTCATTTGTGCCGATAGGTTTGCTGCATTTGGTGTCATATTGCCTCCATACGGCCGGTTACCCATTGCCGCTGGACCCATCCTCCCAGGTGGCATTCCAACATAAGGCGGGGCTGGACCCTGCCCATGCATCTGGTTGCCAGCAGTCAATGCATTCATAGTGCCTCCCAAGCCATAGTTTGTATTGGGCAGTGTGTTATAGTTCGGTTGTCTTGGATAGCCTCCTGTTTAAAGAGAAGAAAACAAAATCATGGTAGAAACGTGCCTCCATCTACTGGAAATAAAAATAAAATGGTAGCAATAGTCAACAGGCCAGACTTCAGACAAGTAACAATTAATTCTTCAACTCAATATTTCATTAATGTTTTGTTTTTACCTCAATCTATTTACCTTGATCCAGATAAAACTGGAACAAAGACAGGATTTAAGCTTTTATTGAAGGGGATTTTAAAAGATATCCTACCAAAAAAAACCAAAATAACTGAGAAAAAATGAATTACTGATTACAAATACATGGGTGTTACACAATGACATCAATGAAATAGGAACCTGCTACATATACGTGTAAACACAAAACCCACCATCACTTTATCCACTCTGTAACATAACTATAAAGGAAGCTTTGTGCCATGAAGTAGTAACAGCATGGGGCAAATATAGCACAACACGCTCATAGAATTTGGCAAGAGACAGCAGACAGTGGTACATTAAACATGAGGAAATCCCTCACTAGCAGGCGTAGCTGCAAGTGCAAAGTTGTACAATGTGTGAACAAAGTAACAAGGTTAATTTATCAAGTGTTTTTATCAGTGTTGCCCCAACTGATGCTCACAGTCCAAATACAAACAATTACTACTTTTAAAGAACTACATTCTATTTCCCAAGATTTTGCCTATTCACCTCACCTACATCCCTCTGTAGAACTCAGCCATCCTTAGCACTTTCTTCCACACCCATTTTGGGTGACCTGTAAACATGGCTATAACACATTCACTTCTCTCATCCAGGTCGTCAATATATTTTGTAAATAATTGAACTCAGCACCAATTCCTGTGACTCTCTTCTAGTTACAGATTGCCATCTTGAAAATACCACACTTATCCGAAATCTGTCTTCTATAAATTAGCCAGTCTATCCATGCTAATATACTACATTCAACGTGGTTAGCTCTTATTTTATTAAGTAGTCTACAAATGCCTTCTGTATACTCATATATTACATCAACTGCTTCCCTTTCATTTATCCTGTTTGTTACTTCCTCAAAAAATTCTAAGAAATTGTCAGGTATTACTTCCCCTTCATCAAACAATGCTAACTCAGCTTGGTCATCTTCTGTACTTCTAAATGCTCTGCTAACAAATCCTTTATATCTAATATTTTCCAAGTTACAGATGTTAAGCTAACTTTTTAATTTAGTCATTCGTAGGATTTGGGCACTACTGGCTAGGTCAGTATTTATTACCCTTGAGAATACCATGATGAGCTGTCTTTTTGAACCGATATTCCTTCAATTAGTCATACCTGTGATTGAATGTTTGCTCATATTTTGGGGTGAAGTTTCCCATTTCCCTCATGAATTTTGAGCATTGTACCAGACTCACCCTGAGGTCCATACTGAGCACCTTGAGGCCCATAGTTTCCAGAGTTATTCTGTTGATATGGGCTCATCCCAGCATGCATCTGACTTCCAGAAGGCTGACGTGGGGACAATGCTGACCCTGTCTGTGGGGAGCTGTACTGTGGTAACTGAGGGGGTCTCTGCATATAGCCTGTATTTAGAGGGAAAAGACAGTTCAATTAAGATCAGGTACTGCTTTAACAGAATATATTTACTGTAAAAGTAATACATTATGCAAAGCACTTCATTTCACCGTACCTGGATAACTAAGGTCTGTTAAGAAAAAAAAAGAGAATGATTTATTTTGAAGGAAATGTGTTCAACCTGACTTAAATTCAGGGCAACAACTCCAATTAGTTGCCCTTCAAAAATAAGCAATTCAACTGATATCAGAGATCTGTAGTAAAATATTATGAGTTTCCCCACTTGCAAGTTTAATAACATTTACTCATTGTACCATCCCACCCAGACAGTGTGAATAGTTTGTGGGGTATATGGGCAAGTTAAAAAGTTTGAGGTTCAATGCCTGGACTGTGCTACTTGTGTTAAAAAGGAAATGATCATAGATATTTGAGAAAGGTACAAGACTGTGGGAGAAAAAGGTCAGTAGAATTTAAGCTTTAGATTAGCCAAAAGAGAGCAGAGATGTGATAAGTTGAATAGCCTATTGGTCTGTAAACTCCACAGCAGAACTAAATGGGGTGCTCTAATTAGCCAAATAAAGTGACTGGCACCTCAAAGTGTACTGCAGCAGAACTGATGCCTTCCAAATGGGGAATGAATAGCAAAGAAAATTCTTCCAGTTGCAAAACATTTGTAATTCTATTGCAATGCAAACTGACTAGAAAGTATCTCCATATGCCTATGTACACAGTTCAGAAACATAAGATATAAAAGGGACCTAAGGGGCAACTTTTTCACACACAGGTTGGTATGTATGGAATGAGCTGCCAGAGGAAATGGTGGAAGCAGGTACAATTACAACATTTAAAAAGATACCTGGATAGGTAAATGAATTGCAATGGTTTAGAGGGATACAGGCCAAATGCTGGCAAATAGGACTAGATTAATTTAGGATATCTGGTCAACATGGACAAGTTGAACCAAAGGGTTTGTTTTTGTTGCTGTACAACTTTATGACTCTAAGAGCTGTGAACAAACTAAATACGATTTTCTTTCAAAATCAGCTACAAAATCTATTCAAGAACTCACCACGGTCCTGCCCCATAGCAGATGGATTCATGGAGGGGTGCAGAATTCCATCGGACTGGCCACTTGGAGGACGAGGTGGCATTTGATTACCTAGTATGCAAAGAATTATACTTGTTATTTGTTGAGTTTGTTGTAACTGAAAAGTACAAGGCAGCAGGATGTCATGGGGATGTGGAGTATTGTAGCTGCAGCCCTTTAAACAAACAATGAGATGAGATGAATGAAGCAGTTACACCAGCTGATTCTACAGGAACAGACAGGTATGCAGGCCAAACAAGTCACATTTGGAAGGCAGATAAATGCTCAACTACCTTGATTTTCTATGCAGTGTTCGAGGTAGGGTCTGTCTGGGCTTGCCATCTTTGGCGGGGGGGGGGGGAATTATTTAAATAGCGATATATTGGAAATTGATGTACAAAGAGATCTGGGTATGCTTATCATACCAGTTAATGAAAGTAGACAGACGGGTTTTCCAGGGTCTGGGCAAGACCACACCCAGAGTATCACATGCAGTTTTGGCCTCCCTAAGAAAGGATATACTTGCAATAGAGATTGTACAGCAGAAGTTCATCAGGCTGATAGCTGGAGTAGCCTGAACTATCCTATGAGAAATTGTTTGAATGGGGCTATATTAACTAGAATTAAGATGGGAGAGATCTGTTTGAAATGTGTAAATTTAAGCAGGGCTGACAGACTAGATGTAAGACAGACATTTTCTTGGGCTGGAGAGTTTTCAAGGTACATACTTTCACCATATGGGGTAGGCCATTTAGGACTAAGAAGAAGAAAAATACCTTCACTCAAAAGGATAGTGAACTTCTGGAATTCTCTACCACAGAAGGCTGAAGGGGCCAAATCATTGAATACATTCAGGGCAGAGATAGATACATTTTTAGATTTTAAAGACATCAAGGAAAATGGGAAGAAAGTGAGAATGTAGTATTGAGGGAGGAAGGATCAGCCATAACATTGATTGGCAGAGCAGGCTTTAAGGACCACATGGCCTACTTCTGCTCATAATTTTTGATGTTTTACTATTCAACTGGTCAAGCAAGTGCAGCGAATTTAGGGGCAGTGTCCCAAGGGGACACTGTATGAGTGATCCTGAACCTGGTTCAGTCTCTTCAAACCAGGTTACAAACACCCCAATAAATACCTTAGACTTGACAGTCTTGAACTTCTCAGAATTCTGCCCGCTATTGGCAAAGTAGTAAAAGTTTGAAGAACAAGACAGGGAACACCTTAAAAATTTTTACCTACGGCTGTCTGATGAGGTACTAGGGCTCAAAACAGGATTGCCAGGCAATCGACCCATCTCATCCTCTCCGCAAATCACCCAAGGAAACTTATTAGAGGCCAACCAGGGATATGCTACCCCCACAAACAGAATGGGAGGAAATGGCAATATACCGCTTCTTCAATCATAGGTTGGTTCTCTCCCATGCTTGATGCAGATATATTCACAGTGGGTTTATCAGCAAATGCAGGAGAGAAGCAGCCTGTGATTCAGTGGTGATGTGAGTGGCAGTCAACAAAGTTGAAGGAAACTGGAATGTTGTGCAAGGCCATAGAGGGAGCCTTGGGAGCAAGCACTGCAGAAGCTGCGTTAGAATAAACATGCAGTTAGCTGTGACCTCACAGTACACAAAAAAGCATGCTTAGGATAATGGATTTTATTCTGTATAGAAATGTGACGGTTTGTTTTTTAAAACAAGCATTTGTTGCTAACTTATGCCTGCTGCCTTGTCAATTTATACATTGAGATACCTAATTAATGCTTTATATGTTGTGGTCTTACATTTAATGGAACAGTGATGAACAGTGATAACTATTGGGGATAGTGATGAGTTGTTCCTGTTCTGCTTTTATACAAGTCGAAATCCTACATATCAACAAAATTACTGAACATATTGATATTAAGTGACCGCACTACCTAGTGAAGGACTTAGTGAAACTAAAAACTAGTCACAGCACACACACAAAAATCTCAAGAACAACCTTTGAAAATCATTTTGAGGTTTGTCAGGGACATCTTTCTGCAGCATACATTTACAATGAGGCTTACAAACAGACATTCCTACCTGGTACAGTTGCTGGGGACAATGGCCCGGACCTGGACTGGGTTACACTAGCTGGCGATCCTACAGGTGAAGGCGATGGACCACGAATTCCAGGCAGATGTGGGGAGGTATGAGGAGAGAATGGTGACTGTGCAGGGTTACTTTGTTCCCCTTGACTGCTGGAGATTCCTGACGTACTCACTCCTGGACTCAGTGCTCCCTCTGTCCCAGTCGGCAAATCATCAATAGAACCAGACAAATCCTACAAATCCAGAAAACCAATTAATTCACCTACTCTTCATGAGTAATGGTATATATGTCAGGCTTTTCCATACATTAATACATCTCAAACCTCATTTCTACAAGGATTAAAATGGTGAAAAGAAATTGACCAAATTAGTCATTACGTGCATTTGCGCAGCTTGGGAAGGTGGAGAGCTTCCTGGAGCACCCAATGTGTTAGATATTGCAATATATAAAAGAACCTCCTCCATTCATGAGTGGAAGGAATCTTAATAGTCAAATGAAATCCATCTACTTTACAACTACCAGTTCAGGTTCTTCTTTTATACTTAGCTCCAGGTAGTACTTCCTAGCTGGTAGAGAAGTGCTGGAAAACAGAGCCCAAACCCCAGCCACACTCACTTTTGACCTTGCCCTCAGAAATGAATGCTGCTCTATGTTCATTGACTAAAGAAAGACAGTTTTATTTTAACGTCATCAGGTGAGGGCCAATGGGATGTGAACCACTGAACAGGGTGGAAGGGTCAAATGGCCTACTCCTGTTCCTGCCTTTTGTTTCTATTTATCTTTCTCTACCTTCACCCCATTCCCATTTGTAGCTACCCTGCGAGATCTGCTGCTATGGTTGTCACATTTGGCCATCTTGCACCATCGTCTCTAATCTATAGTCATTCACCTGCAACCACTGAATGATGTCTATGATCCAGAGTGATAATTTACAACTTTTGACTCCCCAAAGCCTTTACACCATCTACAACACACAAACTAGGAACAAGAGTAGACCATTTGGTCCTTCAAGCCTGCTCTGCCATTAATAAGATCATGATTTTAACCTCAAACTACAGTCTTGCATACCCTATCTTGATGAAATGGTAATCAAGAATCTACCTTTCATGCTGTTAAAATATCTAAATGTTCTGCATCCTCTGCCTTTTGAAGAAGAGAATTCCAAATACACTCAACCCTCAAAGCATTTTTCTTTATGTTTTAAATGGGTGACCCCTACTTCTAAATTCTCACAAGGAAATATCCTTTTGGCATCCATTCGGTCAAGTCCTTTCAGGATCTTATGTTTCAATTGAGTCACTGTTAACTCTTCCAACTTCCAGAAGAAACAGGCCCAGCCTATCTAGCCTTTCCTCAAGGCAATTTTCTGTTTCCAGGTATTATTCCAGTAAACCTTCTCTGAACTGCTTCTGATGTATTCATATCCTTGTCAGTACAGTGACCACTACTATACAGTGTTCCAGATATGATCCTTATAACCTGTAAACCTGAAACAATCTCTCTCATCCTGCATTCAATTCCTCTTGCAATAAAACATAATATTCAATCAGAGTCATACAGCACAGAAACAGACCTTTCGGTCCAACTCATCCATGCCAAACAGATATACTAAATTAATCTAGTCCTATTTGCCAGCACTTGGCCCATATTGCTCTAAACCCTTCCTATCCATATACCCATTCAGATACCCTTTAAATGCTGTAATTGTACCAGCCTCCACCACTTCCTCTGACCACTCATTCCAGACATGCATCACCCTCTGTGTCAAGAAGTTGTCTCTCAGCAACCATTTAAATCTTTCCCCTCACATTAAACCTGTGCCCTCTAATTTTGGACTCCCCCTACCATGGATTAGTTTTCCTGAGTACTTGCTATAACCGCATACAGTGCTATCCTTCTGCAATTCATGCACTTGGATATCCAGATCTCTAAGAGCTTTGCAACCTCTCACCATTTAGATATGGCTTTTCTTTTAACTTTTTTGCCAAAATGGAAAATTCTGCACTTTCCCATGCTGCATTCCATTTGCTAGGTCTTTGCCCATTCACTTAACCTTAGACTTCTGTCTTCTTCAAACTCATTTTCCTTTCTAGCTTTGTCATTGGCAAATTTAACTACCAATGCTTTGGTCTCTTCACTTAAATAATTTATATAACTTGTAAAGTTAGACCCCAGTACCAACTTGTGATATACCATTTGTGACAACCTGTCAGCCTGAAAAAGACTATCCTTTCATGTGAGCAAGCCAATCTTCTATCCACGCCAATGTGAGTCTTAATCCCTTTAAGCTTTTGCAATAACTTTTGACATGTGACCTTACCAAACTTCTTCTAAAACTTTAAGCTCAGGTTGTTCTGCTATAAGGCATGTTTCACTAATACAAATTTACTGTAACGCGACTGACAAACTTGGGATACTTACTAAAGTTTTAAAACATGCATTAGTGAGAAGGCAATTCCAGCCCCATTATTTTAAATGGTGCTGCTATTATGCGATTTTCTTAATACAGGTTTGCACGAGAATAGAATTACTGCTTTAGAGCAGAACTGACAACAACACATCCACTGGTTCCCCTTTATTCACATAAGAACATAAGAAATAAGAGCAGGCCATTTGGCCTGGTGAGCCTGTTCTGCCATTCAATAAGATTATGGTTGATCTTTTCAAGGACTCAGCTCCACTAACCCATCCACTCAGTTACAAGTTCACAGCACACATTACTTCAAAGAATTATAATAAATTAATTAAATGATTTCACATTGACAAAGTCTCTGCCTGATTACCTTGAATGTAACCAAGTGCACTACCATAGCATCTTTAATAGAAATTTCTAACATTTGCCCTGTGCAAGGTGTTAAAGTAACTGGCCTGTATGTTCAGGCTTTCTTACTCCCTTTTAAATAAAGAGTTACTAAAAGTATTTACAAATCTGCAGGAACATTCTTTAAATCTAATGATTTTGGTAAATTAAAACCAATGCATCAATTATCTCACAAGCTAATTCCAAGACCTTAAGATGAAACCTATCAGGACTTGACAACTCATAGTTCCAACAATTTACTTAATACCCACTTCCATGGTCATTATAATGGAATTCCTCGCTCCCTCAATTCCTGATTTACTAGAATGTTACACATATCTTCGCATGAAGATCAACACAAGATATCTGTTCAATTTCTCTGCCATCCTTATCCCTCAACACTACCTCTCCAGACAGACAGTCTATAGAACCAACAGTCTAACTTGTTTTCTTTAGACAACTTAAGAAACTTCCTGTTTTACATTTTGACCAACTTTCTTTAATACTCAATTTTTCCCTCCTTATTAATCTCTTAGTGATTGCTTTTTTAAAAAACAAAATTCTGTCCAATCTTCTAACCCACCACCTATCTTTGCATAATTATAGGTCTTTTCATGAAGTTTAACTCCTTTCTTTAAAAATGTTAACCACAAATGACAGGCCCATTCCTTTGAACGTTTCTTATTTGTAGGAATATATCTAATCTGCACTTTTTGGAATATCCCTTTAAATGCTGGCATCTCTACCAACCTACCCTTTAACCAAAACTACCAGTTCATGTTCACTAGCTCTGCTTTCATGCTCTCATCTGTATTCTGAGCCTTCCTGTCACTGCCAATACATCATTTTCCACATCAATTCATTCCTCTATTGCCCTTTCCTCATTAACTCATCACAACTTCCCAAATTTGGGCCCTTACACCTATGATTTACTTTAAAACTCACTAGTTCCCTCATTATGCAGTTCACAAGAACAACAGTCCAGTACAGTTCAGGTATAGACCATCCCAACAGCACACATCCCACTTTTCCCAATACTGGCACCAGTGCCCACAAACCAGAACCCATTTCTCCCAAGCCAGTCTTTCACCCACATATTCATCTCACTAATCTTGTTTACCCAACGTCAATTTGCATGTAACTCAGGCAATAACCCAGAGATTACCACTTTTGAGGTTCTACTTAATTTGGTACCTAACTCTTCATATTGGCTACATGGAACCTCCTTAATCCTACCTATGTCAGTGGTGCCTACATGGACCCTCCCCCTCACACTGCAATCTTCTCCAATCCAGAGCAGATATCATGAGCCCAGGCACTGGACAGACAACACAGTTTGAACTGTGGTTCTTCACTGCACGGAACAGCGCCAATCCCCTAACAATGCTGTGCATTACATTCCTTTTAGCTTCCCTGCTTGAATGGCTTCCTGTACCATAGTTATTTATCTCATCCATCCCACAAGCCAAACTCCAAACAAGCTGAAGGAACCTCAAACTTGGACAATTGTAGAGGCTGACATTCCTATCCTCTGGCTTCTCTTACCCACCTCATTTGCAGTAACACCTTCCCAAATCAAAACATCCTGTGCCAAGAGAATGACTCCTAGTACGAACAATCCAAATAATGCTCCCCTCACCAAATGCATGTTATGCCTGTAGTTCAGCCGCTGGCTCATAAACTGAACCAAATTTGTGCAAACTTCAAACATTTCCTGCAAATATGTTTACCCTGGATTTCAATGGTATCCATGAGTTCCTACATATAGCAGTTTTGATATACCACTTGCACTGCCATTGTTAGAGTTTTAGCCAATTGTTTAGAGAGTATTCACTTATTTACATACATTCGAATTGTATTAACTTTCCTACCTAAATGTATACTATGTTTAAGCTTTTCTATGCAGTGAGGATTGGATGCCTTCCCACTGTCTGTCTCCCAGTTTCTTCTAATGCCAGTGCATGCTCTCGCACATTTTACCTACTGTCTGCACTTGGTACTTGCAGCATTTTTGTCTTATGTCCACACTCTCTCATGCAATGTTTTATCTGGTGTCAACTTACTCACCTGGTGTTTTATCTGGTATCAAAGCAGGAGTGTGATGGAATATTTCCCACTTGGGCAAACACAGCTTCAATAATGCTCAAGAAGCTTAAAAGCCATCCAGGACAGTTTTGCTATTTGTGGATGGGGAACCATCCACTCCTCCTACCACTGATGCACAGCAACAGTAGAATGTACCATCACAAGGTACACTGAATACATTCACCAAGGTTCCTTAGACAGCACCTTCCAAAGCTGCAACCAATACCATCCAGAATGAGAACAGACACCTGGAATACCATCACCAAAGTCACCTCTAAGCCACTCGCCATCCTGGCTTGAAAATAGCCAAAGTTGCTATGTCCCTGGAGTGTTGCTGGGTCAAATTCCTGGAACTTCCTTCCTGACAGCAATCAGCGAACTGCAATTCAATGCAGCAGCTCATCACCACCTTTAAAGGCAACAAGGTTGGCAATAAATGCTGACCCAGCCAGTGCTTTCATCATCCCTTGACTGAATAAAAAGTAAATTCATTCAGGATATGATGAGATCACATTGGATACTTCAAGCAGTTGTGTGCAGTCAACCACATCCAAATTCTATAAATGAAAAAAAATTAGGTCTAAGTCTTTATTACCCAACACTTTCCCTTTAAAAGACGTACTAGCAGCTTTTCAGCTCTATGTGAATCAACAAAATATTGTAGAGATTCTATGATTCTATCAAGTGTGGAAGCAGGCCATTCATTGCATTGAAGGCACACTGATCCTCTGAAGAGTATCCCACACAGACTCACCCCACTACCCTATGCCTGCAGTCCTGCATTTCCCATGGCTAATTCACCTAGCCTACACACCCCTGAACAGTATGGACAATTTAGCAGGGCCAATCCACTTAACCTGTGCAGAGTCAGAGGTGTATAGTACGGAAACAGACCCTTTAGTCCAACTCTTCCATGCCAGACCTCCTATCCTAATTTAGTCTCATTTGCCAGCACTTGGCCCATATCTCTCTGAACCCTTCCTATTCATATACCAATCCAGATGCCTTTTAAATGCTGTGATTGTACCAGCCTCCACCAATTCCTCTGGCAGCTCATTCCAAACACACACCACCCTTTGCATGAAAATGTTGGCCCTTGGTTCCCTTTTTTATCTTTCCCCTCTCACCCTAAACCTATGCCCTTTGCCCTCCCCCAACCGAGGGAAAAGACCTTGTCCATTTATCCCATCTATGCCCTTCATCATTTTATAAACCTCTACAAGGTCACCTCTCAGCCTCTGACGCTCCAGGGAAAACCGCCCGAGACTATTCGGGCTTTCCCTATAGCTCAAATCCTCCAACCCTGGAACTCTTTTCAAGTTTCACAATATCCCAAAAGTGGCCTAACCAATGTCCTGTACTGCCGCAATATGACCTCAACTCTTATACTCAATGCTCTGACCAATAAAGAAAAGCTACCAAGTGCCACCCTCACTATCCTATCTACCTGTGACTCTAATTTCAAGGAACTATGAACATGCACTCCAAGGTCTCTTTGTTCAGCAACACTTCCCAGGACCTTACCATTAAGTGAATAAGTCTTGCCCTGATTTGCTTTTCCAACCACCACCTACCAACGATTCTTGCGGCACACCACTTGGTCACAGGCCTCTAGTCTGAAAAACAACCTTCCACCACCAGTCTTCAACCTTCGCCCTCATTCATCATCTGTTACTTCTTCAAAGATCTCAAGTTTGTGACGCATGATTTCCCAGACACAAAGCCATGCTGACTATCCCTAATCAGTCCTTTCCTCTCCAAACAAATCCTGCCCCTCAGGATTCCCTCCAACAACTTGCCCACTACTGATGTCAGACTTACTGGTTTATAGTTCCCTGGCTTGACTTTACCACCTTTCTTAAATAGTGGCACCACTTTAGCTAACCTCCAGTCTGCCGGCACCTCATCTGTGACTATAGATGATACAAATATCTCAGCAAGGGGGCCAGCAATCACTTCCTTAGCTTCCCACAGAGTTATAGGGTACACCTGATGAGGTCCTGGGGATTTATCCACTTTTTGCACTTTAAGACATCCAACACCAACACCTCTAATTTTTTCAAGATGTCACCATCTATTTATCCACATTCTAAATTGTCCATGTCCTTCGCCACAGTAAACACTGATGCAAA
The DNA here is from genome assembly GCF_020745735.1 of Hemiscyllium ocellatum. Lineage (NCBI taxonomy): Eukaryota > Metazoa > Chordata > Chondrichthyes > Orectolobiformes > Hemiscylliidae > Hemiscyllium > Hemiscyllium ocellatum. The sequence goes on from NC_083430.1 coordinate 39,222,074, forward strand.
ATACTCATTTAGTATCTCCCCCCATCTCCACACAGGCTGCTTTGCTGATCTTTGAGGGGCCCTATTCTCTCTCCCTAGTTACCCTTTTGTCCTTAATATATTTATAAAATCCTTTTGGATTCTCCTTAGCCCTATTTGGCAAAGCTATCTCCTGTCCCCTTTTTGTCCTCCTGATTTACCTCTTAAGTATACTCCTACTGCCTTTATACTCTACAGATTCATTCGATCTCTCCTGACTATACCTGACATATGCTTCCATTTCTTAATCAAAACCTCAATTTCTCTAGTCATTCAGCTTTCCCTACACCTACCAGCCTTTCCTTTCACCTTAACAAGAATATACTGTGGATCTCTAGACTCTCATTATCTCATTTTTGAAGGCTTCCCATTTTCCAGCCGTCCATCTACCTGTGAACATCTGCCCTAAATCAGCTTTTGAAAGTTCTAGCCTAATACTGTCAAAATTAACCTTCCTGCAATTTAGAACTTCAACTTTTAGATCTGGTCTATCCTTCTCCATCACTATTTTAAAACTAATAGAATTGTGGTCACTGGCCCCAAAGTGCTTCCCCGCTGACATCGGTCACCGGCCCTGCCTTATTTCCCAAGAGGAGATCAGGTTTTGCACCTTGACGAAAGTGAGTACTGCAGATGCTGGAGAATAGAGTCAAGAGTGTAGAGCTGGAAAAGCATGGGTCAGGCAGTATCGAGCAGGAGAGTCAACATTTCAGGCAAAAGCCCTTCATCAGATGTCCACATTGATAGGTTTGGAAAGTTAACATCCCTGACCATAACCACCCTATTATTCTTACAGATAGTCGAGATCTCCTTACAAATTTGTTTCTCAATTTCCTGCTAACAATTAGGGGGGTCTATAATACAATCCCAATAAGGTGATCATCCCTTTCTTATTTCTCAGTTCCACCCAAATGACTTCCCTGGATGGATTCCCAGTACAGCAGTAATGCTATCCCTCATCAAAAAGGCCACTTCCCCTTCTCTTTTGCAGCCCCCCCCGCCTTTTCTATAGCATTTGCATTTTTGGAATATGGGAGGAAACCCATGTGTGCAAACTCCACAAACTTGCCCAAGGATAGAACTGAACCCAAGTCAGCGGTGCTGAGAGTCAACGGTGCTAATCACTGAGACACCATGCCGCTCATTTTGTAAGTGCAATTTTTTGCATTCTTTTTGTTCTTGCAATTTCAAGTATCTCTTCATTTATCTTGGTCTGCAAATGAAAGTTTTAGTCCCAACTACAATCCAGCTGGAACTAATCATTTCATACAACCAATGTCTGATAACGGTGTACCAACATGTCACATCTTCTGGCAGCAAAATAGGCCATACAATATAATAAGCCAGAAAACCAGACTACACTGACTGCAGAATATCTATTCAAATTCAGAAAACAGTATATATATTTGATTTGGGAAAATGGCTATTAAAAAGCATTATTTTCAAAAGATCTGAATAGCCAAGGGTAGAGGAAGACATAACGCTAAATTAACCTGCTGAGCATCATGGTTTAAATACCGGATTAGCATCCCTGCCTTTTGACAATCAAAAAATAGTCGTAGATAATTGACACCTCACTGCATATCTTTTACTCGGAGGATAATTTAAACTTAAAGCTTTCAGTAAACTGTGGATGAAGAAGTTGGAGAGTAGGTATTTGTGCCTCCTCCTGCCACGTTTTAAGTATAGCCCTGGCTGGCACAGTCAGTCAGTCTGGGATTACCATCCTCTCATGCACAATGACATCATCATCACATTTAAATTACTGGAACTACTTTTTTCTTGCTCTTTGAAAATGTGTTCTAAGCATTAGACAACAATCAAGTAATTAGCTATCAGCTGGAGACAGGACAAGGTTCACAGTTAAATCTCCCTGTGTACAAGTCCTACTTGAAACACTGCACCACCCAAGACTGCACACTGTTCCAGCCAAAACTCATTTCCCCTTTATAATTGTATTTGGTGTGATAAGCTGAGATACATGAAAGCCCTTAAACGTTACAAACCAGTCACACATTTCAGGCCAAAACACACCACAGCATTTCATAATTTACCAATGTCAATCAAACACGTTCCCAAAAATTCACTTATTCCCATTACAAACCCTGCCCCAGATCAGAGGAAATATCTTGCAACGAAGTTGCCTCTCTGACTTCAGCTTTTTTTTTAATCACTGCATTTTAATCTATTTAAGTTGTACCCAAACACTGCAAGAGGCATACTGAAATGAAAGCCCGAGAGCAGTCCAATTTAAATCCAGGTTACATTTTAAATAATCTTTTTCAATACTATTCTAGGTAGTGAGTCATTCTTTCAGCTAGTTACAGGACAAACTCTATATGTGAAGCTGTCTGCGTGTCCAGTCTTCAATCCCAGCACTAATAAGCAAACAAAGTAACCCTAAACAATCTCAAGACTTTAGCTTACAGGAACCAACCAGGCTAGTTTTGCATACTGATTCCTATTTCTTAATTACTTTACAAAATGGTGGTTAAACAAGACAAAATGGCAGTCTCAATCACCTTCTCCATATAGGGAATGCCTGACCAAACAGTTTAATTTATTCTAGTGACAAAAGTACCAAGTTGTTCCATACATTGATGGCGATATGCATGGGTTAAATCTAAATGAACTGCCTATCTTTGAGTCAGTAGCATGAGTAGTTTTACACACATACAGTAACAGCTAGAGTGCTCTCAAAGATTAATACTGCACACAATCAGCAAAAGCGTGCAGTTTCAATCCCCACATACTATTATATTGCCATTTTACAGCAAATTATCATGGTTACACTAATCTTTAGTAAATATGGGTATGGCTGCATTCATCTAGCTTTGCGGGTGTTAACTTTCTACAGCAATGCCAAGGTTGTGGGGATCAGTCAGGGTATTCATGTCACAAACTGCTGGAAAGGTTCAACAGGCCTGACAGCATCTGTGAAGAGAAATCAATTAACATTTCAGGTTTGGTGACCCTTCCTCAGTTCGGACCAGAAACGTTAACTGATTGCTCTGCACAGATACTGTCAGACCTGCTGAGCTTGCCAGCAATTTCTGTTTTTGTTTCTGATTTACAGCATCTGCAACTCTTTGTTTTTGTAGGGTATTCATGTCAATGGACACTTAAAGGAGTAAGGAAGAAATTTATCAATTACAAGGCTCTATTCATAAACGTTCCATTATGCAGCAAGTTAATCACTAAACAGAAGAAGCCAATGACTCTGAAAAAACAATTCCTATTCCTATAGTTCCACTTCAATAAAATGTCCAATTGAAATTAAAATTGTTCTTGTGGCCCGATCCCAATACAGATCAGTAATGAGCGCAGCACAAGCTCAGAAAGCTTCTTATTGATGTGACGCTAGCTTTCTCATCCCGTCTGTGCTCAGAGCTCAGCCAACATTTACATTTGTAAACAATAACAGAATGAGAGGATTGGTTTGTCTCACGTGCTTTCCATGTGCTTTCGATTTATTGCCCATCTGCCATTACCATCAAAATACTGGAAGCTGTCCAAGTATTTCACACTGAATCTCACACTCCTGGCTGGCTCCCGAACAAAAGCCTTGAGCTTTCTTTTGAAATCCTGCCCAGTTTTATTTCAGGCTCTGACCTGATGAATGAGTGTTGATTACTCCGTGGAGTCTAATGTGTTGAGGTGATGTCACAGTGTACTCATTTCTGCCTGACACGTTCTATGCACTTGGTCACTCTTGCCACGGTTTCAAACCCAGAAAGTACAAAATCAATGCTGACACCCTACCCGAGGGATACAGAGTGCTGGCAAATCACACAAAGCAACTCGTTAATGTATCTCACTCAATAAGAAAACTTCACATGCTGTCATCACCCAAATTTTACGCAGTATCAGTGTTTAAAAAAAAAACCAAGGCTCAAAACCACTGCTGCCTCACAGCGCCTGAGACCCGGGTTCAATTCCCGACTCGGGCGACTGACTGTGTGGAGTTTGCACGTTCTCCCCGTGTCTGCGTGGGTTTCCTCCGGGTGCTCCGGTTTCCTCCCACAGTCCTAAAGATGTGCGGGTCAGGGAATTGGCCATGCTAAATTGCCCGTAGTGTTAGGTAAGGGGTAAATGTAGGGGTATGGGTGGGTTGCGCTTCGGCAGGTTGGTGTGGACTTGTTGGGCCGAAGGGCCTGTTTCCACACTGTAAGTAATCTAATCTAATCTAAAACTCCCTCTCTCTTTCCCTGCCTATAATTCCATTGGAGCTTAATACACAAAGCTATTTAATTAAAAACTGATGCAGATCAGTGAGGCCAGCTGATAGAAAAAGTCTGAATATACAAAAGGTATTTTCTTTTTTCTCTTCAGTCTTAATACTTTGAATGCCAGTTGCTTCCTTCTCAAGCTTAGTCCAATTTCAAAAGGTTCAACTCTTCAGTTTTAAGGCAGCCTCTAGCATTAAACTGCTCTTAACTAGCAATCTTGTCCTCCTCTAAGGGCTACACAGGTTGGTTGGTGCAGAGAAACATTAAACTGTCAGACTAGTACAACATACAGCATTCACTCAGCATCTCATTGCAAAACATCTGAAGCAGACACTGCCTGAAATGGAAAGTGTTGCCTCCCTAGCACCAACACCTCTCATCTTGAGTAAAACAAACAATTTTTATTATCAGAACACAAGAGAATTAGGTGAGAAATACAATAATTAAATCCAAGATATCACTTTCAAAGGGAACAAGTCAGCCTTGATGTGCTATTACCATGTGTAACATTATCAACATCGTGACAAAGACTACTGAACGGACTGACGCTCCCACAGGAGTTGGACTTCAAACAGCAAAACTGGAAGGGCCCAGATTTACAGCTAAAAACGGTCAGCTAGGTTACTGGCTTTGCAGAAAGTGAAATAGAATTTTTTCTTCTTTTTCTCCCTCCACAAACTGCAAATGATTGCATCACAAAGTGGTGGTCTGGTGGAAATGGAACAGGTGTTTCAAATGTAAACTCCAAGCCAAAGAAAAGCATAGGAAAACCAGGATGCCAGACATTTGTTGCAACCTCTACTCTTCCTTCTCACTTTGATATTGATCCATCTGTTTGTTAATAGCAAAACCATGCCTTTCCAACACAATACAAGGTAACAGCATCCGTTCCTCAACGACGAGCAGCCTAGCTGGTACAAGTCCTAAATCTCTCCTCAAGTGCACAAATTTTTTATTTCAAAAATATACTTTATTTATAAAAAATAATTAATAAGCATACAAAGGTTCTAAATCAGTTCTATACAATCTTTGCAGACAAAAACAAAACATTAGAATTTTGACATTTCTCAGTTTTTGCAGTCGGAGTACTCTGATAATCTACATTTAGAATTTGCATTTAACCATCAATATTTGTACCCTGACAGCAGTATTTTTAATGTACTGAACAAATGGAAGTCACAAAACGTTAAAGAGGAAGTTTTTATTGTGAAATCACTGACAATATCTAATAGGTTGGATCATTTCAGGTAGTTCAACTTAAAAGGAAATCCCTCTAAAATTCAGGTGACTGTCACTTGGTTAAAATACAGACTCTATTGAGGGGTTCTTGGTGCATCATGCTGCAGAGACCCTGATCAATGTAACCAGACGACAGACAGGCCTAACATGGTTTGGTCAATAGGAAATCATGTTTAACTAGCTTTCTTTGAAGTATCAACTTATACTGTGTGCAAGGGAAACCAGTGAAGTATTCTACTTAAAAGTTTCCAGAAGGCGTTGATTAGGTGCCACATCAAAAGGTGGCAGAAAATACAAGCTCAGTGAGTAGGGGGCATCAACAGATTAGCTGGCTAACAGGAAAGAGTAGAAATAAACAGGCCCTTTTCAGGTTAGCAGGACATCAAGAATGGTGCGTCATAGGGGTCAATACCAGGGCTTCAACTCTTTACAATTTATATAAATGATTTGGATGAAGAGACCAAAGATATGGTAGCTAAATTTGCTGATGATGCAAAGATAGGTAGGAAAAAAGAGTTGTGAAGAGGATATAAGGAGCCTAAAGAGGTGAGTAGGCAAAGACTAATGTGGAGAAGTACAATGTGGACAAGTGTGAAATTGTCCATTTTGGCTGAAAGAATCTTTATAAAAAGCATGTTATATCAGTGGTGAAAGGTTACAAAGCTCCTAGATGCAGACAGATCTTGGCATCCCAATGCATAAACTGCAGAAGGTTATATGCAGACACAAAAAGTAATCAAAGTTAATAGATGTTATGGTTTCTTGAGAAGGGAATCAAATGCAAGAGTAGATAGCTTATACTTCAGAAATACAGGGCATGGTAAGACTGCATCTGGAGCATCATGTAGTACTGGTCAACTTGCTCACAGAAGGGTGTTAATACACTGTGTTCACTGGAGAAAAAAAACAGGGATAAACTGATTGCCTTAAGAAGAAAACCTGGACAGGCTGAGCCTGTATCCTCAAACTTAGAAGAGTCAGAGGCGACATTAATTGAAACATATGATCGTGAGGGGACTTGACCATATAGCTACCACAAGGTTTCCTTGTGAGAATCTAGAACTAGGGGTCAAGTTTAAAAATATGGGGTTACCAATATAAGACAGAGATGAGGAACAATGCTTTGAGGGTTGATTGCCATTGGACTTTGCTTCTCCAAAAGGCAGTGAATGCATAAACCTTTCAATCGAGTTTTTACAGCAGTAAATAGATTCTTGATTACCATAAGGTGAAAGATCATTGAAGATATGCAGAAATTTACAATTGAGGTTAAAATCAAATCAGCCATGAATTGGGGTCAACTAACCCCATTTGGTAGACTACAAGTTTAACATCTAATGCTAACTCACTATACCCATTTCCACTAAGTATCAATTCTGTAGACTGTAGAAAACCCTGAATCTGTAAAGTAAAATGCAAATATGAAAAAGCGCCTTTAAATAAAATACTTCACCACTCATCATACTCTAATCACAAGGTTTGTATGTATAACATAGGTAAAAATCTTAACTGGATGAAGATAGCAACTGCAAAACCTTTGCAGCTAGTTAGTCTCAGTGAGGATCCATTATCTCACCCACCCATGACAACAATGAATCCCTTGACAGTGCCTGTCCCTGCTTCGAGCAGTTGCTTCTCAGCCCCACTGAACAAATACCATTTAAGATGTAGGTAGCAAGGCTGGAGATAAACCTACATTTTTACAAAATAAACTCTCCTGTGCACCCTGAATGAGTTAGTCACCCTCTGACAGACGACCAGAAATTGCTGTGCTAATCTAAGCAATTCAAAAGCATTTTGACCTAAAGGGATTTTAAAATAGCAATATGATAGCAACACGTGAATGTTCTTGTCCCCAATATAATTACAAAGTGACTACTTGCTCTGTCCCCAAGGCATGCATGCCTCATTAAGAGAAAGAGCCAAACTATTTAAAGTTCACTACTCCACAAGAACAATAGAGTATTTTTAAAAAGAAACAAAGCATTTCCACAAAACCAGTGCGCATCAGCAACCCAACAATGGCTCTCTACACAGCAGTTTTTATTAATTGCTTTCAATAAGTAAAACATTGAGGCAAGAGAGCAAATTGAAGCCACTGCTCTGCATTCAAATGTACATCACGGGTATTCATCTTTCAAAGTATTGTTATACCTGCAACTCAGCTGTAGCAGATCAGCGGAATCATTTGCACAATTGTAGCACAATCTGAAATCCTTAAGTATAGGCAAGGCTCCCATTCTGGTAGTTTGGGGCATTCACATGATAGCTTGAACAGGCAGAAACAGCTGTGCCAATTTCCAGTATAATAGTGCCTATGTGATCATGTGGTGTCAACACTCTAATCATATAATCTGAACACCAATGAGAGTCTGTACATGTAAATGAGGGGTACACACACACACACAATCTCCAATCAGTGCAGGGAACAGAAGCCATCCATGCTCATGGCACAAACTGAGGGGACAAAAAGTTCCAATGTATTCAACCTGTACCACTTCAGAACACTAAGTTTACACTCAACGTCACTTCCGATGCATTATAAGGGAGCAAATGGATTGACCCCCAGTGACACACAGGCACACACATTCAAGTATCCACACAGACACTAAATATCACAGCCACCAGCTTTCTGTACTTTTGATTGTGGACTATTTAAGAAAGGTGGCAAGGAAAAGCCAGGGAACGACAGACCGATAAGCTTGATATTGATGGGTACATTGTTGTGAGGGAATCCTGAGGGACGGAAATTACATGTATTTGGAAAGGCAAGAACCGATTAGGGACAGTCAATGTAGCTTTGTACTTTGGAAAGACTGTCTCACGAACTTGATTGAGTTTTTTTATGAAGAAGTAACAAAGAGGATTGATGACGGCAGAGCAGCGAATGTAATCTATAGGGACTTCAGTAAGGCATTCGACTAGGTTCCTCGTGGTAGACTGGTTAGCAAGGTTAGATCACATGGAATACAGGGAGAACTAGCCACTTGGATACAGAACTGTCTCAAAGGTTGAAGACAGAGTGGTGATGAAGGGTTGCTTTTCAGACTGGAAATCCATGACTAGCAGGGTGCCACGGGATTGGTGCTGGGTCCAATGCTTTTTGTTATTTATATAAACGATTTGGATGCGAATATGGGAGGAATGGTGAGTAAGTTTGCAGATGACACCAAAATTGGAGGTGATGTGGAGTGAAGGAGGTTACCTCAGAGTACAATGGGATCTTGATCATATGGGTCAATGGGCCACAGAGTGGTAAATGGGGTTTAATTTAGATAGATGTAAGGTGCTGCATTTTGGAAAGGCAAATCTTAGCAGGACTTATACACTTAAATGGTAAGGTCCTGGGGAGTGATGCTGACCAAAGAGACCTTGGGAGTGCAAGTTCTAGTTCTTTGAAAGTGGAGTCGCAAGTAGATAGGATAGTGAAAGCAATGTTAGGTATGCTTGCCTTTATTAGTCAGTGCATTATGTACAGGAATTAGGAGGTTACGTTGTTGCTGTAAAGGACATTGGTTCGGCCACTTTTAGAATACCGTGATCAGTTCTGGTCTCCCTGCTATAGAAAGGATGTTGTGAAACTTGAAAAGGGTTCAGAAAAGATTTACAAGGATGTTGCTCGGGTTGGAGGGTTTGAGCTATAGGGAGACATTGATTGGGCTGGGGCCATTTTCCCTGGAGCTGAGGGATGCCCTTAAGAAGTTTATAAAATCATGAGGAGCATGGATAAGGTGAATAGGCAAGGTCTTTTCCTAGGGGTGGGGGAGCCCTAAACTAGGGGGCATAAGTTTAAGGTGAGGGGGAAAGATTGAAGAGAGACCTGGGGACACTTTCCTCACAGAGGGTGGTGCATGTATGGAACTAGCTGCCAAAGAAAGTGGAGGCTGGTACAATTACAACATTTAAAAGGCATCTGAATTGGCTATATGAGTAGGAAGGATTGAGGGGGATATGGGCCAAATGCTGGCAAATGGGACTAGATTAATTTAGGATATCTGGTTGGCATGGACGAGTTGGACTGAAGTGTATGTTTCCGTGCTGTACATTTCTATGAATGACTGGGATGGGGAAATAAAAACTGTTTTGAAAGCAAAGGATTGCTGAAGGACTATTGCAAGTTACCCAACACTTGTCATAAATGCTGTTTACAAAGCAGTTGGTTCAGGCAGTGGGGATAGCCTGGTTACAAACTAGCTGAAGCCAAGGGGGATGCTGAACACAATGGAGATTTGACCATTAACAAGTACCTGACTGGTCTGTGAAGTGGTGACCAATTAGCAGTGGCAGATATCTCCTGCCTACCCACCAACAAGTTTGAGGTTGGCTCCCAGATAGCTGAACAGCTTGGGAATGTGAATGCTGAAGTTGTAAGCCATTGGGCCTTTGGAAACAATGCTGTTTTTGCTCTGCAGTGAAAAGCATCTCAAGCCTGAAGACATCTTACTTCTCCTCATAAGTTGCTGTAAGCCTTTAATAAAAGGCCATGTCTGCTGACACCTGGAACTGCAAGGAATTGCACATATTCCCTAACCTAGAAACAAGCGTGTACTTGAAGTATTATCCCAATACGTCATCACACAAAATTTCCATCAGGCATGACGGTTGCACTGGGAGAAAGTGAGGACTGTAGATGTTGGAGATCAGAGTCGAAAAGTGAGAGGCTGGAAAAGCACAGCAGGTCAGGCAGCATCTGAGGATCAGCAGAGTCAACGTTTTGGACATAAGCCCTTCATCAGGGATGTAGCTCATCAGGTTGCACTGTGCACGTACAGAAAAGAGAAGCATATTATCTTGGACACAGGGACAAGGATTTTTGGGGGTGGGGGACAGCTGCACATGCATGGGTTTCAGAAAATGCAGCCTTTAACTAATAAATCAGAAACTATTAACTGCACATCAGTCACCTCATTCCTTCAGCAAACAAGTAAAAGCACCTGGCAAAGGAAGATGCAGAAGTAGTGTTGAGCAGCAAAAGGATCATCTCAACAAACCCTGTGAACAGGGACCACAGAACTCCCCAATCTTTCCCTCCTTACATAACATACGTTTTTCTTTTGTCAGGCAGATGGGATTGGTTTAGAATAGCTACATGGTCAGCACAGAACAGGCCCTTCAGCCAACCATGTCTATGTTATGTTCCATCAGCTTTAAGTGGGTCAGAATTTTAACAAGTAGAGTTACATGTCCATGACTCAATGTGCATCTATAGTTATTAATCGTAATAAAAAGTACAAAAATCTGGTCCGTGTTGGCCCAGTGTAAATTCAGGAATTCTGCACTGTTTAAAATAACTTTTGCAATGACCATGGGAATAGTGAAGCTCAATTTGCAGTGCCTTACCACAGTGAAGCATAACATTGTGTGTAAATAAGCAGATCATATTTTTGCTTTACCAGCTTGGAACACTGCTTCTGGACATTGCATAATTTAATACAAAACATTCAGGATTTTTCATAACTAAAAAGGGGAAGGCGGAATTTACAGGTCAGACTACTTTAGTAGTGATGAAGTAATTAGAAATAATTCTGAAGGGCGGAATATGGCCACATTTGGAGAGATACAGATTAATGAAGTTATAGTCAACATGGGTTCAATTCCAGCCTCAGGCGACTGATCGTGAGGAGTTTGCACATTCTCCCAGTGTCTGGGGGGGGTGGGTTTCCTCCCACAGTCCAAAAATGTGCAGGTTAGGTGAATTGGGCATGTTAAATTGCCCATAGTGTTAGGTGAAGGGGTAAATGTAGGGGAATGGGTCTGGGTGGGTTGCGCTTCGGCAGGTCGGTGTGGACTTGCTGGGCCGAAGGGCTTGTTTCCACACTGTAAGTAACCTAAAACAAAAGTTACAGAGGGTAGTATTTGATAAATTTGACAGAATAAGGTGGCAACTAGGAGTGTTGCTGAGAACAATGTATTTGAAATGGTCTACATGTGCTTCAGCAAGGCTTTGGATGAAGCCTCTCATAGAAGACTAGTCAAGAAAGGCCATTGGATTCAAGTCAATGTGCCACACTGGATGCAAAATTGGTTGAGGGGCAGAATATTTCTATATTGAAAATCTGTTTCCACAATCAGGTTTTCCCAAGATCAGGCTGTGGGTGCTTTGGACTTAAAACGGAGCGGAAATGATCAAGAAATTCACAGGTAAGATTTATGAGATGGTAAATAAATAGTGAGAACTGCAGGGAGATATCAATGGGTTGGTCAGCTGAACAGTGTAGTGATAAGTAATTCAACACAAGAGAGAAAAGGTAATGTCCTTAAGCAAGCACGGCAAGAGACGACATGCTGAATGGCAAGATCCTGAGAAGTACTGAAGATCAGAGAAACTTAAGTGTTTATCCAGAGATCGAGGCAGGTAGATAATGTAGTTAATGAGGTAAATGGAACACCTGTCTTATTTAGCCAAGGAACGGAATGCAAGAGCAAAGCAGTTGTGCTGCAAATGTATAAAACTGTACTCCAGTTGTGACCTAACCTGAAAGCAGTTCTGGTCACCACATTACAGGAGGGATCTGACTGTGCACAGACTGAGGTTGTTTTTCTTGGAATTGCAAAGATTGAGGGGGAACCTAATAGAGGTGAGTAAGATTGACTGGGAATTAATCAGGGTGGTGAGAAGGCACTTTTTTCCATCAGAGAAGTTTAATAATTAGGGGACGTAAGTTTAAGGTAAAAGGCAGAAGACTAAAAGAGTTGAGAAGAATTATTTTTCACTGAGGGTAGGCAGTGTCTGGACACTTCCACCTGAAAGTGCAGTCAAGTCAGAAACTCTCAACAGTTAAACAGTATTTTAACATTCACTTGCATTTCCATAACCTCCAGAGGCTATGGACAAAAATTTGAAAAAACAGGATCAATGTAATCAGATCTCTGAAGAAGCAGAGACACAATTGCCAAATTGCCTCCTTTGTGAACTGCAAACGTTTAAGAGTCTATTTACAAAAGGTCTTCAGAAATTAAAATTGCAAAATTTGGAAAACTAATTCCAGTTAAATTCAAGTCCTGCTCTTGAAATTTTCTTAATTATTAAAGCCAGGAAGACAGTATCTATTCCAGTCCAATGAGAGATAAACACAGATAAGGGGCTTATAAATAGAAATTTTGATATTTATTCTGTACACCTCCAAAACATCAACCACTGCCACGTAATATTCCTGTGAAAAAGACCCGAGTCATCTATTCTCCTGCCACAATTAAGTAACTCTTCTCAGGTGCCTATCCTTAGTATGCACAGCATACCGACCTATACTTTTACAGTTCATCAACGATGATGAAATAAAGGAAGTAGTGATGAAGTCAATCACATGGAAATTCAATGGATCAGCTGGATTCCAAGCCTAACAGAGATACTTTGACAACGGACACCACCTCCTTTTCTTCAGGATAAGGTCTGTTCGTGACAATGGTGAACGTGAAGATCAGCAGTATTGAAAATACCATAACAGTAACATGATCCACATTCAAAGATCTACGAATTCAAGTCTTTTGAATTTGCAGACACCATGGATGCGCCAATGAAAATTCAAATCTTTTCACCTCGAGCGTGGGTTTGTATTGCCAAAAAACCATTTCACTGTAAACATTCCCTCCAAACAAAGGGCACTTATCTCATCCTTGGCTGAATATGAAGTGCAAGTAGTACTGCTTTGTGGTCAAGAGCCAGATTCCAGGAAGGAGGAATGAATTTAAACACAAAAATGAAAATGTGACTCTTTCAGGTTTTAATATCACCAAGATTAATTTGAATTTAATATCAAAAAATCAAGCTTGGAACATCTGAAAAGGCCGAGCTATTGGTACATTTCTACGCCAAACACATGCGTTTCATTTCAGTGTTACTGACACCCATGCATCAAAAGGAGAAAGTGAGGACTGCAGATGCTGGAGATCAGAGCTGAAAATGTGTTGCTGGAAAAGCGAAGCAGGTCAGGCAGCATCCAAAGAGCAGGAGAATCGACGTTTCGAGCATGAGCCCTTCTTCAGGAATGAAGAAGGGCTCATGCCAGAAACGTCGATTCTCCTGCTCTTTGGATGCTGCCTGACTGCTGCGCTTTTCCAGCAACACATTTTCAGTTCCCATGCATTAAATATTGTCAGCCTTTTCAGATGTTACATACTTGGTAGCTTAAAGTTTTAATGTTAAATCTTAATAAGACTCTTGGTGATATTAAAACCTGATTTAGACATTTTAATTTCTGTGTTATAAGTTTGGTATTTAAATTTGTTCCCAACCTTCTTGGAATCTGACTCAAGAATTCACTGCAGCTGAAAAATCTCACTTCAATAGAATGATGAAATATTCTAACAAATTTAAGGTTCTGCCTGTAAACAGGAAGGTATTTTAATTCAGCATTTAATAAACTAACAGCACTTGTGAACAAAGCATTTTGATAGGTATGGTTCTGTAGCCCCTATGGTACTGGGCTGGAAACCCAAGATGTCTTTCATTGAATCCTATAGTACAAGTTGTGAAGTGAGAACGTTTTACTACACAAGCAACATGGAGCAACAAGTAAAACATGGAGCAATAAGTAAAACATGGAGATCTGAAACAAAAACAAAAGGTGTTGGAGAAACTCAGTAAGTCTGGGATCTGCAGAGAGGAAAAACAGTTAATGTTTCAAGCCCATCCAGTACTAAGTTTTGTTCAAGATAAATGCAAACTTCTTCATGCTATCTAGTGTTTTATCAAGTTTTAGCATAACTACCTCTGCACCCCTATTTGAGCCCAAGCATCGCCTTCTCAACTTATCCTTTCACCGTCAGAGATTTCCATACACCAGTTGTGACATTATTGCAACGTGATCCTGAACCCCCAAATCACAAAACACAAACAAATACATAATGTTAGACAAACTCTGAAGGTCCATCAGCATCTGTAGAGAAGCAATCACCTGATGAAGGAACAACACTCCGAAAGGTAGTGCTTCCAAATAAACCTGTTGGGACTATAACCTGGTGTCGTGTGATTTTTAACTTTGTATATCCCAGTCCAACACCGGTATCTCCAAAATCACAAATTGTAACATGTAAGCATTTATCCTTGGCCTCCATTCTTTTCTCTACAGGTTACACCTCAGTGACATCACCTAGATAACCAAGCTGCTCTTAGCTTCATCCATCCACACTTCTTTCAACTCACTATCATACTAGAAATTAAATAACAGTCATAATTTCCTGCAGCTTGACATTAGACTTGAGAAAATCAAAAAACTTCATCTATCTATCGCATTCTCAGCTATCTTCCCCCTACCCCACTCCATTTACCTCTCAGTCCCCCAGCCCACAAACCTCATTCCTGAAGGGCTTATGCTTGAAATGTTAATTCTCCTGCTCCTCAGATGCTGTCTGACCTGCTGTGCTTTTCCAGCACCACACACTTGACTTCTATCAAAAATGCCACATTTGACTATCCTCTATTTGATTGCTCACACAACATGATCCAAATAAAGGTGGCAAAAGGAGATGCAGGATTCAGAGTCCGTCATTTCTGCTTTGACAATTTAGGATCATAATTTCCCAATGAAATACTTCACAAACACTATTTTTGTTTTGAAAAATGGAACAAGTCAGTTTTATTCAAGGGCTATCCAAAAGATATTAGTCAAAGGTCAAAGTAGTTACTGAGTTATGACAACATTCACCCTGGAAATCACAAGTTGATAAGACTATCAAATAAAACAATTCCATTCAACACAAAGGGAGGTCATCATTAATTTCAAAATAAAGTGCAACAGAGCTCAGTTTCTTTTTAACTTATAAACATTTACTATTTTCGAAGGCAAGACTCATGTTGTGCTTGTGATAAACAATGACCTGGCAACAATTTCCTGAAACATCAATAAACTGTATGGACACAATGCAAATTGATTTCCAATCAGAGGATCACTCCTCAGAAGATACAACCAGCTTCACGGCAATGCCATAAAAATCAGGCTTGATGCATAAATTTTAAGAACAACAAATCTATTTTCCACATTCTTCCACAAGCAGAATTTCCAAAACAAAAGTGTCAATGGCTTCTTTAATAATCCAAAGTGGCCACCACTTTTAGCTTCATTCTCAAACGCAGCCCAACTTACCCAACAACCGGCCAATTAAAATTTGATCATCCAGAGACTTCTTCATCCTGCAATATATTCTTCTTTCTCACTCATTTGTACCAGACTTAAAATTCTATACTCAGCAGTAAGTAATAAAATACACTACTTCTGCTTTTCAGGCCTGATTTTAAACCTATTCAGGCTCAGAAGTTCCCACTATTAAAAGCCATGTATGGTCAAACAGATAAACGTACACTCGCATGCACAGAAACACTATGAAAATTCGCGGCAAGTACTGATTAGGATAACAACTGGTTACTTAGGTTTAACTGCTACAATCTGCAGACCCTCAACATGATCTCTATTCACAAATGAGGATATTCAGATTTCCTGTATTTGGAAAAGAATAAAAAACAGGTTAGAAAATAGCCAACATTGAAATGGAACCCCTCTCATTTTGGGTTTTCAATTCAATTATACCCTCCTGCTCCCAGAGGGTTCCAGCTGTAGAACCAACACACTCTCACTTCTTCCACTGTCAGAATTGTTGGGCCGTTTGTCCAACATGCGCTAACAAGAGGAAATTCTTCCCAGTGAATAAGGGGAAGCCACAGCCTGTGCCTTTGGTCGTCACCACCCCTCAGCCACCAAGTGCATCTCTCCCCCAATAACCGCCTGAAGCTGAACTCAGTTGTTCACAACCTTAATGACACATTTGATCAAGGTGAGCTTCCACCCTCATCTGTCATTAAGATTGTCCATTTCCATCTCCATAAAATCACTGGCCTCCATCCTACCTCAAGTCATCAGCTGCTGAAATCCTCATACTCGCCTTTTGTTTCGTCTATTTACAGTCAACCTTCACATTCTACCACATAAACCATGTCATCTAAAACTCTGCTGCTCATGTCCTAACTCTTTGACAGTCCCATTCATTCAGTCGTGCTTGCTGACCTACATATTATTCATTTGGAAAATTTGTTAAATTTTCACCTGTGTTTTCAAAATGGTTCCATGGCTCAACCCTTCCCCATCTCCAAGTTTTTCCTCTAACCTGCTAATCTGTGTTTTCAGTATTCCTCCAATTTCAACTTCTCAAGCAACTGAATTTAAATGCACCAGAAAACTGGCATGCTTTCAGTTGCAGAAGACTTCATAAGCTCTAAAATCTCCCTTTGAGCTCAAACTTTCTCCCCAAATTTCACTGTTCCCCAACCTCATTTTCTTCCTTTGACCAAATTTTTGCTTTCCCGTCTTAAAATTCCCTTGTGTAGCTAGGCATCATCATTCATATCATTTTTCATTTTATACATCCGTGAAACAAGAAGACATTTAGAATTTTATATTAATGGCACAATATAAATACACATGATCTTTGTTTCTCAAATTTTTTAATATTTTAACAAGCCCCATTAGAGTAAGACAAGTAGTTTGAGGAGATATCACAGAAAGTACTACCTCAGAGGTTAACATTTTGATGGCTTGCTCGATGCTAAGAGTGTGCTTTGATGTCTTGCTAGATGGTACAAATCAAGGTTAATGCTCTGTTTATTTATAATATTAGCTATATTTCGAGAGGAGTAGAATTGCAAAACAGAAGTTGAATTAATCTTGCATTAAATCTCATTGACACATGGAATATCCTGTAGTTCTGAATTACTCAGTTTATAGAGTAGAAATACATTGGAATAAATACAAAAATAATTTCACATGTGAGAATGCACCTAACAGGAAAGATAGGCAAGGATGTTTCACTTCTCTCCTGGAGAGAGAAGATAGAGGTACTCTCTAAACTATCACTACAAACAATTTCCTTTTGTTAAAGTAAAAGCAACAATCCACACAAGCATTTTACACTTATCCTGCAGCTGCTCATGCATTGAAAATATCTTATATGGTCTAAACTGATTGAAAAACATGCCGTCAGAGTGATACGCAGCAAGGGCACTATAGTCAGTTTTGTGTTCCTAAGCAAGGATAAACCAGGATTTCTGATCATTGTTCACCATCTCTACTGGAAATCACATCTGCATGCACAATGAGCCAGGACATTGGTGTCCTGTCATCTCACCAGTAAAAATCAGCACCTATACTCCAACATTAGACATTATGATGAGGTATGAGACCGCTGCAATCAAACTAGAATAGCAATTCTTTCAAAAAAAAAAGTGGGTGTGCAGTTTTAATAAAGTTAGAGCCTTCAACTTCCACTGTTAATGACAGCCACTGATCAGGCATTCTCTTAGGATTCTGTAGTATGTGATATTAACATAAAACAGTCACGAGAGTCACTACGCACGAGATAAAGTTTGTCAACCTGTAGATTCCACTTGATATTAACGGTCCTTCCAAGGCAGCAGTACATTGACTATAGACAAAGGCTTTAGCCTGCAGTCAGAAATCAATTGCTCCCATTATAAATAACTTCTAACTGTTAAGTGATTTATTACCTATGTTCATCAGAACAACACTACTTACTAATTTAAACCATATACATCGTCAAAGGATTCTGTAAATTCCAGTTTAATCATGCCAAAGCCTGTAGAGCAAGTGGCAAAGGCAATATTTCTGAATTAAATGGCACATTATCCAAAGTATCCCAACAACGTGGATTTCTGAAATTTCAGAAAACCGTGTTTGAATGCGTTATGTATTAACCAGCATAGCAAATCAAGATTAATGAGGAAAGCAAAGCAATTCATGCAACTTCAAACGATTTAATTGTTGAACATCTAAAAAAAGCTGCAGGGATATCCCTTGCAATGCTGGACAAAGATCAGCCAGTTTCCATCTATGAAAGAGATAACAACTGATAAGAACATGGCACATTTGGCAAATTACTGATTGGTATCAATTTTCACAATAGAGAAAGGGGCCAAATTACAACAGCACAAGGAAATATTTCTTTACTATTTGTCATCGAATGTGACCACCACTTATGGCACACTGATCTGCCCCTTCAAATAAGTGGCTTACATGGGCCACTTCAGAGGACAGTTAGAGTCAACCATATTGCTGTGGGTCTCAAGTCTTATGTAAGGACAACAGATTACCTTCTTCAAAGAACACTGGGGAATAAGAATGGATTTAAACAACCTACATGTCGACATGGTCACCATTAGGCATTCCAAAGTTTTGCTGAATGTAAATTTCAGCATCTGCCTTGGTGGGATTCAAACTCATGGCCCCAGAGCCTTAGCATGGGTCTCTAGGTTATAGTCCCGTGACATTATCAATATTCCACTGCCTCTCCACAAAGTAATCTAAAAATAAAGCCAGTGGAGGAACTTTCTGCAAGCCTTTATTTAAAAATGGTAACTGACAAAATAAGGCAGACAATCCATACTTGCAAACAACCTAAGGAGTCAAAATTGCTGAGGAAATTACATATGTTGGACACAATTTTTGCAAAATTCTGTTTCAGGTATGGTGCTGCTGGATTGGAATCTTGCAAATGTCACTTCATTATTTGGAGGGGGGGGAAGAGCGAAAGCTCAACCATAAAGATCTCTACTAGCACCTTGGGTTTTCACTAGACTCACATGAAGGAATAGTATATCCAAGTCTGAAGGTAACACCAAGTTGAGAAATGACCTAAGTTGTGGAATATTAGGCAAAACGTCACTGAATGACAAACAGGCTAAATGTGGCGGCTAAAATATGGCAGATGCAGTTCAGGTGTGGCATCTCTTCTTGCAAAAGATTCACGAAGCAGCAAATTGACTTAATTGGTGGCATAGAAATGATCACTGACAAATTTAAACAGTACTCAAAATGATTACTGGAATTTTGACATTTATAGAGCAAAAGATCTATGTAAAACTGAGTTATCATAAGTAATGGGCACACCAACCTCAGGAAGACGATACTGGACTTGGAGTAGATACAGCATAGATGCGTCAAAGCAAGTTGGCCTGTATTCTTTACGGTTTATAAATGGTTAATCAAGGTGCTAAATCTAAAACACACTTCCTCAAATCACAGTGGAAGCAAATTTTCAAGACTGATTGATAAAAATTGTTATTGTGCAACATTGTTAAGGGAAAGAGAGCAACAATGAGTAAATGGAGTTAAGTCCACATCAACAAAAACTGAAATTAATAGCAGAACAAGCTCCAAGGGCCAAATGATGTACCTTCTGTTCTTATGTTCTAAGAGGTTTTAACAGAGGAAACTAGCATGTCAAAATAACACAGACGCAGGCTGTGAAATCAGTTGAAAGTCAAGCATGGGCCCAACGTGTCTGGAAGTTTCAACAAGACCGCACATAGTGACACCAAGATCAAATGTGCAGACAAAATGGGTCATCATGTAGCTAATGCACAGATAAAGGAAAGACAAGGATTGAAACAAGTTCCATAGTGTCTCAAACTTCAACTGTAGGCATCATCTAATTGAATGCACATTAGCTAACAGAGATAAATTAAATACAATGTGTCTTTACAAGTTTCAAAATACAAGGCAGAGCACCACCTCACATCATTTAAGAATGTAAATTTCCTATTTCTTTCAGCCTCTCCATAAGGCAACAAGATTAGATCATAATGTGAAGACAAGGTTTGTAATTCACAACTGATTAATTTCTCCGATATAAATTCACAAAAACACTAGTAGTAGTTATGGAGTAGCGTAATGGAAATCAAGCTCTCCATTAGCAATTTCTCAAACAAATCCTCTTTAAAACCACCAGTTGGTGGATGTGAATGGTCAAGAATTTGTTCACATACTGCATACTCATTACAACAACTATTTTCCAGATCAGAACTATTTTTACTTCAAGCTTTTCTCAAATTCACAGCCTACTAATGCTACTAACCAATTGCAAGGAGGAATGCATCATTGTACTTTGATGGCAGTGGTTGGACAGCAGCCATTTACAAGAACTTAAAAGTCAGCCTATCACTCAGCTTAAAGAACTGCTTTAGATGGGTTGGAGACTCCAGATTTAAATGAGCATTAGAAATATTTCATAAAAATGGAATTCTCTACCATCCATATCAATAGAGAACAAGCACCAACACTTCAGAGGAACAGTAATCCTGGAAAAAGACAGTTTTTTTCAAAACCAATTACCATCTGACCTTAACTCTTGGTTACACCTGCAACAAGCATTTACAATTAAATTTAAAAAGCAGAAATCTATTCTCCACAGCAACTGCGCATGTATTCTGAGCAGCAGCTGACTAGAACAGACACCACCTTCGGTCAGAGCTAAATGAAATCAGAAGGCCCCAGTTCAGTAAAAGAACCCTGTAGAACTTCTCAAAATGAAATTTAACAATTTTAAAGCAGATTAAAAATACTATAGGAGATAACAGAGACTTTGCAATAAAAACACATCAACATCCACACTACTTGAAAAAAGTTGATTCCACTATAGTGGATGTGTTTTAAAATTGCAAATAAATTTACACAGCTGAAACGGATGTCAGAATTTAATTCCCTTTCAACCATCCGGACAAATGATTATCCAACCAGCCTGTATTAAGGGCGAACTCCTCACACAAACATTCAATCCATAGTTTGGATTTTCCCAAAAATGACTAGTAAAATATCAGTACAAATTTAATTGCCATTGATGGGCACAGTCCAAAACTTGCAGTCATGGCAATGCTCTTACTCAATGAAAACAATGCATTTTCAAAGCTGACACATCAAATTGGCTCAGCAAATTGCCATGGCAACAGTACTTACTGCACCAGTCGACAGTGGCACATGCCTCGCTGTTCACGGGAGGTCAGAGGTCAGCAGCAGAGTCAATTACTGTAGAAAGAGATCATTAACGCTGCAGGAAGCCCAAAAACATCCTTTAACACCTACTTCCTTCCTCACCACTAATCACTCCAAGTCTGTTTGGCAATCTTGATCCCACAATGTGGGAATCCTTCTTTAAAACACCTAACACACACTAGCCCATATTTTCAGCATCGCCTGACTGTTGCATCTGAACAGATTTCCCTCCAAAATGGAATAAACAGTTTTTCAATATTAGTATTTTTATCAATTCCCGTGGCTGACATCCAAGTTTAAACGACAGAGTAAAAGGTCATTTTTATACAATGGAAATAGGTGAAGCTTCGATCCTTTATTTTCAGTTTCAACAGTTTTAATCACAGAAATCCAGAAAAAAGAGAACTTCTACACCACAGACAGCTATCTAAATACAAGAGTGAAACTATTCCAAGATTTCATCTTCAAAATATATACCTACATGGTTAATTCTATACACCAGGAAAACTGTAATCAACTTGAATCGTTGGCACAGATGCAAGAATTCATTGAGAAATCTAATGACTTCAGCAAGTACAGGGAAAGATCCTCCCTTTCTGTTGAACGGGTTTGGCTTCAGATAACAAACTAACATTTTCATCAATTAGTACATGAACTAGAAGCGCAAATTTGGAAAAAACACTATACACAAGCAAGATCAAATTTGACCACGTTTCCACAGCTCACTGGATGAATGAATCACTTGCTATAGTACCTCGCCAAAGATCAGCAAGCCCAATCTTTGAAGCTTGAGTTAGAGAAAGTGAGGGCAATACAATGGAGGGAAGCAAAAAAGGTCAGGATTCCTTGATTTAAAAAGACAGCCCATATCACGTAGTTGGCTGAAACCAAAACAAGGGAAGTGTTGCCAAACAGAGGCCTAAGGTTGAAGGTGCACGGCTTCTTGAAGGTGGAGTTGTAGGTAGACAGGGTAGTGAAGACGTTTGGCACTCTTGCCTCACTGGTCAGTGCACTGAGTATAGGAGAGTTGGAACTTCATGTTGCAGTTGTACAGTTAAGGCCACTTTTAGAATGCTGCATTCAATTCTGGTCTCCCTGCAATAGGAAAGGTGTTGTTAACCTTGAAAGGGTCCAGAAAAGATTTACAAGGATGATGCCAGGATTGAAAGGTTTGAACTATAGGGAGATGCTGAATAGGCAAAGGCTGAAGGTGATCCTTATAGAGGTTTACAAAATCATGCTGATACTTATACAATTAATGACAGGGCTTTAATTAGTGTCGTAGAATAGAGGAACTGAGGGGTTCAGGTACATAATTCTTTGAAGTTTGCATCACATACAGTGTGGTTAAAAAGGCATTTTAGCAGGCTTGCCTTCATTATTCCATCATTTCAGTACAGAAGTTGGAACATCATGTCGAGGTTGTATAGGACATTGGTGAGGCCTCTACTGGAATACTGTGCCCAATTCTAGTCAGTCACTCAGTTATAGAAAGGATATTATCAAGTTGGAGAAGGTTCAGAAGAGATTTACCAGGATGTTGTCAGGTATGGAAGGTTTGAGTTACAAAGGAAGGATGGATAGGCAGGGACTATTTTCACTGGAGCATAGAAGGTTGACAGGTGAGCTTATAGAGGCTTAACAAAAAATCATAAAGGGTATAGATAAGTTAATGATAAGAATCTTTTCCCTAGAATGGGGAATTTCAAGATTAGGGGACACATTTTTAAAGGTGAGAGGAGATTTAAAATAAAGACATAAGGTGGTTCACATTAACTTCCTGAGGAAGTGGTGGATGTAGGCACAATTACGTTTAAAAGTCACTTGGATAAGTACATGAATTGGAAAGGCTTAGAGGGATAAAGGCCAGGAACAGGCAGGTGGGACTAGATTAGTTTCGGATTATGGTTGACATGGACTGGTTGGACCAAAGTGTCTGTTGCCATGCTGTATGACTTGTATGACTAAGGAACATAGGGTGAATAGCCAAGAAAGTCATAGAGATGTGCAGCACAGAAACAGACTCATCCATGCAACCAGATATCCCAACCCTATCTGGGCCTAGCACCCAACCCATATCCCTTCAAACCCTTCCTATTCATATACCCATCCAAATGCCTCTTAAATGTTGCAATTATACCAGCCTTCACCACTTCCTCTGGCAGCTCATTCCATACATGTCCCACCCTCTGCATGGGAAAAAGTTGCCCCTTAGGTCTCTTTTATATCTTTCCCCTCTTACCGTAAATCTATGCCCTCTAGCTCTGGACCACCCCCATCCCAGGGAAGAGACTGTCTAATTCTCCTATACATGCCCCTCATGATTTTATAAATCTCTATAAAAGGTCACCCCTCAGTCTCTGAGACCCCAGGGAAAACAGCTCCCATCTATTCAACCTCTCCCCATAGCTCAAATCCTCCAACCCTGATAACATCCTTGAAAAGGGTTCAGAGAAGATTTACAAAAAAGGAAGGAGACCAGAATTGGACGCAATATTCCAACAGTGGCCTAAACAATGTCCTGTATAGCCGCAACACGACCTCCCAACTCCTATACTCAATATTCTGACCAATAAAGGAAAGCATACCAAAC
The DNA here is from genome assembly GCF_020745735.1 of Hemiscyllium ocellatum. NCBI lineage: Eukaryota > Metazoa > Chordata > Chondrichthyes > Orectolobiformes > Hemiscylliidae > Hemiscyllium > Hemiscyllium ocellatum. The sequence goes on from NC_083430.1 coordinate 39,245,926, forward strand.
ACCACCTTTATTATCCCATCTATCTGCGACTCCACTTTCAAGGAGCTTTGAACTCTTTTTCCCTGGAAAGAGGAGTCTGAAATTACTGGTCACAGGTTTAAGCTGAGATAGCAAAAGATTTAAAAGGGACCTGAGGGGCAATGTTTTCATGCAGATGGTGATGCATATAGGGAACAAGCTACCAGAGATGATAGTGGAGGCAGGTATGATTATAATGTTTGAAAGACATTTGTAAGGGCACATGAATAGAAAGGGTTAAAGGGATTGAGCAAAATGATGGCAAATGGGACACGATCAGTTCAGGATATCCTGTCAGCGTGGATGAGTTGGACCGAAGGGTCTACTTCCGTTCTGTATGACCCTATGAGTCCATGTCCACCTTCCACAGGTAAAGAGCTAGCCAATACAGAAAGAATAAGGAATGCCTCTGGTCTGTGGAGTCTTGTCTGGACAAGAGACCAAGAGAAACAAAAATGGGTGAAGAACACACTTTTTGGTCACCATTTAGAAACTGATAACTGTATTCCAATGTTAAGTGGCTAAAGTTGGCTTCCTTCTACGCCATCCAAAATCAACAGAACATTCATTCTTTGCAGGTCAAATCATAAAAATAATCATTTACCCCTAAACTTGAAAGGACCTCTGCAACTAATCTCCAAAATCTTGAACAAGGGTTTGATGCCTCAATCAATTGCTGGGTTTGAATTGATGATATCTTAAATTATTGGTACAAGGAACGTTATGGACAGTAACAGTCCAACAGATCAGTGGTTCACAGCTTTAATTGTACATGCGCGCATGTGTTGTTTATTATTTTTAAAAAATATATGAAAGAGCCATTGACAAGTTAAGTTCTACAATTGAAAAACACAATATTCTGACAAAAGCCAATCTTCTGGCTTTTGGATCAAGGCAGATGTAATAAAAATAATTTGCACTACAGATAATATACTGAAATTTTTTCTAAACAGTATAACTGGGAAAATAAATACAAAGCTCAAAACAACAGGACACCAGGGCCCCATCAAGGCATAACACATAAACAGGATACTCAAGCCCTGACACAGCATAACCAAATCAAAACAGGAAGCAAGGCCCTGAACCAAGTCGCTAGAATAGTAACAGGAAGCAGGCCCCCACTGAGTATCAATGCACAATTTACAAGCAAGCACCCAGCTCAGAATGTATAGAGCACTATTAAACCATACAATGTATAAATAAGCAGACTACAAATTTGATTAGCTTGTCCTGTCTAGCCAGAGACTGTATCCTTTGAAATCTTCCCATAAGCGAGGAATTCCCTGTAAAATCAGCCTCAGGTTGTGGAACGTTTATTCAGGTATCTGCCAAAACATAGCAGCAGTCACTGCCCTGAGACAAGAAATAATTGAACAAACCAGGATGTGCACAACACATCATACAGAAAATTAAACATTACCACCAATATCACATTTATCTATACCGAAGCCACTGAAGAATGACAAAGAACAAGACAAACTCTTAAAATAAACCTAAAAGTTAACTATTTACATATGAGGACCCTACAGTAACAAAGGAAAAGTTATAACTCTTACACCTTAAACGTTTAAGCACTCAGCCATAGTTATCTCACACCTACTGTTTTCAAAAGCTAAGTAGAATTGTACCTGCTAATCACTAGTCAAATAGTTTTCACCTCAAACATACAAAACCATCTTTCCCACAACTAGACATCTTTCTTCACTTGCAAATTCAACAACATTACTGAGACAAAAGGACAAAAAAAACATAGTTCAGCTTTTCCAACAAAAGTAATTAAATTCTAAAATGGGTCAGGTTGGTAAGACCGAATAAAATTCTAAAATATCAAGAGTTCTAGTTCAGCAAAGACGGTAACAGGAATCTGAAGAGCTTCGAGGGAGTGAATTCCCCTTCAAAACAGGGCAAACACAAACTTTAAATTCCCTTCCCCTTTGTACTGGTGCACATGGGAAACTGGCTGGATTGTAGCAACAACTTACAAGCAGTATCATCACAAAAACTCTTTGTAATTATGTGGTAGGTTTTAAAAATATGCCACGTCCAATAATGCACCATGACCTAGACAATATCAAGGCTTGGTCCAGACAAGTAACATTTACACCAAACAAATAGCAGACAACGATCATCGCCAGCGACAGTCAATCTAACCATCTTTGTCTTCTGACATTCAATGGTGTTACCATAACTGATTCTCCACTATCAATGTGTGCGCGCACACATCCAGTGAACTGGACAAACCAAATAAGTACTGATGCTGCAAGAGCTGGGAATGCTCCAAGTGTAAATTTCAGTTGATCCGGTGATATAAATACAGTAGCTACAAGAGCAGGTTAGATACTAAGAATAATGCAGGGAGTAACTCACCCTCTGACTCCTAAAGTCTGGATGAATGCAGCTCCAACAATACTCAAGGCACCATCCAGACCAAAGCACATCACTTCAGCGCCTCCACATCCATTCCAGCTATGGTCAGTCAGTTCTTCAGGTTTGTTAATGGAACATCACGTGGGTCCCATCATTTACAGACGTTATCTTGCAGTAACTTCAAAACTTTGAATGTTTTTAAAGTTCCAAATATTTTCTCTCTCATATTTATGACTCAGAAAAGATTTACAAGGACGTTGCCAGAAATGAAGGATTTAAACTATAGGGAGAGGCTGAAAAGGCTGGGGCTATTTTCTGTGGAGCATCAAGAGGCTTAGGGGTGACCTGTTAGAAGTTTATAAAATCATGAGACACACGGATGGAGTAAATAGTCAGGGTCTTTTGCCTAGGATAGGGGAGTCCAAAACTAGAGGGCATAGGTTTAAGGTGAGAAAGAAAAGACTTAAAAGGAACCTATGGGGCAACTTTTTCATGCAAAGGGTGGTGCACTTACAGTTTGAACTGTCAGAGGAAGTGGAGGAGACTGGAACAACTGCAACATTTAAAAGGCATCTGGATGGGTATACGAATAGAAAGGGTTTAGAGGCATATGAGCAAAATGCTGGCAAATGGGACTTGATTAATTTAGGCATGGATGATTTGGACTGAAGGGTCTGTTTCCATGCTGTACATCTCAATGACATCCACTCTCTTCACCAATGTTCAACAGCAAGTGCATACCATCAACAAGATGAACTGCAGAAATTCAAAGATCTTCAGATAGCGCCTTCCAAACCCACAGCCATTTCCATCTAGAAGGACAAGAGCAGCACATGGGAACACCACCACCTACAAGATCCCCTCCAAACCACTCACTACCCTGACTTGAAAATATCACCTTTTCTTCACTATTGCTAAGTCAAAACCCTAAATTTCTCCCTCTAATGGCATATAATACATGGATTGGAGTGGCTCAAGGCAGCAACTCACCATCTTCTTAAGGGCAATTAGGGAAAGGCAATAAATGCTGGTCCAGCCACCAACACCCATGTCCATAGGTGAACACAAAAATTACACATTCACTGAATTATTTAAAGAGGATTTGGAAACATCTGCAGAGTAATTTAAATTTGAATAAAACATGGCAGTGCTGCCAACTCATTATCCCAATCCCTAGGCAAAAAGCAAAATTTGGGACATAGAAGGTGCAGATTATGTCAGCAGGTTGAGGAGTAAGCATTAGTGAGGCAATATCATAATTTTAGCAAGTTGTTTTACATTAACATTTGCAAAATCTATTGTAATTATGGAGCAAATACCTTCAAAAACAAATTAGAGACAAATTGCTAGACAGCAATAAGGAACAGTGGAATATCACTGGATCCTGAACTCTAAATTACAGGGTTCAAAAAGTCAGCAGAAAGCCACTTTATTGACCAACTTTCAACAGTAAACCTTTAGTCACAAAACAGGACAACCATCTTACTATATTCTAATGCATGTAGAAAAGTATTTGGGCCCCAGAGAAGGAAACGCAATAAAGACAGATGTAAAACCCTCTTACAGAGGCAGCATGATGGGAAGTAGCAAAGGGTTGAGAGAGCAAAACATAGTGCTAGTTCTCCTCACTTAACAGGAGGGACTCACATCTTCAGGGCTACAGCCGTGGGGAAAGCAAACTTTGGCAAACAGTCTCTTCAGCAATGCCTCCTTGCCTATTAATTTAAATAAAATTAAATTTCCTTCTGATCATATTTTACTGCACACGTACTTCACCCAGACCCTTCTGTACCTCCAACTTTGACAGTTTTTCACACCTCCATTTCCAGTCTTCCACTGGTCAACTGGATAGGGCACTCCTGGGTCTATTCCTACCCATCTAGTCATACTGAGAACCTCCTGCAATGAATCATCTTCCTCATTTTTACATTAGAGCTCACTTGAGAATTAATTCCTCTTATTTTGGCATATACATACCTTCCTCATCCAAAAGCATATCAGTTTCCATAAATTATCTCATTTGCTGGATTTAGGTATTCATGGCAAGGTCAGCAAGTATTGCTTGTCTGCACTATCGCCCTCTGCAATTGTTGCTGACCATCTGCCACAATCCCGTATGGCAGCCATGTCTTTCAATACTCAGCCAATTGGATTAGTTGTGGTGCAACACAGCCACTCTTTTCAATGGATCCTAAAGTCTCACATGGTACCAAAGCCCTGCCAACCGAACAGGAAATACACAGGAATGAATGATAGAAGAGTCAGCAACACTGCATAACAGGCAATCTCATTAAACCTTGCCTGTATCAAATTACTGCTTGACTAATCAGAGATGACCATTTCAATTTTGCCACAGATTGAGAGTTAGCAAAGAGTTTGCAGGATGCGCCTTTCTGAATCAGAATCCAATGTAAAACTGCTGTCCAGTATCATTGAACTTTTTGCAGCTGTTTGATACGACAATGTCTTCTGGAACTAGCAAGACAGTCAAGAATCAACCATTTTGCTTACGTCTTGCTCATTAGATTACTTACTTACAGTGTGGAAACAGGCCCTTCGGCACAACAAGTCCACACTGACCCGCCGAAGCGCACCCACACAGACCCATTCCCCTACATTTACACCTTCACCTAACACTATGGGCAATTCAGCATGGCCAATTCACCTGACCCGCACATCTTTGGACTGTGGGAGGAAACCGGAGCACGCGGAGGAAACCCATGCAGACACGGGGAGAATGTGCAAACTCCACACAGTCAGTCGCCTGAGGTGGGAATCGAACCCGGGTCGCTGGCACTGCGAGGCAGCAATGCTAACCACTGTGCCACCATGCTGCCCACAACCCGTCACAAACACCTATTCCATGACTCTGCCTAGCCACTTTCCAAAGCTGAACTGGACCAATCTGCAACTGCAGTCTCCTTTTTAATCACAATCTGTGCTACCAACCACAGATTATCCATCACGAGAACCGCTTGGGAATTGTCCTGGTCAATATTTATCCCTCAAGTTAAGATTTTTAAAAACACAGCTTATTACGTCATGGTCACATTGTTACTTATGACAGTTTTGAGAGGATACCAGCTGTCATTTTCCTTCATTTTGCCTGACTACCCTTCAAGTGTACTTGATTAAATGCAAAGCATTTAGAGATGACAGGCGGCCAATAGGGTGAAGTCTCTCTAACAACTTCCATGTCCATCACACTGGTCAACTTCTCTAGCTCATCTCAGCTTAGCTGCAACAGAAATCCTCATCTAGGCTCACGTCATCTTCAAACTAAACATTGCAATAATTTTCAGACTGATTCCCATCTCCTATTCTCCTCAAATTTGATCTCATCCAAGATTCTGTTTCCCATATCCTAATTCATACAAAGTTCATTCATCCTTTGGACACATACCGACTCCTAGCTCACAATACTTTGATTTTAAATATTTTATGCTCATATTACGATTCTTCTCAATGACTTTGCACCTCTTCACTATTAACCTCCTCCAGTTGACCTACTTCACGGTCCTTTAGTCTATTAGTTGGCCTGCTTTTAGCCTTGGCTTTAAGTTCTGGAAGCCCCCTCCCCCCAAGCTGTCTCAGTCTCTCCCCCATCTTCTCTCCTTTAAAAGGTGCTCCATAAAACCTACATTTTAAGCCCATTTCGGGGCCCTCTTTAGCACAGTGGTAGTCTCCCCTCCCTGGACCAGAAGGCCTAGGTTCAGGCCCCATCTGCTCCAGAGGTGGGTAATAACATCTCTGAACAAGTTGATCAAAAAAATAGATTAAGCCAATGAATTTGGATATCTGTTTTAACTTCTCCTCCTCTGGCCTGTTGGTAACTTGGCCGATTACGCTATTATTGCTATGATAGTCTAACTATTTGTACAAGGTTAACATTATCTGTAAATTTATATTCTCCGACTCCTCACCCTTTATAGGAAATTTGAAATCCTATATTTTCCCGAACTGTCCTCCAACTTTCAAAGATAGAAGTCTCTGAACGACAAACTCTCCGAATTTTCATTCCTTTCAAAACTTTACCCATCTACCATGTTTGATCCTACAGAACTCTGATAACATCATAACCCAAGACTCAAATAAGAATACTGAACTAAATAAAACCCATTAGCTTCAGAACTGTACACAATAGTCATTCCTCACATGACAGTACTTGAGGAATTCCAAGTACCATAGTTTCGGCATTTTTTAAAAATTCAGATTGCTGTCAATCAACCAATCATATTTTCCTTAAACAGCACTACACAATTATTCATGAAGAAATGTTACAACACAACGACAGAACTGCACATAACTGCAGAAAAAAAAATCATTTTGCACATTGAATAAAAACAAAATTGCCAGGAACACACACATCCCATGAAAGGATAAAAAAAGTTAAGTCTTGGGACAGAAGTTCTGGCAGCAGACTGCTGCCAGCTGTAGCAGAAAACCAACCAAACCTTTAGGAAACTGGCAAAATTGGCCATTTCTGTCAGTCCAGAGGATTGTGTCCATTACTGAACTGTGACAGGTGATCAGTAGAATATTCTATCAGGGATAAACATCAACTTCTGCTGTTCAAATTTCCTAGGCACACATTTAATATGAAAATTGCCAGTGCAAATTCATCATCTTGTAATTGCGTCTTCCATTCAGTCAAGGGGCTGCAGCATCAATATTAGCAGCATGACTATAAATTATGAAGTAACTTTCTTCTACAGTCATTCTCCATTCTAAATTAAAAATCAGAAAAATTTGTAATGGCAACATTAAAAAAAAGTGATAAAATAGATGACTTTTAAGCATGAACTGGATCTTACCTGATCAACTATCCCAATCCTCTAAGTACACTCCAACTGAAACCTATATGGTCTTCGCCTCCAGCACATTTAACAGCCTTATGCCAAACACTGCAGCATTCCTCAACAGACTTTTTATTTGAAAAGCAACGTAAAAATAAGCTGACAAGATGAAGAACAGCAACTTCCAATCTTCCTTACTGTAGCAGTGTTGCCATTTCCCCTGCCCTCAAAAAATGTCTGGAATTCTTATTCCAGCACCAATCTATTAAAATAACTGCCAACATGTGAATATCCAAGGAAGTAATGCAGGAACTAGGTGGCACTCACCGGCAAGCTGGACGGACGCCCCTGCTGCATGAGAGTTAGCTCCTCCTGGTTGGGTTTGTTGGAAGTCAACCCCTGTGGAGTCTGAGTGGCAAATGCTTCCTGAGACAAATCCTGCTACAAGACAGACAGAAAGCAGTGATCATAAGCACCCTTGGATTGCACAAAGAATCAGGATTGATTGCTAATGATCAGAACTCACCTAGTTTGATTTGTAACAAATCAGTTAACTACATCTGTCAGGAGGTAAGGGACGGGGGACAAGCTACAATAAGATAAAGATGAACATAATATCTTGGAGCTTCCCACAACATGATCTTTAGCTACTTGTTTCTTCCACTAAGCATCTTGGGTAGCTTCTTACTCAGGCTGGAATGGCAGGGGTAACTCAATGAATTTCATAATGAGCAAAAAAAAGTAGAGAGTAATGATCGAGTAACCAATGAAGATCACAGAGTTAAACCACTGCCAACCTAAACAGCTGCAAATTAAAATCTGAATTGTAGAAAAAGCAACATCCAGCTGAAATTCAAGTTCACCTTCTGTACATCACAGGGTAGCAGCAGGGGATGGATTAATGAAATCAACGCAATGGCTGATAAAAATGGAAATATGGAACATTGGAAAAAAGTGTTTTTCTTTAAAGCCTAATATAGAACGTACTTGTTGTACTGGGAACCGTTGCTGTTGAGGGTAGGAAGGCTGTTGCTGGTTGTAATACGGTGTCTGGCCCTGCTGACAGTAACTGGCTGCACCCTGCTGGTTGTATGGAGGCATCTGCACAGGGGGAAAGAACACATTTGAAAATGCGATCTTCAAAATCCATCACCGCTTATACAAATATACCTGAAGTTTACACTCAAACAAAAACCAAGTATGTTCCAAAAATCTGAAGAAGAATTTAACAGGATTCGACTTGAAAGAGCAGTGTTACCCAAATCCTGTTTTTGGTTAACAGCATTAAAAACATGTTTGCTCAGAGTTACAAGCACCATGTAACAAAGTCATGCTGCCAGCCAGGCACAGAAGAGTGTCATCGGAAAGGACGCAGCTGCAAGCATCAGTGCTGGAATCATGCACTAGCACCAATCAGGACTAACTTCCTATGCTGGAAACTGTTTAATGCAGATCCAATGTTACAAAGCAACACTCATTAGGCTCAACAGGGCACTCTGAATGAAAAAAATGTTAATTTTATGACAGTTTGATCATGTTTAATTGCAAAAGTGTGCAATCAGACAGGTAACATACCTAGAATCTCTTGTGAATGTACTTTTTTCCCAATGAATATTTGCCCAACTTGATGTGGTATTTACCCAAGAACATTTCTCACACACATCTACAGTCTCTAACTTACATCAAAAACAACCTGAACACAAAGGAGGACAACAAGGCTGTGGGGAGGTGGGTATTTCTTGACAGTTCTAAGCGGAGCACAGTGACACTCCAGTGAAAAATTAGGTTTAGCAAAAGGGAAGATCTGGCTGATAGGGAATTGGGCAATAGGGCAGCTGTGAAGGTTATTATGCAGGCACAAGTCCTGTCCAACCAACACAATCAATGTACTCACTATCTATAAAGGTCAAAGAGAAAGACTGCCCAGGAAACAATGCAGGTCAATGCACCAGGACTCAGAGGACTGTGAAGTGGGTAAAACAGCAACTGTGGCAGTAATAATTAACACTATAATTGAGGCTGACCGTGATCCCTACAGTCATGAACAAGAGCCCCATAAAAAGTGTAATGTATCTCCAACATCTGGACTAATGAACATCTCACAGCAGATAGAGAACTCCAGAAAGCAAGGGAGTCATGGCCCACCATATGTAAATTAGCACAGCAAACAGACCGGGTGATTAAAATAAAGAGTAAACTAAACCTCAGTGGGAATTTATGGATAAAAGTGCAGAATGGAACAACTGAGGATGAGCAAAGTGACAGACATAGAATACTTGGACAGAAAAAATATCAGGACAAAAAAGTAAAAACAACATTTGAGGCGTCAAAGGGGAACAATGAAACTAAATAACCGAAGACACATGATAGGAACAGGGCCATTAGTGAGGACACGGAAATAAACCACAGCTAGCAATAAAGAAATAGTAAGAATATTAACAATTATTGTGCTTTTATGTTTACAAGAGAGATTTAAAAAGGTATCAAATGATAAAATTAATAAAATAAACATGTAGAATGAAAAAGCGGATGTCTGAATAAACTAACCTCAAGAGGATACAAGTACCTTGTCTAGATGGATTGGATATGATTTATTGTCACAAGGTAGTGAAAAGTGTTGTCTTTCTTGCTGTACAGACACGTCATACTATACAAGTACATCAAGGTAACAGTGCAGGATACAATGTTATAGTTGCCAAGAAGGTGCAGATAGATCAATATTAACATTTAAGAGGTCCATTCAAAAGTCTGATAACAGCAGGGAAGAAGCTGTTCTTGAATCAGTTTGAATGTGTATACAAATTTGTTATCTTCTGCCAGACAGAAGAGAATGGAAGAGAGTATAACTAGGGTGGGAGGAGTCTGATTCAGTTAGTTTCTGTTGGTTTCCTGAGGCAGTGAGAAGTATAGATGAAGACAATAGAGGAGAGAGGCAGGTTTGCATGATGTATTGGGCTGTGTTGACTACATTCTCCAATTCGGAGAAAAGAGACATTAACAACAAAACTTGTACTAGGCACATAATGGTCATAGGAAGTTCAACACAAAACGAAGCAGTACATTTTGGTACAAAAAAAAAGATCACATTACTTGAAAAGTCAGAGTCCAGGTGAGGCAGAGGATCACAGGCATCTCAGTACAAATTCATAATTCAATGGAGGTTTAATCGCTAAATTAGCAAGTTCACATAAAACAAGCAAAGTACCGGGTTTTATTTATAGCTGAGACTGAATAGATGATTAGATGACAATCCTATAAAAAGGGTACACAGACACTGAAGAGGGTGAAAAGTAGTTGGAGATAGATGATGATACTTGAAATGAATGTGCATGTGTGTCAGGAAAATATTGAAAGGTGGTCCGCTTCTCAAAAATTTTCGAGGTGTGATCTAATAGAGATAATTTTTAAATTACAAGTACATAAAAAAAATCCTTGTGGGAACAGCATAAGTGGAAGCTACAGTCACCAAAAAGCCCAAAAGCAATTCAAAAGAAATTTCATCAAAAGAATGATGAAAATGCTGAACATGCTACCACAGGAGTAGCTGAAATGAATAGCACAGACGTTACGAAGTGCAAGTCAGATAAGCATATTAGGAAGGGGGAAAACGCTTAATTTGGTAGACAACAGAACGGACTGGTTGGCTGAATGGCTGGTTTGTGTACAATGCATTGTACACAATGTTATGTAAAACAAATGATGATGAACAAAAGTTGAGAGAACATGTTGGAACTAGGGAAAGAACTACCAGGTAAGACGACCCCAGTCAATACGGAAAAAGTGTTTTCTGATAGAGCAATGATGCTTAACAAAGTTGGACTTGAAATGAAGCACACGGAGTTTCCAAGCAAGACAAAGAAAATGTCAATATTGCCAATATTGGATAAAAGCATGGTGTTCTACTGTTTAGTGATCGCCACTGAGTCCAACTGGAGTCTTTCCTTCGTTACCTATTTAAAACGCGTACAAAAACTCTCTTGTACCTGAAATCCTACTTCCTGAGTGTAATTTCCCAACTGTGGAACCAGCCAGTTGGTTCTGCACTGTTTAATAACCATTGATTTATATTATCCTATTCAAATATATTTCCTTACATGAACCCTATATCTCTATTTAGAAATCCCCATGATACTGCTCGTCTTCTTAAGTACCCGGATCTTGATCAGATGGGCCAATGGGCTGAGAAGTGGCAGATGGAGTTTAATTTAGATAAATGTGAAGTGCTACATCTTGGAAACGCAAATCAGGACAGGACATATACACTGAATGGTAAGGTACTAGGCAGTGTTGATGAACAAAGAAAGCTTGGAGTGTAGGTTCATAGCTCCTTAAAAGTAGGGTCACAGGTGGATATGGTCAGAGTATTCAGTACAGGAATTGGGAGGTCATGTTGAGGCTGTACAGGACATTGGTTAGGCTACTTTTGGAATATTGTGTGCATTTCTGATCTCTCGTGAAACTTGAAAGGGTTCAGAAAAGATTCACAAGGATATTGCCAGGGTTGGAGGATTTGAGCTTTAGGGAGAGGCTGAACAAGCTGGAGCTGTCTTCCCTGAAGCATCACAAGCTGAGGGGTGACGTTATAGAGGTTTATAAAATCATGAGGAACATGAATAGGATAAAAAGAAATATCTTTTCCCTTTTTTTCGCGGGGGGGGGGGGGAGGAAATGAGAAGAATAGTCCAGAACGAGAGAGCATAAGTTAGGGTGAGAGGGGAAAGATATGGGAGAGAGATCTAAGGGGCAACTTTTTCCATGCAGAGGGTGGTGCATGTATGGAATGAGCTATCAGAGGAAGTGGTGAGCTTGTATAATTGCAACATTTACAAGGCATCTGGATAGGTATATGAACAGGTAGGGTTTGGCGGAATATGGGCCGGTGTGTGAGCAGGTGAGATATCTGGTCAGCGTGGACGAGTTGGACCGAAGGGGTCTATTTCCTGCTGTACATCTCTAGGACTCTAGAGTTTGTATTGTAAACTCAGTCTTTCTTTTCATCCATAGTTTACAATGTGTGCATTATGTGAGTGTTTGTAATGGGAGCTCTTGTGGCATAGTGATAGTGTCCCTGCCTCTCAACCAGCAGGCTCATATTCTAGTCCTAACTCCACCAGAAGCATTTAATAATATATCTGTAGGAAGTTGCAATCTATCCAATACTGGATAACAGACAGGCAGCCTTACAACTTAGTGGTAATGGATGATCAATGAAGAAAAACAGTCTTCGATCGAGCAGTGCTTATTTTGTCTTGCACTATAATTCTACCAGTAATTATGTCGGGAAAAGATTTCAGTCTTAAAAGTGAATAAACATTGCAAATTTAAAATATTCAGAAATCTTTAGGTAAAATTGTGATGTGCAATGAGGATATATAGACCTAAAGAAAATAGTGAGATTCATTTCTGGAGTTAAAATTGAAAAGCAGATAAATATGTTCAATTCATATGGAACCTTGGTTAGACCATATGGAACACAGTGAACAATTCTAGTTTTCGTATTTCAGAAAGAATATAGAGATACTGGAGAAAATTCAAAGAAAATGTATTCGATTTGTACTAGAACTGAGAAGATATAGATACCAAGAAAGACTGAAGTACCAATGGTGAAGCACTTGGCTCTAGAAAAGGCTACAGTTAAGGTGATCTGATGGAGATGCTGAAGATAAAACAATTATTTGACAGACTTTGAGATGTTTTCACCTGCAGTTGCAGACAGAACAATCATAACCATAATACTAATAATAAATCTAATAGAGCACTCAAAATAATTTTACCCATAGAGCTATTAGAATGTGGAATTTTCTATCATAGGGAGTAGGTGAAGCACCATCATTGAAGCTTTTAAAACAAAGGGCAGCTGAGCCTCAGAGGGCCAAAAGGGATAGAGAATATTATGCAGATAAAGGGTAGAAAAACATCTGTGTCGAGCAAAAATATCAGTTTGGATATGTTGCTATGCTGAAAGGTTGTTTCTATCATCAGACATTTTCTTCTCATTTCTTTGGAACTATAAACTGAAATGGAATTTGCATGCTTTAACAAGGAAGGTTTCAGAGAGTTTGACAACTTGAAAATCAAGTGCTGCATATTGTTGAGCTGTGTAGCACGGCTGCTTTTTGGAAGAAAACGGAGTGGACGATAATGAACTCCAAGAATCTTCAAATCGAGGAAATTCTGCCTGACAACAGTCCTTGATTGTTGCTCTTGCCACTTCCACTTTTTCACAACTCTGCAGCTTGACCAAAGAACCATAAGCATGCAGAGCCTGCAGTCTCCCTCCCCCACCTTCGCCCCAGCCTAGATTCTTATATGCAGAATAGCCACCAGCACAAAGCATTCTCAAAAAACTGTCAGGATGACGCCAATTAATTATCTGACAGTCTTAAAAAGCTTAAAATACTAGGACTTATGGCTTAGTATATTTTGTACATGTTATCCTTGTTAGTTATGCAGTGTCTATTATTAGGTAGGGAAAGGTTGGTGCATCAACTATTTGTTGGAACAGTAGAACATGGATTTTGTGACAAAATGATACAAACAAAACGTTTATTTCAAGTGGTCAACAAAGAGTAATTATATGGAACAGGTTTTCAGGTCACTGGCAAAACACCACAACAAAGAAACAATAAGTTACTCATTGATCTTTAATTTGGATGGTTGAATCAGTCATCATTTTGGACTTTTTCCCCATCTCTGCTTACTCACTTATAAATGTGACACTGAATGTTTCATCAATATTCTAGGAAATGATCCAGAGAGAAACAGGAAACTTGCACAGAGCAAATCCCTAATCTCAGCCGGACCAGACAAACATCATTGTAAACGAACCAAAAAACTACATATCCTCGAATAGAAGCTTGAGAAGAGTACAGAGACTGAGAAGTTCCAAATCAGCAGTGACAAGGACAGACAGAAGCTAAATCAAAATCTGTGTTAAATCTCTCCCATAACATGCTGCAGTGGAGTTTTGCTTCCAGTGATTCTCCAGTGTGCAACAATGTCTTTTAACAAAGGTGTGAGAAAAACAGAAACTTGTGTTTTGGGCACAAATTCTGAAGTTCAATAGCAGCTAGAGATATTTAATTTTTCATGCACAATGCTATGTGAACAGCTATGAATCGTACATAAGACCGTTGCAAATTGAATCAGGCATCCGTGACTCTATTTCCATTTGCACCCCATCTAAAATTGTTTTATATATAAAGATTAAAGGGCATAAAAATTAAATAAAAGAGTGGAGCATGGAGGTGAGCATAGAACAAGTGCTTGGACATAGCTAAATAAAAAGCAATGACCAAATGGACTTAGCCGAAAAATGTGAGAGGCCGTGTATCTACACAATTGCTGGAAATAATTACAGGCATCTAACTGGTCTCAGAAAAAAATAGACTTTCATAAATATTACAAGTAGGCAATACAATTTGAACAATTACAGCACAAATAATGCCAACATGTACAAATTCAAGTGGATCTCCAAATATTTCTCACCTGTTGTGGGTACTGCAGTCCGCCCCCCATGGTGCCTTGGGCCCGGCCCTGCACACCCACGGGATAGCGCTGAGGCGCTGGAGGTCCATACGGTTGTCCTGGGTAAGGTCCGCTCTGTTGCGGTGGTGCCTGCTGTGCATATGGATTATTGCTGCCGCCATATGGCTGAGGTCTTTTCATCCCCATCTGGTCCATTGGGCTAGTTGGCTGATAAAGAAAATTGATCAGTGGTTAGTTATTGATGAGAATATAACTCCATCATAACAGCTGATATTGTTTCCAAAGGATCCACTTGTTTTTCAAAGTTTTGTAATTAATTAGAGAAAATAAGCTGCTACATTACAAGCCTGGAAATCAATTCAGCTAAACAAGAAATCAGGCCTTTCTGCCCCTTTTTAAAAAATGTTTCCCTCTTATTTGTGACACATATCATCAGCAAGAAATACATATTAAAATTACAAGACAAGTCAGTTAATCAAAATGGTGCTTAAGATATGCACATACTCAAGACTTCCAAAACATCTGATATACACCACTGGCATTAAGCCCATCTGATCTAATTTTGTTTAGTGACTACTGCATGACAAGCCAGGCCATCATTATCATGAGTGAGGAGTGCATATGGTAAGAATAAGAGGAGGATTTCATAAAGAAAATGCAAGAAAAGCTTGAATTGTTGCATTGTTAACATATCCCTTTCAAATACACACATGGAGTACAGGATGAAGCGCTAGACTGACACCCTCAGCTGAAGAGGGCACATACCATGCTTCAGTGACAAAACATGATCACCACAAGTACTCATTGATGAAAGGACTTCAGACGGAAGCCAATTCAAAACATAAGATGTCAGAACGGTCATAAAAATGGTTACAACAGAACCAGCAAAGATACTACTCTATACAGCAATATTTAACACTTAATGTAAAGATTCTCAATCAGGAAGTCAATCAAGAGATTATTCTACTAAAGTCAATTTTGATTAAACAAATTCCAAATGTACAAAGCTTGCAAAAACGACCACCACCTTTGATGCAGACTTCTGGAAGTCTTTGCTGCATTCCTAGTCCATATAACACTGCATTCCTGATGTGCACATATGTACAGGATGAATTTCTTAAAAGTTGTTTTATATTGCAATGTGTTTTTAGATTGACCCACAAACCAAATAGTAAGCAATATTCATCCTCGGCAGAGGAAAGATATGCATCCATATACTTAACCTTTTATTTCACATATTATTGTCCAGATGATTAGAAGCCAACATACTATTCAAGATCAAGGACTAGATGACAGACAGCTAAGCTATGTAATCTCCAAGTATTACAGTTTCTAGCAACCCCCAGTTACATTCTCTTTCAATAAGACCTTTAAGTCAACTCACCAAAGAGGGCAGCATTGCTTCTGTTAGGTCCTAGTTACACAGACCATCTATTGGTTTACTGGTTTTTAAAAAAGTAACACATGAACATAATTCTTCTGTCACTGACCTCTATGCATTTTCCCATTAATTAGGAAACAGAAGCTTTTAGTCTAATCAAGAAACAAAATCCTTTGAGAGAACTGTCACTGAAAACATTAGTGTAGAATTTTACCTTCTCCCAAATATTTTATTATTTATCAGAAACTAATCTATGCACATGAATGACATTTACATATACAATGTTGTGATTATAAGCCTTAAACTTAGTCTGTTAATGCAAGAAGGGGAGAATAGCAGCTTTCTATAGCGTGGCAATATTACATTGCTGGCTGCCATTTTGTGAACTACTGTGGACATTTTGTGGAGTGCATTAATGCAGGCACTGCACACTTACCATAACTGCAGCTATTCAGACTTAATTCCAGTTTCTGAACTGAAACAACAATTATATGGTCATCTTTACATTAAAAGAAATCCCATGATGCTACTAAATCATACAAACAAGCAGTCATTAAGCTTACTGGACAATGCAAAAGCCAGGGGCCACATAACTGGGAACAAGTGCTTACTGATCCCTTCCATTCTTGAACTGAAGTTTCAGGAACTAACAAAATCAAATTTTGTAAACAAATACACCCAATTACATTGCTGTCGATGCAGAATCGCATGTAGACAAGATCAACTATGGCTGGCAGATTTCCTTTCTTGAGTGAAACAAGTGGGTTTTTGTACAGAATGATAGTTTCACAGTCACCATTACTGGAACTAGTTTTATGATTCAAATTTCACTAGCTGCCATGGTGGGATTTAAATCCACAGCTGCAGAGAATTAGCTTGGACCTCTGGATGACTCATCCACTGACATCACTACAACACCATTGCACCCACTCAGACCCTCTCCAAAACTATCCTGTACAAGTCCCACTTAAAGGTGCTTCAATCCAATTTGCTTTGAACTGAATACCCAATTCCAATTTGCTTCTCATGTAACCCAAGTTTTTAAGTACTTGCACACAGCCATTTACCCACCAACCCCCTATCCACAACAGGCAACCATCATGCAATTACCAACATCTTGAATATATTGTCATCGTCCAAATCCATGGCCACAGTTCTTCCACTTCATGTTAAAATCTTTCACATCACCTATGTGCCCGATTGCAAGATTGAAATGGTTCCTAATTAATGTCACAAGTGATACCTTATGCCTCAGGGGCAGTAATTCAGCATTTATTTGCAAACTTTGACGGTGCTAATCACATTACGCTGCTTTTAACCATTCCTGCATTATCTACCTTAGTGATGTAGAGACATTTGGCTAAGACTGGATATCTAATGGAGACCATTGCATTTTTAACAATAAGCTCTGTTCATTCTCCTTTGAATATCCCACAGCAACTTTCCTTGGTGTCCACCACCTTTTCCTCACTTATGCATTGTTTTTTTTTTGAGGGTATCGTCCGCATAAATGATCAGATTCTGGAGTTCTACCAAAGCACAA
Source organism: Hemiscyllium ocellatum (assembly GCF_020745735.1). NCBI lineage: Eukaryota > Metazoa > Chordata > Chondrichthyes > Orectolobiformes > Hemiscylliidae > Hemiscyllium > Hemiscyllium ocellatum. Next base: position 39,263,519 of record NC_083430.1, read on the forward strand.
GTTAGCTTTTCTTGATCCAACTGCTGCTTTTAAAATGGGCCTGTGATTTTCTAAATGGTATTGTTCAACTTTAAAGGGCTCTGGTCTCGGTCCTTCACTAACCATGCAGTGACTCTAAACACCTATTTAAGAACTTATCTGCATCTATAATTAGAAATAAAGAGAATGCAGTTTCATCCAATAAGTCACAATGCTTTTAACATTAAATAGCTAAACCTGTTGCAGGTAAAGTCTTTTATCTCTCATATTGCATGAAGTGTCCAAAGATCCCCCACTCTCTTTTACCTTCCCACCTGGCACTACTTCAAGACCTTCAACTTTCACTGTTATGCTTTTAGCTTCAAGAAATGACAGCAATTTAAAAGACCCATGAAAACATTGGCCTTTGACATGACTGTTCCCTGGAGGTGTAGTCATTTACATTAACTGCTTGAATCCCACACGTGGTCAACGGCAATGATGCAATTCTACCATTTATTATTCCCACTGCAGAATTTGAGCTCACCTTTCACCCTACCATGGTTTTGACATTTGTCAGAAATAAACATTACTTTCAAAGATCAATAAATTAAAATTAAAATTAAATTGCACAGTAGTGAAAGAGTTATGAAGAACTATATAAAAATTTAGGATTGCAACATGGCAGCCAGAAATCCAGACCAATAATTCAGAATTAAAAAAAGTTAAAATCCCTCCAGAGCAGTTTGAAAACTATTAGATTTAAAATATTCTTGTAGCCTATGACAAAGCATTGGATACAGCATATTGTAGGACTTCCTCACTGTAGATTACACTCGCACTTTTATAAAAAATAATAGCGTATGTGCACACATATACACACATTTCAAAAGATTCAAATCAGGTTTTTTATACAAAACCAAGAACAAGAAACGGTCAAACTTACCAGGACTCAATCCCAACTAATCAGTGATACCCCGCTGAAATTTGCAGAAAGTGCAGAGGTCACCCATCACACTTGGTTGCAATGACTACCTACCCACCGTGTACACTCACTGTTTAACCACTTAGTTAAGATCTCAGAGCAATTCCAGCAACCCCAAAAGTCAAAGCCTAAAGGAGGGCAAGAGAATAAGAAAGGGTTCAGGGGGACATGTAAAAAAAAAAGGAGTACAAAACTCTAAGTAGGCCTTTTCAGAGAGGATATTATAAAGCACAAAGCAGTTTAAAAACAGAAGTGAAGCTGCCAGCTGTCCAGCACTGATCATCCAAATTAAAATTAACCAGATATCATTCAGTAAACCAGAAAGTAAAATTAGAAAGCACATGGGAGAACAGGGACCACTTATCACACCATGGATTATTATTCAAAGAATCATTTAATACTTCCTCAACCTCAACATCCAGAATATTTCCACCTAGATGTTTCAAATTTCTTAAAGGTTACACATGCTGATTTATGAGCAGAACGGAACCACAGGCAGAAGGGAAATACCAGGTTCCCATGCTGCAGATTTCACCCTCTTTCTCCCCCCACAAGTAGTGACCACCACTCTACAGGCAACCATTAGCACAAATTGGTGAATACTCCTGCCTCAACTGCCATCCAGTACCTCAATCCAATTACCATTTATTCATACTAATACTGGACAAGTATCTGTTGGGACAATTCTTGCATGTAGTTCTTATACTCATGTTCAGTATCTACACATGTGCAGTTTAGACAGATTGCTGTTATCACGTCCAGTTATTTGTTCCTCCTACTCAATCATGCAAACAAAACACCAGCAATAACTAGTATCTACATAATCCCTTTTTACTCAATAAAACATGGACAGTACTTCACAATATTATCAAACAATCGAACACCAACTGACAAAGGAGGTACTTCAACTAAATGCTGAAATCTTTGTGAAAGAGTTAGGTTTTAAGAAGGAAATGGGCTGGAGGGAGGTGGAGATTAAGGTGTTTTAAGCAGGCAACTTCAGAATCTGGGACCTAGGCAGCAGAAAGTATAGCTTGCAGTGTCACAGTCATTGACATTAGGGATGCACAAGAGCCAGAACTGCAGTATGCAAAGATTTCCAAAAGTTCTAGTGGCAGAGTTGATTGCGTAGACAAAGGGAACAATGCCATGTGTCATAAGCATGTTGGAAGCCATTAATGGTCAGTGAGTGTGGTGGCAAGGGTTGAACAGGACTTTGTGCAAGTTAGTCAAACAGGAGTGTTCCTGGCAGAGCAGGCTCAAAGGGTCAAATCGCTGTCTTCTAATCCATACATTTTTGTATATGTTTGTCATGGATGAGCTTGTAATGAAAGACAAAAAGGTGGGAAACTGATCAGAATTGTTAAGTACAAGGTGAAAAAGACATAGATGACAGTTTTGGCAGCATTTGAGGGGCAGGTGAGAGAGGTGAGTGATGCTATGAAGATGGAATTAGGTATTCTTGATAACGAGTATGGGGGCAACAGCTCAGTTCAGGAATAAATATTCGTGAAAACTGCAATCGGAGAAGAACTGAGCTGATGGTTAGGAATTTGGTTTGTGGTATTCGTAGAAAGTAGATTTCCAAAGCTCCACGTTCAGCCCAACCAGCATCAAAGCCTGGAATGACAGGAGAGAAATTAAAATATAAAATATAAATCCTTAGCCGAGTGAATAGAACATTTACAGTATGACTGATCAGAACACTTTCAGAAATGTACAAAATGTCAAATGGAACTCAACTAACATTCTACAATAAATTTGTCATCTTGAAGCTAATTATAACAACTGCATTGTTGCTGAGGATAGTTAACACAGTATGTTAACGAATCAGAGATGGAGTTACTCAATTTACATAAAGTACAATAATCAACAGGGCATGAGGCCAGTCAACCTTTAGTGTTTATTCTCTATAGAAGTAAACTCCCAATTCAACATTCCCAAATATTGTCTATTTCAAACATCTAACTAATCTTAAACATAGATGGAGTCTCCACTATAAACTTCAATGAGTTCTACAGTGTCACTTCAATATATGCAAAAGATTATCTGCATTCTGCCCGAAGTCCTCTGAGTAAAGTAAACGCAATGTCCCCTTGTTCTAGATCTTTCAATTACTGGATATGTCCACTTATTGTGTTCCATCTGCTCAAAATTTCAGGTATCTTTCAAAATCACCCCAAAATCTCCACTCCAATTTATCAAACCTTTGTCTTTGTACCTCCTTACAGCAGGCAACTTCCATTTCCAAGCTGTCAGCAAGCAAAGGACGATTGTCAAAATGTTTTCTGTATCAAATCTGACTTCATCATACATACACAATCAAAAGCATTTGCCATTTTATGAATACAATGTGGCACTTGATTCCCTCACACATTCACACCAGAGGGGATGGGAGCAGCAGGAATGCCTCAACCAGGAATAATCATAATTCACTGGGTATGATTTGGAGGTGCCAGTGTTGGACTGGGGTGTACAAAGTTAAACCTGGTGTTGAGATTTTTAACATTCTACGGTAGACAGCAACATCCATGTTTTGTAGCTGTGAAGCAGGTGCTGAGAATGCAAACCTGGTACTCAGAGCTTTGTACTTTCGACTAGTTTGCTGTTGTTCCACACACAACCTCTCAACTTTGAGGTGTCCAGATGGCAGAAAAAGAGGTCACCAGAAGGGGGGAAAACAAAAAATCAGTTGACCTCCAGCCAACATTATTCACCTAAGTCGGCTGTGGAAGGGATTGCTACTCACGAAGCAGGCTCTTTCACAACAACAGATGATGTTCAACCCAAAAGTGACACACACCCTGGGCACAGACTATCATCTCCAAAGACAATGGATGCCCTCCAGGTTGCAGTCATATTGAGGGACTACTTGTTCCAACACAAGCAGGTTTCCGTTAAGAAAGATTGCACACTGGATTACCAGTTAAACCTTGCTGCTAGGTTTGCAGATTGGAATGAACGTCTGGTAATAAATCTATGGAGATTTCAACATACAGAAAGAAGCCATTCAACCTGTCGTATCTGTGCCAACTAATTGCTGTGACATAAAAATAGTTAAATTGACCTATAATTTAGTAAAGGGAGCATTTAAGAATTACACTCAAAAGGTCTTTCTGATCCATAAATCGTCCAAGTACAGTTAATACAAGAAATCACTAAACCTGGTTAATCTCAATCTGAACATTAATTTGCAGTCATAGGTCATTTACTTGTTCATGTGCTTAACACCTAGTAAATGAGAAGTCTATAAAATGCACGGTTATTAACTGTGCAAATTAAGAAATAGTTTAGCAGGAGCTGCTGCACAGATATATATATCAAATTGTTTGAACCCATTTACTGACCCCACCTGCCATTAAATAGCATGCATAGAATTAGCTCAGTCATTTTTATTAGTGCGGGGACTTTACAAATGGTTTATTAATTTACAACATTTCAATGTAGAAATTTTAGAAATTCTTATACATTTAATACATTGATTTTTCACATTGTTGAAATTCACAGGTATAACAAATGGTTTGCCCGAGTTGGAGGAAAGCATTTTAACACCAAATCCATCAAAGTGAAAGCTAGTTAGCAAGCATCTAGATGACAAACATTTAAAGAGAAAAAAAGTTAAAATTTAACTATTTTCAGACAATAGAATAGAATATTAATTTTCAGAAGGGTTCAGTATTTTGCCAGGAAAGAAACTGAAGCTGATCAAGATTTGGTAATGTCAAATATTGCCATGACAAATGTGGGAAAAAATGTATTCCATTGTTACTAAAAAGTGCCAAAGTACTTAAGAGTTAGTATCACTATCTTAGAGAGTCAGTGAAACCCTAGGCATTAACATGACAATGCCAGGGTTAAAGTATAAACTAAAACCATGTTAGTCTATGGCACAGAAAGGGGCCATCTGACCCAACTCCCCAGCTGGTGCTTGTGTCCACACAGATCTCTTCCGTCCAACTTCAGATAACCCTATTAACATATGCTTCTGTCCTTTCCTTTTTCAAGTATCACTCTAGAGTATCCTTAAATACAATCACATTATTCCCTTGACTACTTCTTGCGGTAGTGCATTCCACATTCTAATTACTCCCCAACTAAAGAAATTTCTTCTGAATTTCTTATTGAATTTAGTAATGACAATATTATATTTGTGAACACTAAATCCTTCTAAAAATGAAAATATTTTATTTTAAGCCGTCAGATCATGCATCAGCCCATGTCAGTTTGGAAATATTTTTAACTAGGTTCCAAGTATTATCCTTACATCATCTTTGGACCTCCTCAAAGGCCTATCATTGGTCCATAATATTGATCTAGATTGAACTGTACATAGTATTTCAATTATGGTGTCACTAAGATTTGACAAGTTTAACATTAATAGAGTAAGAGAGTCATAGAGATGTAATATGCATGACTGATTTTAATTTATGTATACATAACTCCAAATCCCTCTGTTCCAACAAGATTTTAGATTAAGGTAACTTGGGACATTCTCATTGTTGCTACAAAATAGTCATCACATACTTATCAATCTTGGACTTTGTTTATTAATTACATATCCTGTCTACAAATTCATACCATCCCATATTTTGCTGCAGTCTCTTTGTTCATTACAAACACTAACTCGCAACCCATTCCCAACTTTGCCCACAAATTGAAAGTTTATATCCCATCAAGTACTGTACATGTTAATGTATATTGAAAATAATGCCAGTATCAACCCCCTGCGCTCAACTACCTTTTGACAGGCAGAGTGACTAGGCATAATCATTAATCTAGATCTCCGGTTTTGTAGCTGACTTGCTCACCATTCTGTGCCCTGAATCTAGGCGTTTAGATTTTACATTTCCTCAAAAGGACTTAGGAAAGTCCAAATGCATTGCATTTAATACATTAATCTACTACTTCAAGTTCAGCAAAACGTGGTCACGCCATGTTGACTATACATTAAACTACTATTGGTTTCTAGATGTTTTTTCTACTATGCTAAGAATTTCACGATCTATTCCAGAACTGATATTATAAGCTGATCTGTAATTCTCTGGATTCATCTCCCTTTCATATAAGAAAGCTCTTCAGTGACAGATGCAGCAGATAGCAAATAGAACTGTAGAGTTCATAAAAGAAGTTTTTTTCAAACAACATTACCTCGGGGCTTTATTAGACTATGGCTTCTTTACCATTTATTAAAAAGAACTGACCCCATATTCAGTGATAATGATAATACAAACCAGGAAAACATACAAATATTGCTCTCCTGTGATTCCATCAAAATAAATTGCATTAACATAAAATCTTTATTATAAGAAGTTGCCCTAAGACACTTTATAGAGGTTCAAATTAAAATGACGACTTGCAGACAAAGGGGGTGGTTTACAATAAAGTTAGATTAAGAGGTTAGCTAGATAGATTTTAAAGGCTGCAATAAACAGGTTGAACGAGGTTGGACAATGAAGGGTTTTTAGGAAGTGTGTTTCAGGAAGTGTGGCTAGAAAGCTGAAGGTACAGTTTTCAAGTGCTAGGGAAATAACCAAAAATAGACTACATGGAGCCATTTTTCTTTTACTAAAACTTTTTTATTCTTAATATTCTGAACACAATCAGCTGCTATATTTTACAATGCCCTGGTGCTTTGCAATGTTCACTTTCCTGAATGCTCACTATGCAAAGATTGAAAACTTGACAATTGCAAAATAATGAAATCCCAAGATTTCTCTACCAGTGAAGAGATCAATTTTCCAAATTCATTATCCAGCTCTCAGCAAACAAATCAAAGCTAACAACAGCCCTCATGCATGATAATTGTCTTTCAATGGGATGAGGTGCACTGCATTGGTACAAGTGTGAAACCACCAGGATTTCACCACACATATTCAATATGCTGCCTCCAGACAACTCAATTTGGAGCCATATTTCTGCAACTGTTTTGCAGGTGTTTTCGCTGTTCCAAGCCAACAATACTAAAATTCAAATACCCATCATACTTTACTGAAAGTCTAACAATACTGCGTACATTCATGTCCTGTGTCTGCCTCAACTCATTGTATACAGGATAAAAGACTCTCACAGGTCTTTAATCTAGTCTGTAAATTAACACTCCCTTTCTGTGGACTGTTAACTCCTGAAGATACCAGTAACTTTGATACACTGCAACTAAAGTATCAGTAAATCTACAGGAAATTCAATTCTTTGTGGAGTTTTAAATCAGCCTTCTTACATCAACAAGGAGTCACCTTTGCCCTTCATTGGATTAAGACATCGCCTTTTCTCCGGAGAGGATTATATAGACACCATTACATCAGATATAATGTGCATTGAAACTTCATTTCCACTTATAAAATCAAACAGATTATTAGGAACTTAGTCAAAAAACTCACTATAGCATGAAGAATTGCTAGGCAGAAACATTCCATTTGCTGTACCTTATGGCAAGCCAGGTCCAACTGTGGGAAGGAAGGCTCTGACACACTATTTATAAATCATTTTAAATTGAGGGCACTCTGCCTAAAATCTAAAACCTCACAGCTGTGCACTGTTTGAATTGTTGCCAAGTAAATTTTTCATCAGTCTTGGCAATGAATGAATGACACTCAGTAAAAGACAGGAGGGTTTGTGATGATGTGACGTCAAGGAGGGGGTGGGGAAGCACATTGCACACTTGTTCCAAGTGGAGTCTCTAGTTCACTCACACTGCTCTGCTGCCTGCCTCTCATTAATGCAAGGGAAAAATCCCTTTCTCTCTCTTGCATTTTCCATTGAATAGCACATGGCTAATCTACATATACCAAGGCCACACCACTTCTTGTCTGAAGGGTTAGCATCAGGAGCTGCCTGCCTAGGAGTTGGATTCCTGCCTGATGACTGATAATGACGAGTCAACAGATGGCTTGGGTTGCTAATAAACAACGACAGTCATGTGATTTGCCACACAGCAAAGGAAGCCAAGCTGATTGTTTAAAGACACCAGCTATTATATCAGCACTGCTTGCTATCCATGGCTGCTGAACAAGCTTAGTTTGATTATAAAACTACATGAAACAGATTTGTGCCTACCTGAATCAGCCCAGTTTGCACCCACATTGGCACAAACAAACTTTGTTTTAAATCAGATACTCTCACATGTATGATAACAAAAGACCAAACTGCTCATGGTCCTAAACCGGGCAGCTGAAAAACTAGATTGCAGTACACAAGTTAACTTACCATACAAGATAACCCTATTTCTTCAGCACTTGATTTGTGCACTAAATCAATGTATGGGATCAAACAGGTGCTAGGAGCCTCGTTGCAAAAATATGTTTAAGACACACCTACAGACAGCAGACCATGACAAAGCAAGTAATGAATGGAACAGATTCATTTATTAAAATGAATTAACAACAAAAGCAGAAACTCGGCAGGTCTGGCAGCATCTAAGAAGAGAAAACAGTTAACTTTTTGGGTCCGGTGACCCTTCTTCAGAACAGGTTACTGGACCCAAAACATTCACTGTTTTCACTCTACAGATGCTGCCAGACCTGAATTTTCCCCAATAATTTGTTTTTCTATTGTTATATTTCCAACATCTACAATCCTTCCAGTTTTTTTGAATGGAATAAAGCTGCTTCCATGTTAAAAGCTCTTAACATTTACTAACTCAGCAAGTAACAGTTCTGTAGCAAAGAAAATTCCATGTTTGTGAAAATGCAATGCAGATTAGAATGAAGAAGCCATCCTGAAGAAAATGCCCAAAACCAAATTTGCTATCGGAACGGAAATGAGGCATGTGACATCTGTACCAAAAGGAGTCCTCAAAAATCAGAATGCCTTTATTACCAGAAACACACTACATAAATGTACTCAGTTGTGACTAATTATACCAAGGCTAAAAAAGATTTCAGCTCAACTATGAACTGATGTGGCCTTTTTATGGAATGAAACAATCTATTTCATGCAGAAGATTGATCAGAGATTAAACAGTGTCCAGCAATTTATCTACAGACAGCAAATACATGTATAAGCATTAAATCACACGGAATAATCAAATGAATTTTAATATTTCCAGCAGCCAAACTATGGATTGGAAATTTTCCAAGTAGAAAATAGAAGATTCAGTGACCACATTCAGAGTAAAACAAAATCGAAGTCTACAATAATTTTCAAACATGAGGATGACATAAAGCATTCTAAATGTTAAGTTCACTGCAGGGGTTTATGCATATGTCCATGACAACAATTGGACAGGTGACAGATTTGGGTGAAGACATTGATCCACAATGTGTGAAACAGGTACCCCTAAGGGTTACTGAAATTATATAGCTTAACATGGGACTGTTGCATCCAACATACCCAATGAGATCAAGAGGTGCCTGTGAAGAAATATCACCTACATTGCAGTTGTACCAATGGTCTTTAATGGTTGTAGTTCAACCTGTGTATGTGCGCCTCAACATGCTATTCAAATATTGGTTTATGCCAAATGCATGGGTGGATAGTTGAAAAGGACACTAGATAGCGGCTAAATCAAATGAATATTTTTATCAATAGGACTTTGTTCAGCAGTTGGAACCCAGGTTGATTTTTCTTGACTTGCACTAGAAAAATTTAGCAATCTAAATCATTATGATTGAGCGGAATATGGTGCAGGATGAACATTCATAAAATTAGTTTAAGATTATATCAAGAGAGGATGCTCAATATTAATTAAGCCAATTATTCAGAACTTTCAGGCTTGTTTGGGAAGTACTTCAGGGTGGTAGCTTGAAAATAAAGAAAGCAACACGACACACTCATTGTCAACACTTTTGATTCACTTCTATATACCAACTTTCTCAAAATTCTTTTGTTGGAGTGGTCAAAAATTAAGTTTGCACAAAAGCAGCCAGCAACAACTGATATTTATACTGTGACTTTAGCAGCCCAGCAATTTCCCTAGATTCCAGAATCACAGGTCTATTGACTCTGCAAAGTCACCCTTAACAATATCAGAGGGCTTGATGCAAAACTGGGAGAGCTATCCCACGGGCTAGTCAAGTAATGGTCCAGTAGAATGAAACTCTCAGAATTAACTTGCCAATGTCCCAGACACCACCAGCCCTGTCCTAGTGGAAGGGTGAGATGATCATGGAGTGTGGCGAATGGGAGGTCCAACAGAAACATTCACATAATTTGGGGAAAAATTTCTTACGTGATATTGATGTTCGCCATTTAGAAATGAAATACACTTTGAGTCTTGTAATTAAGTATTGATGCATTCACAAATGAAAAGACTCATGAATTATATTACTCAATGATAAATCAAGTTCAAAATTTCTCAAACTAGCGCTCTGAATAACATTTCAGCAGTCTGGATAGCCTCATTACAGGAAAAAGGTATGAGGAGCAGAAAGACAAAAACAGACTTAATGGAAGTCAATCTTATTAAACCAAAAACTCACGAAAGCAAAATTCTACTGTTTTGTCCTGCTCAAATTAATCAAATTAAGTTCATACACTGCCATTTGAAGTACTCAGCTGTGACACAGTACATTGTTCAATATGAAAGTAGCACATTATTATATGTAAATGAGAAACCCAAATGAGGAAATGGACAGAGGTGTGTGATACTGAAAGCTGTGCAGCATCATGTTCTGGCAGAAGTACATTCTGTAAATACACTAGGTTCTAGCAATGATCTCATCGAAGCGTGAATCATTACTGTATTACTTCCTTCTCAATGTCAATTTGGTGAATCAACTAACTAACTACTTAAAAAGGATTGTGGTTGATTGGAATAGTTTCTCTCAACAGTGGGTGGGCTAAAATAAAAAGAATTTAGTTCACAATTTCACTAGAAGCCATGAACTCCCATATCAGCCATTGCTGATAAAGATTTTGTTTAGAAACTGAAGAACTGCAGAAGTTGGAAATCAAAAACAAAAACAAGTTGCTGGATCTTTCAGTGATCCTTCGAAACTTGAGTTCTGAATTACTGATGAACAGATGTGCAAATCAGAATTAGTGAAATATTCAGAGATTTTTAGCACAATAACTTCAGAGACCATTTTCTCCTGATTTATAAATACACTCTGCGTGACATATTCACCACCAGGTACAAAGAATCAAACATTCCTTGGAGGACAGAAATAGGTCATTCCACCCATGAAATCTGCACTGGTCCTCCGAAAAAGACCTCACCCAGACCCAGCCTTCAACCCTATACCCATTTATCATGGCCAATCTACTTATCCTGTACAACCTTGGACACGACAGAACAATTTAGCATGGCCATCCGCCTAACCTGCACATTTTTGAACTTTGGGAGAAAACCTGAGAACTCAACAGACATTCACAGGTTAGTCAAGCAATACTGTCACACTTACTGAATCATACTTCACAGACAATGCCTCAGGTGTCATCATCTATCACATAAGCAGATCCACCAGAGGTGACAGTTAACTCTGGGCTCTCAGTCTCATAGCATCAGATCAAGCATGGACAAGAAAAACTCCTGATTACGACTGCCTCTCATGTCTCACTGAGAAATCAACAAACCCCATTGTTGAACACGAAGCAGCACTGATAGCAGCAAGGACACAGAATGTACTCAAGTGGGAGACTTTATCTAGAGTGGCTCAGTAGCATCAGTCCTGGCCAAGTCCTAAAGGATACAGCTGTTAGACTAGATTTGTGGCATGGAATGAGGGAAACATGTTTGACCCTGTCCTCACTAATCTACATTTTGCAGGTAGGAACACATACCAACAAAGGAGTTTAGTATACACAAAGTCCAATCTTCACATAAGGAGACCCATCATTGCATTGTGTGGCGTGATCAAACGGTCAAATGGAATAGATTTCAAAAAGATCTAACAAGTCAAACTTAGGCACTGATGCGTCACTGTGGGTCATCACCACTTGTACACCAAAAAGAAGCATCCAGACAGGACTAAGCTATCCCATAGCCACCAGACCTGATGAAGTTCTGCAGTTGTGAATGATGATAGACAATGAAACATCTAAAACAAGGCGGGGGCTCTACAAATATGTCTATCAATGACAGGAAGTCCAGCACATCAGTGCAAATCTATTTGCATCCATCTCCAGTCAAAGTGTAGCATGGATGATTCATCTCAGTCTCCCGAGGGCACATCATCAAAAATGCAAGTCCAACCACACTGGATACTAAAAAGTGTATGGGCCTTGGCAACATCCCAGTAATCGTACTGAAGACATGCTCCAGAAAATGCCTGGCCCTAACCATGATGTTCTAGTACAGTTTCAACACTGGCATCTACAAAATAGTGTAGGAAATTGCCAAGGTATATACTGTGCACAAAAAGCAGTACAAATCCAATCCTGTCAATTACCCATCAGTAAAGTGACAGAAAGGATAAGCAATAGTGTTATCAAACACCTGAAAACGCATAAACTGCCCATTGCTCAGTTTGGATTCCACCAGAGGCACTAAGCCGGAGTCCATTAAAACCATGGTTCAAACGGTGAGCTGAATGCTCAGAGTGACTATCCCCAACATCAATTTAGGGTTCAACTGTGCATGGGAAAGAACCCTAGCAAAACTGGAGTTGATGGGAATGAGAATATTGGCTGAAGGCCGGAGTTATACCTAGCACAAAAAGAAAAATGCTTATAGTTGTTGGATGTCAATTATCTCAGCACCAGGACGTCAAACTAGTATCTCAACTGGTGCAGCTGCACCATCAATTGCCTTCCCTCCAACATAAAGGTCAGAAGTGGAGATGTTTGCTGTTCGCTGATAACTGCACAATACTCAGTTTGTGACTCCTCATATGATAAAACAGCTCATGTCCATGTACAACAAGACCTGTGTAACATCCAGGCATAGGCTGATGCGTTGTCAAGTAACGTTCACATTACACAAATGTCAGTGGTACAGACTCGAAGGGCCAGACAGCCTACTCCTGCTCCTAGTTCTTATGTCAAGCAATGACCGTCGCCATTTGACATTCAGCAACTGTAATGCCTTTCAATCTCCCACTATCAACATCTTGAGTGTTATCACTGAGCATTAACAGACTAGACTGACCATATAACTAATGGATACACGAGTGGGTCAAAGACTATGAATCCTGCAACACCTAACTATCATTCTGTCTCTCCAATGCTGGTTTACCATCCAGCAGAGACAAGAGTAAGAGGGACTATTATTCACTTAGCAGGACCGGTGCAATTCCAGCAACACTCGAGAAGCTCATCATTCTGGACAAAGTAGCCTGCTTTATTGGCACTTCAAGCATTTACATACAGATGTAGTGTACACTATCTACAAATGCACTGCATAAATTAGCAAGGGTCCTTCAGCAGCAGCTTCTAAATCCTTAACCTCAAACAAGGAGAAAAGCTCTATCACTTAGAAAGGTAGTAGATACATGGGAGTACCATCATCTTCACACACCCGGAGTCGAAGACCACACTGACTTTGAACAATATCACCACTCTTTCAATGTTACTATTCAAAGATCCAGTCACACCCTTCCTATCAGTGCGTTGGGTGTTTTTGCACCTCAACAACTGCAACAGCTCAAAGAGGCAGCTCACCACCACGACCACCACCACCACCTACTCCACAGCACTTAGATGGGCAATAAAAGTTCACTTAGCCAGCATCATGCACATAGGAATGACAAAGACACCTTGCAGGTGCATTAAAAAGCAAAGTTAATAACGTGGAGCCACATGGGCAATAATAGGATAGAAGGTCAATAACGTAGTTGAAGTGTAGGTTTTAAGGATCATCATAACAGTGGAAAGACCACTTGAGAAGCAAAGTAGTGTTGAGAAGGAATTCTAGAGCATAAGACTGGGCAGTTGAAGGCACAGCCATCAATGGTGATGCAATTAAAATAAAGGATCCTCAAAGACCTGAACTAGATACAGGAAGCATAGATTTCTCAAAGCTGGATGAAGATTAGAGGTAGGAAGGATAAGGTTAAAGAAGCATTTGTAAAGAGGGATAAGAATTTTAAAATTGAGGCATGTCTTGACTAGGAGTCAGTTTAAGGTGTAGACCATTTGGACCAAAGGGTCTGTTTCTGTCCTGTATGACAACTATATGTGAGCACAAGATCAGTAGGTGAATGGGACTAGGTTAGAATAAAGACACAGGAATCAGTTATGAATTTCAATTTTCTGTAGTTAGATGGAATGTCAGCAAAAAATTGGTTTAGTCTTACATTGAAGTTACAAAGACAAATGAGGGTTTCAGCAACAGATGAACAGAAGTGGGGACAAGAATCAGGCAAATGTTATGATGATGGAAACAGTCTTAATGTTAGTCAGAAGCTCAAAGTGAAAACACCAAAGGTTTGCAAATAATTGGTTTAAACTCAAACTGTTACAAGGTAAAGAGATAGAGTTGGCCACTAGAGAGCAGAGACTGTAGACAATGGCTTCAGCCATCCCAATCTTTAACCAAGAAAATTTATGCTCATGCAATACTCACTATCAGATAAGCAGCTTCAAAGTATAGCAACAGTGGAGCACATAAGAAATAACGTTTAGAGTGTTCATAATCTGCAAGTGAAAGCTAACACCACGCTCTGGGATGGTGTCACCAAGGGATAAGGTTGAAATTGGAGGGATCGTGGATACATCCTTAAATGACATCAGATGCAAATGGTGTAGAAGCAGGAACAGAAGAAATTGAAATTGGACCAAAATGGAGAAGCATTGGGAGGAGGCTGGTGGCATACAACCATATTAGAGATTGCAGACAGAAAAACAAGTTCACTGTTGTCACAGGATCTAAATCAGCTGTAATGCAAAAAACTTGTAAATTTTTAAAGATGCCAAAATAAATTCCTTGTTTCCTACTACAGACTAAAAAGATACAATTTTGAGGCAAGTAACCAACCTTTGCAGTGCTCCCTTACCCACTCTGGTTTAAGGCATTCTGGTCCATTTCAAAATAAACAGGAGCAATATCTTTTCAAGATGTCTCACTTTTGTCATTCCATTCCTTTATCCATACTTCGCACACAGGCAGGATACTGCACAAGGTCAATTAACAAATGGGGTCAACATTCTTGCAACAGTTATAAACTCAGTTCACCTCCAATGGGTGAAGAGGTTTATACTGATCATGCTAACTTCATGAACAGAAGATGGGAAGATCTCTCTTGCCCCTCAAAAGAGTAAGAGAATGAAGCCAAGGCCAAGAGGTCCCAAGAAAGACAACACAAACCAGACGGATCTTGAATCAAACAACATTTTTGGATGGGGCCAGGGACACGCAGAATTTGACTGACCAGAAAAACTCTGACATCGAGACACATACAGAGAGAGACACACAATTACGAAGATATGTTAAGCTTGGTGCTGTCCTTCAAAAATAGACAGCTCTGACAAATTTGGGACAGAAGAGGCACGAAGCCATTAGCTACACCTATGCCTGTGTATCTGAACATCAGTGGAGTAGCGGATTCGATTCAGGTCTGAAATCACAATGCTCAATACAGAACCATACTTAAAACAGAACTCAGTTCAAGAACTTCAGCTGAGACCAGGCGGTCCATCTAGCCATAAGAAACCTATTCTCCTCAAGGTATAAAGTAACCAGCCTTCAAATGTTTGAAATGTTTATTAAGTGCACCAGATTCATATGCAAACAGAGTATGACATTACGTCTGTCATACGTGGTCACAAAAAAGAACCCTTACAGAGCTGGAAAAAAGACAAAGAGGCACTTTAACATTAAATAAGATATTTCAAATTAACTGCAAAAGTGTGGAGGAACAAATTACATTCCAGGGAAAAAAAAATTCATCTCAAGATGCCTCCAGAAACTATACAATGCTTTTTCAAAATGTGGGTGCCCATAAGACTATAAGATATAGGAGCAGAAATTAGTGTCAGTGCTGAAGATACTTTCTTTATTTAGGCAACTTGACCCAACTCTAAACAGTATTTTTTGCAACAAGTTTCTCCACAGCCAACAGGCTTTTCACCACATCAATACATGTAAGATCTGATGGAATGCACCCATCACAAGATGCAATTTTCCAAGTATAAAAATTCTCCATGCAGTTCCAAAGAGTGGTAATAGGAAATAAATGAGCTAAAATGTTGTTCTAAGAGTTAGGTCTTAAGAAACTTAAAGAAAAATAAAAGTAAAATGACTACAGGACTGAAGACAGAGTTTCAGAACACAGGGACGAAGTGGCTGATGCCTCCAATGATCGGGTGAAAACAATGCATATTTTATGCATAAGGAGACTGAATGAACTATGATCAGCCATCTAAAACATTCAAATATCAATACTTCAATTCAAAATGCATTCAACTCAGACTAAAACAGACCATTTAGGTCATCAAATTTTGTTTTAATTCAAATTATCTATGCTGTTCACTTTTCCACATTTCTCTCCAAGGAACATTGTAAATTTTCAAATTAATTTTCAAATTACAATAATTTATTGAACTCTTCTATTCTGAAGGGTTGCCAGACCCCAAACGTTAACTCTGCTCTCTGTCCACTGAAGCCAGACCTGTTGAGTTTTTCCACAATTTATGGTTTTGTTTTGACTTCCAACATCTGCAGTTCTTTCACTTCTTTTGCGCACAATTTATTGTTTATCTTCAGACATGGAGGGGTGTTAGCAATGACCAGGACTTGGGTACACAAGCAAGCTTAGGAACAGAGACTGGTGAAATAGACAGATACGTGGCAGATTAAATTTAAAGTGAAGTACAAAGCAATGTGTCTCAGAAGGAAGAATAAGAAAGCATTATAAACAAGCAGTACAATTTAAAGAGTCAGAGACCAGATGATGCTTTCAGAGAAATATTTGACAGAAATAAATTAAGACTGCTTTTAAAAGTATATGGCTTTATAAATAAAGATAGAATGTAAAAGCAAGTTGTGTTAAGTCTTTAAAACCACTGGTGAGTTCTCAGCTGGAGTACTGCATTCAATTCTGAGTACCCGACTTTTGGATAGATGCAAAGATCTTGGAGATGGTGCACAAATGTATTCAAATGGCACCCAAGTATGGAGGACTCAGTTCAACAGGGTTACTGGAGAAAACAGATGGGACATGCTTATGGGAAAAAGACAGAAGATTGGCACTAGGTATGGAAATGGTGCAGGTGCGACAGACTTAATGACCTCCATCTGCACCACACCAATTCTGCAAAAATTAGATAGGTCTACTTACAGCAAAAATACAGAAGCTGATTTAATCAATTTGTACAGTTGAGTCCATGACTATAGATAAGGACACAGATGAAAATCAATTGGTAAGAGAGTCAGAAAGGTTAGGAGAATCCTTTCTACATTAAAATGATCTGCAACATGCTCCCTAATAGGACAGTGGAAACAGATTCAATAACCTTTCAAAAGGGAGCTTGATTTTTTTTTAATCTGCAGGACTATCAGTCAAAGAACTTCAAGGGTAATCACTGGATGGATCTTTCAAAAAGCTGGCACAACTCTCAAACGAGATTCAAAACAATTATTGCTTCTTTGCTTTTCTAAGTTATGCACCCAAATACAAAACCCAAGACTTAATAGGCCTTATCATCTTACCTATTTTTGCTTCCCACATTAATGCCCTGTGTAACTCCACAACCAACAATCTATACTTATCCATTCCATCTAAAACCTTGCCATTTAGGAGGAATATGCTTTTTCCCAATGACTTCCAAAATAGTAGTATTACTTCACATTGCAGCACAGATGATAACACTGATAACCACACATCCTGTAATGGAAATTGTTTTTCCACAAGACACAAAAGCAGTTTGATACAGAAAAAGGTGCAATGCTGGTGGTAACAGCAAAGCCTCCATTTAAAAGTTGTATGTACATCAAGATATACAGATCTGGACAGACTGACAGAGACTAGTGGAGTCACAAGGTGGAGCCCTGTAACCAAGCTCACACATCATACTGCATGATGCAGTGACGTCCAATCAGCATTAAAATCAAGCTCACATCAACAGGAGGCTGTTCACTGCTTCCAATTCATTTTATTCATTGGCTTCACTTGGGTGGGCATAATCTATTACCCATTAATTGCCCTTCAGAAGTGGTAGTGAACTGCTTCAGTCCATGTGCTATAGATATACCCACAATGTTGTCAGAGAGGATGTTCCAGGATGAACAAAACACTTCCAAGTCTGGATGGAAAGTGACTTCGGGGAGCTTCAATTGGTAGCATTCCTATGTATCTGCTACCCTGATCCTTCTAGATAGGTCTGGAAGTTGCTCGGCGATATGGAGCACGGATAAATTGCCACAGTGGATCTTGTCAATGGTCCTCACTGCTGCTATGTATTGGTGAAAGATGAGAAAGTTTGACAAAGTGCTGTCAACCAAGCGGTTGCCTTGTTCTGGATAATGTCAAGCTTCTCGAGTCACTGGAGTTGTCAATCACATTTTTGACTTGTAATGGTGGACAGGCTTTGGGAGGTCAGGTAGCAAGTCAGTTGCTGTAGAATTCCTATCCTCTGACCTGCTCTCATAGACACATATTCTTTTTTAAAATCAGTCTGTTTGGACAGTTCATAACACACCTCAATCAATTGGGACTTTAATCCAGACCTCTTAATATTTATAAAGCCGGTCCAGTTCAGTTTCTGGTCAATGGTAACCCGAGTGGCCTTGGCAGAACCTATATTGAGCAATGAAAAGGCTATATCAAAGCATGTACACTGATAACACCATTGATGACTCTTTCCATCACTTTATTTTGCCAGGTTGGATTTGTCCTGTTTTTTTTCTATGCAGAAGGTACCTAGACAATTTTCCATATTGTCAAGTAGATGCCAGTGCTACAGATGCACTGCAACAGTTTGGTTAGGGGCTTAGCAGATTCTCGAAAACACATTTTCAGCACTATTACTGAAATACTGTCAGGACCCGTACCTTTTACAGTGTGTAGTAGCTTCAATCGTTTGGCATGTTTAATTGTCCACTACCAGTCACAACTAGATAAGCTGGGACTACAGCATTTAGATCTGATCAGTTGGTTGAGATGTATTGCCCAGTCTATCAGTTGTACATATGTTGTTCGGCATGTACGTTGTCCTGTGTTGCAGCTTGACCAAGTTGAAGTCTCATCTTTATACAATGATTCCCAGCTTTGCATTTTCCCATTAAAAATGGGACAGAGAAGAGCAGCTCTATTTAAAGCAGAGCCCCATGACAATTCCAAAAGTTAAATCTAAATTTTATTTTATACAAAGCAAGCCAGAACAGAACAAACGCAAGCTTATTTAAAGAAATTAAATTCATCGTTTAATTACTGGGCATGAACAAGCATCCTTGGTAAAGATTTTACCTCCCAAAAGTAAAATGAAATTGCCTTTTTATTTTAAATTAAGCCACACCTGCAAAGCTGCAATCCCACCTTGATCCTGATATAGACAGAAAATGTGATGTTTGTTTTAAACTCTTCAATTCATTGCAGCCTATAACACAATCTCAAGTATATGTTTGACTATAAACCACCCAAACCAATCAAGTAGGCAAAAACTGACATCTGAGGTTTACCAGATAAAAGTGACTAGACCACCATGTAAATGCTGTACCTACAAAAGTAGATAATTACTAAGAAATCTGCACTAAGTAATTCTCTCCCTTGCACAAGTCTGTTAACCACCTACAAGGCAGAACTCAGGAGTGAGACTGAATATTCTCCACTCACCTGGTCAAATGCAGCTCTAACGTGAGAAGGTTGACAGCATCCAGCCCATTTGCCTGGCACACCACCCAACACCTTGAACATTCACTTCCACCAATTCACACAATGTCATTTACCATTTACAAGATGCACTGCAGCAGCTCACAAACGATCCTTTGAAAGCTGCTCCCAAACCTACAACCACCAAGAGGAAGGCTACATGAAGCTCCTTTCCAAGCCATTCACCATCCAGACTTAAAACTGTAATGCTGTTCCTTCGCTGATACTGGGTCAAAAGCTTGGAACTCCCTGAATATACTCTGAATATTCTGAATATTGAATATTGCACTCTGAATATACCTATAGCCAACAGACTGCAGCGATTCAAGGTGGTGGTGCACCACCAACTTCAAGGGCTATTTGGAATGAGCAATAAATGCAGGCAAAACTTGCAATACACGCATCCTATAAATTAATCATAGAGGTACATGTTGACAGATCAGCTCTGCAATGTTAAACAATTCAGGATACAAGGAATGCTAAAAATTATTAGGGCAATTTAACTCTAATATTACTACATTATTGCAGGGGAGGTCTACATGAGCTTAGTCAGGAGAGCGAGAAGGCTTATGTCTGCTGGTAAAATAGGTCCTACAGAAAATGAGTTTGCAGTTTCACCCATAGTGGACATGTTGGAAAAATGCTTGCATTCTGACAATTTCACTCAATCAAAAAGGAATAGTGCTGCACAAGGCACATTGTTCGGGCACAATTGAGGGCGTTCTGATGTGTTTCTTAGACAACACGTTTGTAACATGGGCTCAAAATGGAAAATGCTTAATTGCCCAAATGCCACATTCTGGTAAGAGCTCACAGTCAATAACAAACAGTTTCCATAATCAGTCCAGTAACTTGTCAAAAATAGTGTCTCTACACATTTTACTTCAGGAGAGAGAATTGGAAGAACAAGGAACGGCAACATAAACTAAAGGTTACAATTCTAAAGGGAGTGCAGAACAAGGTATATGTGCAGAAATTATTGAAGGTGGAGGAGCACTTTGTTTTTTAAAACACTTTTCACAGGATTCTTGGCTTTAGAAATTGAGGCACAGAATGAAAAGTTATGTTGAATCTTTATAAAACAATGGCTCAGCCTCAACTGGAGTACCATCAGTTTCTAGGCAATGCACTTTAGGAATAATGTGAACACTTACACCTTCAAGAATCATTCAAGGAATGAGGAACTTCAGTTATTTGGAAAGACTAGAACATTTTAAAGGTTTCTTTTTAAAAGGGAAGGTTGAGAGGTGGTTTGATGGATCATCTAATGCATGAAAGTAAATCGAGAGAAGCTGCTCCCATTGGTGGCTTGAGAACTTAGGGACACAGATTTAAGGTGAATTGCAACATAAGAAAAAAACTTCTTTAAAGCAGCAAGAGGCTGAGAAGCAAGGGAAAGTGAATCTTAATTACGCATTCAAAAAAGTAATTGGATAAGCCCTTGATGAATCTGTCGGGCCGAGAAAAGCATAGGAAATAGGACTGGCTAAACTATCCTTGCAGGTAGTTAGCTCAAACTCGAAGGATGAAATACCCTCTTCCTCTGCTGGAACTATTCTATGATTAGCACAATAATACCCAATTCCTTATTGCATTCCCAAGGAAAACAGCAATGGAGTTTATCTAATTTTCTGTGAATTCATATGTACTGGAAGTGTAAACTAGAACTAGATTTGGTCCAAGACTTTACACAACATGTAGAGCCTAATGACGTGCTGGTTTCTCACAAGAGGCTTGCAACCAGCAGTGTGCCGCAAGGATCGGTGATGGTAGGTCCACTGCTTTTTGTCATTTATATAAATTATGTAGATGTGAATATAGGAGATATGGTTAGTAAGTTTGCAGATGACACCAAAATGGGTATGGTGGACAGCGAGGAGGTTTACCTCAGAGTACAAGACCTTGGTCAGATGGGCCAAGGAGTGACAGATCGAGGTTAATCAAGATGAATAAGGTGCTACATTTGGTAGGGCAAACCAGGGCAGGACTTATACAATCAATGGTAAGGTCTTGGAGAGTGTCTTGAAGTGTAAGTTTATAGTTCCTTGAATGTGGAGTCGCACGTAGGCAGGGTAGTGAAAGCATTTGGTATGTTTGCCTTTATTGGTCAGTGCATTGGAGTTGGGAGGTCAGTTGCGGCAGTACAGGACATTGGTTAGGCCGTTTTTGGAATACGGCATTCAATTCTGGTCTCCCTTCTAGAAGAATATTGTTAAACTTGAAAGGGTTCAGAAAAGATTCAAATGGACGTTGCCAGGACTGGAGTTTGAGCTATAGGGAGAGGCTGAATAGGCTAGGACTTCAGTCCCTGGAGCTGAGGCGAAGGGTCTATAAAATCATTAGGGGCATAGATAGGGTGAATAGCCATGGTATTTTCCCCAGGGTAGGGGAAACTAAAAGGCATAGGTTTAAGGTGAGAGGGGAAACATTTAAAAAGGGTTTAAGGGGCAACTTTGCATGCAGAGGGTGCCGCACATATGGAACAAACTGTGCTGTCAAATGGGATTAGATTAATTTAGAACTGGTCAGCATGTACGAGTTGGACTGTAGGGTCGGTTTCCATGCTGTACATCTCCATGACACTAAAAACTGATTACGTAATACGGTCTCTCAAACACCAGCAAAACTTCCCAAATCCCTTAGTCTATATTTATGCAGACCCACAACATGATGAAATGTCCACATTATTCTAAAGAAACATTATCCAACAAACACTTAACATCAACTCATGCTTAGGAGAGAAGGGGTCTGATTTTAAAATGGTGATCACCTTTGGGGGGCACTCATAAGGGAGCTGTAGACTCAGGGATGTACAGGCACTGTCATGAATGGTGAAGTGACCACCGACAGACAAAAAGCCAGAATTTCAAGGCTGAATCTGACCAAATAAGAGGGACCAAGATGGGACTTACAAATTAGAAAAATAATTTCAAAACAAGAGTATTGCCAGGTCAGAAGCCAATGCAAGTCAGGTAGAACAAGATGAACAGAACAGAATCACAATTCATCGTCATGTGTATTTTTATTTTTAAAAGTGATTTTTGTAGTTGGTATTCTATAGCACCTACATTAGTGACAGATGTCAAAAACATGAAGGAAAAAAGTAAAGGTTTACCACAGTTCAATGAATAACTCCTGGGTTCGGAGTAGACTGGAAAACCCATCCAAAACTGCCACATTGAGATGAGACCTTCACATCTTGCCGTTGGAATAACCAGAAGCCTCCTCTAAAGCAAGGACAAGACCTCCATGCTGGGACTGGACCTCCATGCCAGGCTGCTGGAATACCAGAAGCTGCCAAAAGCCTCCACCCCAGAACAAGAATCCACTCCAGGCCAAGATTGCTCCTGCTGGACAAGACAGCCACACAAGGAGATCGCCCCACCAGGCCTAGACTGCCAGTCAGGGCCATTGGAAGCTATCTTGTTACTGGACCTGGGCCAGAATACACCTTCTGGCGAAGTAATTAAAAGAAGATATTGCCATACTAAATGGAAACGTTAAAAAAGCAAAGGAGAAAAGTAGTACAGCAGATAATCTCTGGGCTCCTCGGCTGAGGAGCCTGCTCTTGCGCTGCTACTCCACCAACCATTGTATGAAAACAACTTTAAGAATCACTAACATTAACGTGTGCTTCAAAAGACAGACCTCAGTTATGCTGTAACTAAGGTAGAGACAAGGTAAAAAACAAGGACTGCAAATGCTGGAAACCAGAGTCTAGATTAGAGTGGTACTGGAAAAGCACAGCATCCGAGCCTGACCTGCTGTGCTTTTCCAACCCCATTCTTATCTAGAGTGAGGAAGAGACAGACAGGCTACTAAACAGTTGGATGAATAGATGGCAAATTAGGATATGTGCAGAGCTTCGTATGAGCAACCTTGTAGAAGATTTAAAGTTGAAGGCTAATCAGGAGAGAACTGAAGTAGCCAAGTCTGAAGTTAAACAGAGACTTCACAAGTTAATGACCTAAGAGAGAAACAAAATAGGGCTACGACACATGCAAGGACTTTGCTATTTGACTTAGATTTCCACAAAGCAGTGACTGTTTAGGTTTTAACAATTACTTTAAGCTGTAAACCTTGTCCAGCACTTGTATCTGTAGTCTGAGGATGAGTAAGAACTCTTAGCATTTGACATATGTAGTCACCATAGAATTATTTGCCCCCTTTAACTTCAGGTCAGCTGTACTTTCAAAGTCAGCAAACTGAGGGGCAATGAGAGGTCTGGTAACAGGCACTTGCACAAGGAAGAGTTTCAAAATGCTCGAAGCATGCACTTTCAGAACAAACTGCAGGAGAACACAAAGCTGCTCAATGTCAAAACTGAAAACAAACTTTACTGTTTCAGACAGTGACTGGTGAGAAGGGCCTTGATGCAAGCTCAGGTGCTCAGACCCAGTATTCTTGCAGGACTAACAATTACACACTGGCACCGAACGCAATTTGCTTTCAAATCAAGCCTATGTAAATCTTATCCTTGAGCCATACAAGAGCTCACAACTCACAGATCAGTATCCATAGACACTTACAAGAAAGGGATATTTGATTCAACATCCGTGCTGTTTTGTTGACGATATTATCTTTCAAACTAGATGTAGAAGCCACAAGGATATGCAACATCATTTTGTGCTACTTTAAAAAAAAAGGAGTTATCCCTTGCCGATATTTACCCTTCAAAGTCACAAAAACAGATCAAGTAATTACAATGCAGTTTGTGGGAACTTTCTAAATGTAAATTGGCTGCTGCATTTCCTATAATGCAACAATGATTACTATTCGAACGTACTCCATAAAATATACATTAAATTGCTTCAAAATATTTAGATTTCAAAGATTTTAAGTTTTGTTTGAGCTACTTACATTACATCTCAACTAGGATATTGGGTAATGAGGAGAATGAGGTGGGGTAATGGAAGTGGTGATATTCTCTAGTACAAGATGCATAATCAGTTTGCTGCTGTAACAACCAATCGCTTAAACAAATGGATAGTAGCTAATGGCAAGGAGAATCCAGGAATCCAACCCAATTCTGTTCTTACCCAATATACATATGTATAGTTCATCTTATTAATTCAAATCAATATGATGTGAAACCAGATTAAATGCAATGATATGATCATTTTTAATTCAAGCGAAATAAAATGTGGAATGCAGAACATTTCCAGCAGCAGGAACTAGGCTGGACTAATCCTGGCTATGCTTTTCAATGAAAAGCAACTGCCACCTACCTTCCTCTGGGAAGTAAGCAAAGGTAGGGGCTAACAGTAGTACCTAGTTACTCCTGCCAATGAGTAAGTATGGACATTGAGCAAGCCACCCCCATAACTGAATACAAACTTGTTTCCTACATTAAGTGACACTTAGGAGAGGCATTCTCCACAACCTGAGCTCAGTGCCTTGGAGAAAGAAAATCTGGGGAATAACGAAATTCATTCCCTTTGATAAAGGAAACCAAAATGCCCATAAGGGACAGAACCACATGTTCATGTTCATTCTTTTACTTTCACCCTCGTTCAAACAGTCTCTCTTCAGATGTCACCCATGCCACTCACCTCAAGCATGCAGAATCATTTTTGCTGCATAGTCCATATGACACAGAAAAATCAAATGCCACCTTAAGAAATTCCCTGTATCGTGAATAGTACTGAAGACTTACGCTCCAGAACTTGCCAAATCCTAAGCCATACCGAAATAGTTACAACATTGGCATCTACTCAACAATATGGATAATTTCCCAAGTATGCCCAGTGACTTCAAACGCAGAGGGCTTTCATAGCACAGCGATAACATCCCTACCTCTGAGCCAGAAGACCTAGGTTTAAGTCCCACCTGTTCTGCAGATGTGTCATAACATTCCTGAACAAGTTGATGACATACCTCTTTACTTTCATTGGTAAAGTTGAAAACTGCACAAAATTCAACCCAGCCAATTATTGATTCATCAGTCTACTCTTGATCATCAGCAAAGTGATGGAAGGTATCATTCAACAGTGCTACATCATAAGCAGCATTTAGTGAATTTGGGTTCCACCAGAGCCACTGAGCTCCTGTCCTCAAGACAGCCTTGGCACAAAGGAGTTAAATTCCAGAGGAAAGGGGAGAGTGACTGCCCTTGACATCAAGGATGCAAGTATCTACTCTGACATCAAGCAGTGCAGAGGAGCCTGGATTATCCAAATAAGATCTCAAGGTTCTGTAAAAACGTTACAAAGGGGTAAGTGTATTTGATTTACCTGTACTGAAGAACATGTGAAAACACTGGCAAAAACAAAGTTACACAAGCACTTCAAGCATCAGCAACTGGAATTTTTAAGGCTTAGTTATACAGCCCTTTACAAAAGTAAGTGTTTTACAGTATTCATGTCACTTTACCAGGCCTTTCATGAAGAAATGGCTGCGAAAGTAAACACATGCACAAGGTGGTGCTTCTATCTTTCTATCGTGACACCGAGTTCCCGGAAACTGACAAATGTTCTTGTGATCGTAGAAGCTATTTGGAACCTTGTTTAATGCTGGGATTTCATATACAGTATTTATGTGATGGTAAGGGTTTAGTCCTTCTCAGTTTAACTTGTAATTTGCAGAATACAACGATTAGTTTTTTTTTTAAAAAACAGCAAACTTATTAAAATTATAGATTTTCGCAAATCTTCAGGTAGAGCAGAGCATTAGATCAGTATGGCTTCCCTTGTTTAATGTAAAATTGATTATCCTAATAATCAATTATCTGAACGAAACAGTGCCAGCCCATTTCATTCAGATAGTCAAGGTTGCTCTGTACTAGCAAAACCGGAATCAATGGGCATCGCGGTGAAATCCTCCTAAGGTTGGAGTCATCCCTGACAAAAGCAAGACAACTAGAGTTGTCAAGTCAGTCATCTTAGCTCTATGACATCTCTGGTGTACTTCAGGGTAGTATCCTTTACCCAACTTCTTTAGCCACTTCAATGATTTTCCCTCCATAAAGGTCAGATGTACCCGCTGATGACTCCACAAAGCCCAGTACCATTCGCTCTTCCTCGGGTAATGAAGCAGCTCATATCCAACCGCAGCAAGATTGCTCATTATCCTGATTTGAGTTGACAAGTTGCAAGTTAAATTCACATCATGAGAGCCAGGTTCTGACTATCTCAAACAAGAGTATAACTATCACCCCTTGACATTAAATGGCATTACCATTGTTGAATCACCCACTATCAAAATTCTGGAGCTAATATTGACCAGAACGTGAACTACACTAGTCAAATAATTACTGTGGCTGCAAGAGCCAAGTAGGGCCCCCAAGTGTAAATTTCAGTTCACCCTATGGTGTGAATTTGGGATTGGAGTGCAAAATCTTAACAAGAAAAACAAAATTAATGTGCTCATTTTTCCCCATCTTCATCTAGGACTGAAATGATATCAGAAGTGAAATATCACCATTTAAAATGTCAAATATTTTATTCCCATGGGTTTTGTTATGCCCTTGACATGGAGGTCTATAACTTGTAAACATTAATATCAACACTTCTATGACACTGCATAAAGTTTTATTGTCAACATTAAATGATCCTGACATAACACTGTCCACTAATCAGGCATCATCACCAAGAGGAACACTTTCTGAACATTTAATGTCAGTGAAAGCTGTAAGTACAATGGACCATCCAGGACTGTACTCCATGGGGCAGAGCTCATAGGCTGCACAGAATATGGAACTGCGATTAATACACATCAAATCCAGTTCACTTTGATATCCATCTTCCCGAAAGCTCAACATAACAAGTAAGCACTGCAATAACAAACACCAATAGGAAAAGGTTAACTTAAGCAGGAATAGAAATTAAACTGAGATAAACAGGATAAATTGTGACCCATTGGCAGGGACTAAATTAATCAATCTATAAAATGATAAAGCCTAAGTACCCATTCAAAGCAAGGTCTGGCAAATACCACTGATTTAAACATTAGAGTAGGCAAGTTCCACACGACACAAGCTGTGCTCTCTCAAGACAGACCAGTTGCACAAATCTTCTTGACTTAACTGAAGGTCAAAATCCTGGCCCCAAGTTTTCAATGCAAAATTATCCTGTGTGAAGTGAGACATTGCAAATCTAAAGCTTAAATTTGCCCAAGTCATTCATTTTAAAATGCTCAGAGGTATTACAGACTTCAAAACAGCTCACTCACTTTGACAGGACACTTCCAAGCCTCCTGTCTGATATTGGCACACAACAATATAGTTAAATGCACGAAGCTTTCCTAATTTCAACCCGAGCAAAGATAGGCTGGAAAAACACTCAGAGGTTTAAGAAGCCTGGACAGCAGTAAATAGCAAGATTCAAATCACAGGAACTTTTGGATGAAACCTCAGACATGGTTCTTAAATGATAATGGCATGATGGCACAGTAATGAAATTCACTGCTTAATTCCTCCATCACTCAAAAATAAACACTAAATCTACTATGCCATGCTAAAAATTACCAAACTGTTATAAAAAGACAACATGGTGACAGACTTGTTCAGCGAAAGGTAAATACAATCCATTCTCAATCTGGCCAACACCAAAGTAACCAAGAAAGGTACTCAGCAACACAGAAATGACGACAGGTTACAGGTCATTCAGAACCCAGCATATGCCAGTGTCCATCTCATTCACAAGCAGTTCCTGACTACTACCTGCTCATCTTGTTCCATGTCTATTAATTTCCTTTTCTTGAAGTCACATTCCAACAGAGTTTTCAAAGCTGACATGGTCTCTGCTGCAATCACCAACTACATTCACATCACAGTCTTGCTATGCTCATGATAAAGAATTGTTCGAACAACATGTTCTTAACCTTTCCTATACAATATCCTGAACTCTTCAGCCACTAGGAACAGTATATCCATGTACTCCAACCTGGTCATAAAACTTTAAACACCTTCACTGTAACATCAAAATAAAACAAAACTACAGAACCATTCTGAAGAGTCACCAGAATCAAAAACGTTAATTCTTTCTTCCCACAGATGCTGCTAGATGTGCCGAGTTTCTCCAGCAATTTCTGTTTTTGAATAACATCCTTTCTTCTAAAAAAGCACCAATTTTTAAAATCTTTCATCACATTTGTATTTCTTCACATCAGTCAGCACCCTGGTGAATTATCCTCCATTTTCTTAACTTTCCCTCATACTCTCAATTGCCTTACTGACCAAAAACTATCTTAGCCCTGAATATACTTAACCCAGTCTCTACAGCCCACAGTTAAAGAATTTCACAAATACACTACCTTGTGGAAGAAATTCCTCATCATCTGTCCTAAATGGTTAACCCCATTACTCCAAGATTATGCCCTCTGGTCTTAGATTCTCCCATATGAAGAAACCTTTTTGCATCTAACCCGTTAAGTCCCCAAAGACTCTGTCAATAAAGTCACCCCTCACGGTTCAGAACTCCAATGATTTCAAATTCAACCCCTCCTCAAATGAATCCCTCCATACCAATTGAGCTACCTTCGGACTATCTCCAATGTCAAGATATATTTTCTTAGATAAGGGGCCCAAAACTGTTCACAACGTTCCAGTCATAGTTTAACTAGCCCTGTATAGCATTAGAAAGACTTGACTTTTTTGCAATACCATTCACTTTGAAATAAAGGCCAACAATCCATTTGCTTTCCCAATAAGCATCTCAACATTCACAATCCACACCGGTTGCCATAAAACCATGTCATTGGTTTATTTAGTGATCTTACTGCCTTGTGAACAAAAACACACAAATTCATCTGTACTTCCACAAAAGCCAGCTTTCCTTGTGCAGGCTACATTCGAACAAAAATGCTCAGTGATATTTCCCCTGCAGCCAGTAAGGTCTGCAAATTTGAATGAGATGCCCTCCAAACCCAGGTAACTGATTGATGAACTCTGTGGAACACTGTTCCAAATTTTAATTTTTGAGAAGTTGTCTTTAACTCCAATTGTCTCATCACTAACCTCTTTTTGTACAGTTTTCTACAAATATTCCCCAGGCCCACCCTCAAGACTGACCCTGCCCTGAGAATAATAAAGCAATCCACGTTAGTACTATTCTCAAGTATCCCATGCAAACAGGAACCCAGAAAATGCTAGGTTCCTTCCAAGTTCCATACTGATCAACAGGAGGGAAAATTCAATTCCAATTTGAACTATAATGATCCCAAACAATATTCGTTTTAAAATACCAATTTCCTATTGTAAATTGCAATATTTATACATTTTTTGCACCTCAATAGAATTTCAAATTGCTGCTCATTCCCCAATGGAAGTAGCCTTCCTCTTTAAAAGATGGCTGACAAAAGTCACCCTCAGCTACCATACAGAGTCAAAACGCTTCACAACTTTCCGACGGTTTGCAGTAGCCCAACATATCAGTAATTCAAGATATTCAAGCATTGGTTCAGCTCCTGATGTCTGACTAGTATCCCAATTTATTTTTCATTGACAGAGCAGGCCTAGTACCTTCAGACATCCCAGTTTGGTCAACGTCCTGTCGGGTTTAAGACACCAGGTCTATCCAGAAACTTTGATGCATTTCTGACAATGTCCAGGCCTGGCTGAAAGTGTACACTGAGTGTATCTATACATGACATTTCAAATCGTGCAACTGAAAGGTTGACTTGTGTTTTTCAACCTCAGCACTCAACATTTTACAAACTAATACGTAGCCAAACCAATACTGCTCCTGCATTATTTTGTTTTTATTTAACTTTTTTTTTTCCTAATCAACCTGTTCAGAGATTTTATATACACATAGAACATTACAGCGCAGTACAGACCCCTCGGCCCTCGATGTTGCGCCGCCTTCTCATACTAATCTGAAGCCCATCCCACCTACACTATTCCATGTACAGCGTGTTCAGGTGGGAGTTAAACCTAGGCCTCCCAGTCCAGTGGTAGGGACATTATCACTGCACCACAATAGCCCCTCCTGTTTCTGCAAATTAGAAAGAGCAACAATTTGTGCATGAAACCACATACATAGAGAGATATAATAAACAATACCTCCAAGACTTAACAAATTAAACAAGCAGCTCCCTCCCCTATCAGCAACAGGCAACGAATGCTGATCCAGGATTCCAGCGACTGGGAACACATTAGAACAATTAGACTTACATGATATTTTCAGATCAGAATATATTTTGCAGAAAAGTCAACAGCATCATTAAAAGCAAGAGTTTAAAGCAAAGTTTTAAATTTACAGCAACCACTTTAATATTAAAACAGATTCTCAAGATAGAATTTGTCAGCTGGAATGAGCGATTATTGCTATGATTTACCTTTCCCAAGAGCAGTTTCAATAGGCAGAGCATTAACTTTAACATTCCCTTCTTTATAACACACAGCACTTGAAGGAATAGGTAACCAAGGGCGCTTTTACACAAATCACCCGAACTTAGGCTGACCTGAACTATCAGGTAAAGGATTTGAAATGGTATGGAAGCAAATATGTTGAATTTGCCTTTCTATTCTGTGGACCACATTTTATGAAATTACAGCCCAAGGTCAGTGCTTAGAATGTAGAACCCCCATAAGCTCCCTGTCATCACACAATGGGGCTGTGCATGCTGACACAGCCGATATTGTTTGTGGTGCTGTCCCTGAGCAATCAGCTGCTCAGTATTTCAAGGTCAGGAGCTGTTTCCACAGCATCTCTTGCCCTCTCCAAGCTAAGTCTGTGAAACAATGGCCATTACCTGTGTTTATTTTTCCCCCTCCCTTGCACACACTAGTGTAATGTGAACCATATTCAAGTTTATGAGCTAATCAGGTTGTTTTGCCATTACATCAGAGGCAATTATAAATGGCCAGAAGCAGCAGCTGAGGAGCCAATCAGATTACAGATAGCATGTCACCCTAAGACCAACTGTCTCCTGGCTTTGACAGAAGGATTTTACCTCCATAATTCAAATCCCAAACCCGTGCAATCTGCACTTACTCAAATCACCAGCCTGTGCATTAGTACCAGCTAGTACTGGCAAAGTGAACCAACTCAAGGTTGCATGCACACAAGGCGGTGGAGACGAGAAAAACAACATGGGGTGGGGGGAAACAGAGAAACAAACAAGGAGGTGGGAACGGCAGCGGAGGTCCATCAGTAAACACAGCATTAAAACAAGCAGACAAGAGCAGCAGACAGTGGTTGAGCACATAAATAAGGGGAGAGAAATTCACTGGGATCAAAATCCTAAAACAAAGAGAGCAGCCAGTCCCTCAGTTACAGATCATGCAGCAAAACCCCGGTGCACACATAACCTGTTTTGTTTCACTAAACTCACCCAATCCTTTATAGACTTTTTTTTGTACAGGAGGGTCACTTTTTGAAGTGAAAAGCCTACAATGCTTGGCCGTTGGGAGGGGTGGGGGTGGTAGCAGGAGGATGAAAGGGAGAAAAGGAGGACAAAACTGGGTAGGGAGAGCAGAGCTGTGCGTGGGGCGGGGATAAGAGAATGTAAGGAGTGGAAAGAACTGGGGAAGAGGGAAACGAGGGTGAGGGGAAAAAAACGGAGGAGGGAATGGGGAAAACAAGAGGAGGGGGAAAACAGATGTGAAGTGGAAAGGAAAGGGACAGGCTGGGGTGGAGAGGAGGAGGGGAACAGGGAGGGGTCAAAGTGGGAGAAATAAGGAGGGAGAAAGAATTGGAGGAAAATGGAGGGAGACTAAAAAAGTGGGGAAAATAATGGGAAGGAGAGAGAAGATCTGTTCCAGCTCGGGTTCGGGCCTCACTTTACATAATTTATACCGAGAGCTGCTGCTCCACTCGCACAAAGCCGGCCATTTTAGAGCGGATTCTTTGTATTGAGAGAGAAGCACAAGCACGGCCCAATCCACCTCCCTCCCCCAACCACAGACACACAGTACCAACCATTAACTAACACTGCCATTACCACGCTTCGCTCCTGGTTACACTAGTTAACCACTAGTTAGCATTTTTACCTGAGTCCTAGGCAAGGGCTGCCCGCTACTCCCGGGGCTGATGGGCGGATGGTGGCTCCTTTGTTGCGCTGCTGCCCAGCCCGAGCTGGGATACTGGCTTCCCAGCTCGCCTCCCTTGGCCAGCTCCTGGCTGCTATTGTAGTCCTGGTGGGCCTGGTTATAGTTAGTAAAAGCCCGGGCCCCGCTCGGGGAGGTGAGCAGCTGGTTGAGGGTCGGGGTACTGGAGGCCGTCTGCGGTTGTTGATGCTGTTGGAGGCCGGGGCCCTGCTGTTGCTGCACACCGAAGCGCTGGAAAGAAGCGACCATACCCGAGGCCAAGGCTTTAGGCCCAGCAGCCCCGGCCCGCGGCGAGTTGAGGCCGTAGCTCTGGTTCATGTAGCCGCTGCGGGCCGCCGGATAAGCCGTGGTGTAGTTGTTGTAGTGGCCGGAGAAGGCCTCGTGAGAGTTGGGTTGGAAGGAGTCGAGGCCGCCGGGTTGTAGCGCTGCCCCCATGCCGGGGCTTTGTTGTCCGCCATGTTGGTGGAACGGGCCCCGGTAATGGTTGTAACCGTAGCCGGTAGGCGGCACGGCGCCTGGGCCAGGACTGGGCCCCGGGTTTGCGTTGCCCAGGGGCACGGCGCCACCGCTGTTGCTGGAATGGTCGAATCTCTGGTCGCCGCTCAGGAGAGCCAGGCTGGTGGCGGTGGCCCGTCCGGACTCTGGCTCCCCGGAACCCGCTCCGCCGTTACTCTGCTCCGAGGAGGAGGCCCCGTCCTGCTCGACGTGTGGCGGGTGGCCGCTGTCCTCGTCGCTGTGCTCACCCGGCACGGGGGCCGCGCTCAGCCGGTGGTTGCTGAAAGTCTCCCTAGCGGCGGCGCCGGGTTCCGAGCCGTTGCCCGGCAGGTGATGCTCCTGCTCGGCGGTGGGGCCGGGCCCAGTCCCCGGCTTCAGCGCCGCCAGCTCGCCGGCCTTGGCCTGGCTCATTTCGGTGTCTCTGAGGGCGCTGACCGGAGCGGCCATTGCTGCCCGCCGCCCCGCGCGATCCCCCACCCCCACCCCCGGGCCTCGCCTCTCGCTCGCTTTCGGTGGGTCGCTCCCTCCCGGTGCTCAGCTCGGTTCGGTTCGGCTCGGCCTGGCGGCCCCCGATACCCGCTCCCACTTTCGGCCGCTCGGCTCGGCTCGCTCTCTCGCTGCCCCCGCCCGGCCGCTCGGCTCGCTGACTCTCGGCTCCCGGACTTGCTCTGGGCGGTGGCGCTCAGACGGCCGCACTGCCGGTGCCGTTGTCGGTGGCGCTGCCGCTCCGCATGGCTGGGTGTGGGTGAGCACGGCAGCCCGAGCCCGTCTAACGGAGCCTCGGGCCCAGCGCAACACGCGGTCTGACAGAACTACTAGCCATGTTGTGTGGGGGGCGGCGGCAAAACCCGGAGCGGAGCGGGAGGGGGGGGGGGGCAGTGGGGGAGGGGAACGGAGCCCGGCCTGGGGGAGGGGCCACAGATGGGGGAGGGGAAGGGAAGGGAGGGGTGGGAGAATCGTCCGTCAATCAGAATAGGGGAGTGTTTCTGTTCCCCAACACCTGCCAATGAGAACGCAACAGTACACTCCCCTGACACAGACCCTAACTCAGGGTACACTCCTCTCACACAGAGACCCCAACTCAGGGTACACTCCCCTGACACAGACCCTAACTCAGGGTACACTCGCCCCTGACAGTGACCCCAACTCAGGGTACACTCCTCTCACACAGAGACCCCAACTCAGGGTACACTCCCCTGACACAGACCCTAACTCAGGGTACACTCGCCCCTGACAGTGACCCCAACTCAGGGTACACTCCTCTCACACAGAGACCCCAACTCAGGGTACACTCCCCTGACACAGACCCTAACTCAGGGTACACTCGCCCCTGACAGTGACCCCAACTCAGGGTACACTCCTCTCACACAGAGACCCCAACTCAGGGTACACTCCCCTGACACAGACCCTAACTCAGGGTACACTCGCCCCTGACAGTGACCCCAACTCAGGGTACACTCCTCTCACACAGAGACCCCAACTCAGGGTACACTCCTCTCAGACCCCAACTCAGGATACACTCCCCTGACAGTGACCCCAACTCAGGGTACACTCCCCTCACACAGAGACCCCAACTCAGGGTACACTCCCCTGACACAGACCCCAACTCAGTGTACACTCCCCTGACAGTGACCCCAATTCAGGGTACACTCCCCTCACAGAGATCCCAACTCAGGGTACACTCCCCTGACAGTGACCCCAATTCAGGGTACACTCCCCTGACAGTGACCCCAATTCAGGGTACACTCCCCTCACACAGAGACCCCAACTCAGGGTACACTCCCCTGACAGTGACCCCAATTCAGGGTACACTCCCCTCACACAGAGACCCCAATTCAGGGTACACTCCCCTGACAGAGACCCCAATTCAGGGTACACTCCCCTGACAGAGACCCCAACTCAGGGTACACTCGCCCCTGACAGTGACCCCAACTCAGGGTACACTCGCCCCTGACAGTGACCCCAACTCAGGGTACACTCCCCTCCCACAGAGACCCCAACTCAGGGTACACTCCCCTCACAGAGACCCCAACTCAGGGTACACTCCCCTGACAGTGACCCCAATTCAGGGTACACTCCCCTGACAGTGACCCCAATTCAGGGTACACTCCCCTCACACAGAGACCCCAACTCAGGGTACACTCCCCTGACACAGACCCCAACTCAGTGTACACTCCCCTGACAGTGACCCCAATTCAGGGTACACTCCCCTCACACAGAGACCCCAACTCAGGGTACACTCCCCTGACAGTGACCCCAATTCAGGGTACACTCCCCTCACACAGAGACCCCAATTCAGGGTACACTCCCCTGACAGAGACCCCAACTCAGGGTACACTCCCCTGACACAGACCCCAACTCAGTGTACACTCCCCTCACACAGAGACCCTAACTCAGGGTACACTCCCCTCACACAGAGACCCTAACTCAGGGTACACTCCCCTCACACAGAGACCCTAACTCAGGGTACACTCCCCTGACACTGAGACCCCAACTCAGGATGCACTCCCCTCACATCTGAGACCCCAACTCAGGATGCACTCCCCTCACATCTGAGACCCCAACTCAGGGTATACTCCCCTGACATTGAGACCCCAACTCAGGGTATACTCCCCTGACATTGAGACCCCAACTCAGGGTATACTCCCCTGACAGTGACCCCAACTCAGGGTACACTTCCCTCACACAGAGACCCCAACTCAGGGTACCCTCCGCTGACACTGAGACCCCAACAGGGTGCACTCCCCTCACGCGGAGACCCCAACTCAGTGTACACTCCCCTGACATTGAGACCCCAAATCAGGGTACACTCCCCTGAAGTGACCCTAACTCAGGGTACACTCCACTCACACAGAGACCCCAACTCAGGGTACACTCCCCTCACACAGAGACCCCATCACAGGTACACTCCACTGACAGAGGTCTCAATTCAGGGTAGACTCCCCTCACACTGAGACCCCAACACAGGTACACTCCACTGACAGAGGTCTCAATTCAGGGTAGACTCCCCTCACACTGAGACCTCCAACTCAGGATGCATTCCCCTCACACAGACTCCAACTCAGGGTACACTCCCCTGACATTGAGACCCCAACTCAGTGTACACTTCCCTCACACTGAGACCCCAACACAGGGTACACTCCCCTGACACTGAGACCCCAACTCAAGGTGCACCTCCCTGACATTAAAACTCCAACACAGGGTACACTCCCTGACATTTAGACCTCAACACAGACTAAACTCTCCCCATACTGAGACCCCAACACAGGATGCACTCCCCTGCCACTGAGACCCCAACACAGGTGCATTCCCCTGACATTAAGACTCCAACACAGGCTACACTCCCTCAACACTGAGTCCACTCCCGTGACATTGAGACCCTGATATAGAGTACACTCTCCAACTTTGAGGCCCCAGCACAGGGTACACTCCACTAACATTGAGACCCCAACACACAGTGCAATCCTCTAATACTGAGACCCCAAGATAGAGTACACTTCCCTGATATTGAGATCCCAACACAGGGTACACTACCCTAACTCTGAGACCTGAACGCAGAGTACACTCTGCTGACATTGAGACTCCCAACACAGAGTCGACGCCCCTCATACTGAGACACAAGAGAGAATACACTCCTAATATTGAAACCCTGACATAGCGTACACTCCCCTGACAATGAAACCCCAAAACAGGGTGCACTCCCCTAACACTGAGACCCCAACAGAGTGTCCACTCCTCTGACATTGAGACCCTAATATAGAGTACAATCCCTTACACTGAGACCTCTAAACAGGGGTACAGTCCCCTGACATTGAGACCACAACACAGAGCCCATTCCCCTGACATTGAGACCCTGACTTAGAACATATTGCCCTGTCATTGACACCCAGACATAAAACACACTCCCTGACATCAAGACCCAAAAACATAGACCTCGCCCAAACACTAAGACCCCAACACAGAGCCCACTCACCTGATGCTGAGACCCAAACACAGAGCCCATCCCCTGACATTGAGATCCCGGCACAGAGCTTACTGCCCTGGAAGTTAAACCCTGACACTAAGCTCACTCCCAAACACAGAGCACACTGCCCTGACACAGAGTGTATTGTCCAAATATTGAGACCTCACACAGGGCCCACTCCACATACATTGAGACAGCAAGCCAGAGCCCACTCCCCTGATATTGAGATGTCAGTATTAAGTCCACTCCATCGACATTGAGACCCCCCATGCATGGCCCCCCCCCACCAACACTGAGACCCCTACACAAAGCCCCACTGCCCTGAAACTGAGAACCGAACACAGAGCATGACACTGAAACCTCAACACCATGTCATATCACATTGATCCTACTCAACCCTCCCAAAACCAAGCCCCCTCTCCCTAACACTGACTTCAACACAGAGCTCTACTCCCTGATAGAGACTCCAACACTACTCCCCCTCCCTGACACTGAGACCCAAATACCAAGTCCCCTCCCTGAGACTGAGACCCCCAATTCCAAATCCCATTGCCCCAATACTGAGATTACTAACACCAAGCCCAACTCATCTGACACCGAGAACCTCAACACCAAATCCTACTGCCCTCCCTCTGAGACCACCAAATCCTACTCCCATGATGTTCAGACCCTGAAACTGAAACCTACTGTTCTGTCACTGCCTCCTCAACACTGCATACTGGTTACAATACTGATCATCTTTTTCAATTCCAAGCCCTCACTCCCCTGACATTGAGACCCCAACATCATGTCCCACTCTCTGACACAAAGACATTCCTGATGAAGGTCTTATGCTCAAAACATCAGCTCTCCTGCTCCATGGATGCTGCCTGACCTGCTGTGCTTTTCCAGCTCCACACTTTTCAACTGACACTCCAGCATCTGCAGTTCTCACTTTCCTTCACTAAGATCCCAACACAAAGCCCCACTACCGTGACATTGACCCCAATACTGAGTTCCAGTCTCTCAATTCTGAGCCCTCCCCGAAACCAATTCCATCCTCTCTACCAATACTGATCCCTCTCCTTTGAACCTGAACCCCACTCCTCTAACATTTAAGACCCAAAAACTGAACCTCACTATTCTCTTCACAGATCCTGCTCCTCTGTACTGACACAGAGGTCAACACTCTTCCCCAACATGTAGACCCATGCCCCTGATTCTGAGAATGCCTGAACCACCTGTACAGGGCATTAGTTAGGCCACTTTTTGAATATTGTGTGCAATTCTGGTCTCACTTCTAAAGGAAGGATGTTGTTAAACTTGAAAGGGTTTAGAAAATATTTACAAGGATGTTGCCAGGATTGGAGGGTTTGAGCTATAGGGGGAGGCTGAATAGGCTGGGGCTGTTTTCCCTTTCGAGTCAGAGGCTGAGGGGTGACCTTATAGAGGTTTATAAAATTATGAGGGGCATTCAAAAGGTAAATAGATTAGGTCTTTTTTGTGAGCTGGGGGAGTCCAGAACTAGAGGGTATAAGTTTAAGATGAGAGGGGAAAGATTTAAAAGGGACCTAAGGGGCAACTTTTTAACACAGAGAGTGGTGCATATATGGAATGAGTTGCCAGAGGAAGTGGTGGAGGCTGGTACAATTACAACGTTTAAAAGGCATCTGGTGGGTATAAGAATAGAAAAGGTTTAGTATAATATGGGCCAAATGCTGGAAAATGGGACTAGGTTAATTTAGGATATTTGATTGGTATGGACAAGTTCGACCGAAGGGTCTGCTTCCATGCTGTACAGCTCCATACTCTCTGACTCTATGACTACTCTGACACTGAGATTTCCTTTCGCAATGTGGAGTCCCACTTCATAAGACCCTCTCCTGAAAATGAAACTTGCTCTCAGTGCCCAGAGACCAGAACTCGTGCAGACCCCCAGTCTCTCTATTCCTGGCACTGAAAACCCTTTCCTTCAACACGGACCCTCACGCCTTCTCCCCTGTTCCTATGATTCCAATTCCCCAACAATGATTCCTACTCTCCCCTACACACTGCTTTCTCCTCTGAGACCCATTCCCTCAACCCAAAACCAAGCTCCATCTTCCTTAAATGTTTAGCATATTCCCCCAATCTTAACCCTCTTCTCCCTCCCCTGAAAGGACCCTGCTCATTGCAAGTGTAAAATCTAGGAAAAAAGGGATGACATTTCAAAAAACCCTGTTTTATGGCTCATCTATTGTTCACACATAATGGGTACCTCTGGTGTTTAATAACAACATCTCAGCTTGGAGGGTCCAGAGCAAGTTAGATCAGAAGTTATTTCAAGAAACAAAAGTTATTAGAAGTCTGAAACTCTCATCCTTACCCTTCTAAAACCTGAAAAATTTATTTCTATCCATATGTTAGTGTGCAGCTGTACAGTGAGTAATGAATGTTTCATGTATGTACCCTTTCTCACAACTGAAGTAGGTGTATTACAAAATATTTATAGTAGAGAGACACAGATGAGCACAACAGGTTATGCTTGTGTATGTTCTCTACATGAGTCTCCTCCTGTCATGATTCCTATAAACATACAATTCTCCATCTTTCTTTCTCATGTACACATCCAGTTCCCCTTAAATATATCTGTACTAGTTGCCATAGTATGCTTTGTGGTATCATGTTCCATAATTTAACCATTCCATAGATAAGTAAGTTTCTGCAGAATTCTCTATTGGATTTATTGCTGAATATCATATTTATGAGTGTTGCTTTCCATGATATGTGGAAACATCTTCTGGAAATGTATCCTATTAAATCAAATCACCTCTAAGGTCTTCCCGCTTCTAGAGAAAAGAACTTCCCTATGCTTGATCTTTCCTGAACAGAATGATTCAGTTCCAGTATCATTCTTATAAATATTTTGTGTACTTCTCTGATTCATTTATATCCCATATAACATGGCAAGCAGAAGTGCTCAAATACTCCAAGATATGGTCTGATCAGGATTCAATATACGTTTCACATAACTCTTTTACTTTTCAATAACATTTATTAAGAATTAACCCCAATGCTTGGTTTACTTTATCATATTTGTCCTATTAATTAATCTGCATACTTAATGTATCTATATCCCTAGATTCCCTGTTTATCCATTCAGATCCTTGTTTTCCAAGGAGGATGTGACATCTATATTCTGTACCTCTTTATCTCTTTGAAATTAATTTGTCATTTATCTGCACATTCTACAATCAGAGTAGAAGAATATATTAAAAATACTCAAAAATAAATCACAAATAGAATTATATAAATAACTTCTAAAGTCAGCTCGTTGTCAGATCCATGTAAAGCATTGAATAAAAACTTCCCATCAGTTTTCATTCCAGAACTACTTTACTAATTAAAATATCACCTTATAATCATATTTAAAGTTCAAATGGAGAAAAAAAACAAGAGGTGATGGTTTGGGAAGGGATGCATTCCAGAAGATCAAGAAGAGAGGGAGTGGAAGGAAATAAAAAGAAATATCAAATGTCAATAGGGGATACAAACTGGATAAAGGATAAAATGGAGTTAGAAGGGAAGGAAATAAGGATGCGACACTACAGAAAAGCTCAGGAGAGAAAGGATGGTTGAGCAATTCAAAATACTGTCATGGTAATTTAGGAGATAGAAGAAAAGATTGATAGAATATGTTGGAAATAGAAAATTGATTAGGTTAAGTTAAACAGAGGAGAGGAAAAATATGGAGACAGTAAGGGTAAAATAACAGAAAAGACAGAAAATTCAAGGACATTGAGAAAATAGTGAGGAAAAGGTTAAGCAAATTGGAAAAATTGAGGGAGATCAAAGATAGAGAATGGAGAATAAAGGGAAAGAAGCATTGATCAAAGCAAAAGGAAGAGAGAAAAATAGAAAGTCAGTGAGAAGAAAAATGAAAAAAAAGGACAGAAAACTTGAGAGCAAGTAAATAAAATGTCAAAGGAAATAGAGGGATATATGAAGCAAAGAAGACAAAGGTAAGATGAATGAGAAATAAGAGTGAAAAGATTAAACAAAAAATGAAGAGTGAGATATGAAAAAAAGGAGAGAATATAAACCAGAAGAACATGAAAAAAGAAGTTTGTTTTCTTTTTTTCTCAGAAACATCTCAAAATGTTCCATGAGGAATTGGCACCATATAATTGTCTAGGCTTGAAACGTATGCCTAGACACCTAAAATGGCAAATACCATGTTCTAAGCTGGAAATCTGCCATTGTCATGTTGGTAAATGATGTGTTTTAGATGTTTAATGGCTCACTTCCCTGGTCGTTATTTGATGTTGAACTAAATCTTTTATAACACAATATCTCCTTAAATTGAAAAGTAAGGAAGTTATATAAAGTCTGTATCAAATATTGTTAAGATCATATTAGTGTACTAACCAGTGTAATACTTCTATGAGGAAATGGGTGAAGGTACTGAAGGGGATGCAGAGAAAAATTACAAGTTTGATAGCAGAAACGCATATGTATAATTATCAGGAAACGATTGACAAGTTGAGTATTTTTTCTCTTATGTCATTTTAAAAAGAAGGCTGGGGTTTTTAAAATTGTGCAAGGTTTTAGTCAGGTGGACATAAAGGAAATGTTATGGTAATAGTGTCATAGAGTCATTGTGGGAAAGAACATAATTAGGGACCATCAATATAAGGCAGTGATCAAGGTAAGGAATTCAGAAGAAACTTCTTCATTCAAAGTGTGTTAAGAATATGGAATAGGGAATGTTTGAATTAAATAGTATTAATATATTTGAAGTGAAAAACTAGTTATGATGGTAAATATAGATAAGAAAAGATTGGAGAAATTTTGAGCAAAGTATAAACACTGGCATAGACTGTTTGGCCTCATGGCCTGTTTTTATGCCACATATTTGAAATAATCCTATATGATCTTTTCTGATTTTCTGTGTGTTAATGCACAAAGCCCTTTCACCAATGGGCCTGTGCTCATTACCTTGCATTGCCTCCCAGATTTTCATCACCCCTGCATTGCCTACTGTGTTTTACATTGACCAGGTGAAAAACGCTGGAACTCCCCCTTTTAAAACTCTTTGCCTTTTACTTCTCTCCTCAGTCGAGATGCTCAGTACAACATACCTCTTTGACTAAACCTTTCATCATACATCTGACAAAAGTTTGTCTGATAACATTGCAGCAAAGCACCTTGGAAAGATTAATTCCAGCACGATTTTAAGTTATTTTGGGTAACTTTTACATGCACAAAGAGAGCCTAATCTCTGAATGAAAGCTCCAATTCAAAATTGTGCACCTGAGCTGTGGTTAATATTCTTCATTTCTGGATAGTCAAACCAATGTTGTCTGGAGGAATCATTGAAGGCTACCTCCTGAAACATTCATTTGAAATGTTTCACTTCATTTAACATGGAACTAGCAATGACAGGAATGTACCCATCTGCACATTAAATCTAAGGGTTCCCATTCCTTTCCCCAATTGACACCTACTCGAAACTTGGCTTTCTGACCACTTCTTCAACCCCAGTGAGACCAGTGAGTCTCTGAGGATAAAAGAAAGTGCAGCCAGTGAACTAATTTCCCATGGTTCTAGTGCCAGTTTCATTAGACACATGTAGCAACTCTGTACCCAGGTTTTGGCTCAATTCCAGCATTTGCAATTTCCAGATATTTTAAATTCAGTGAAATCAAACTAGCAAACATCAGTTAAATAATAACCAATTAATCTGCATTTCATGGCATTGAGTATTATTTCAGGAAAAACAGCCTGCACATTTTGAATAGTAACACAAAATATTTTATATTCACCTGAGTAGGCAACATGTAGATTTACGTCCCATTTGGGAAATGTGTTTTCCCAAAGTGAAGTATTGCACTGAATTGTCAGCCTGGATACATGCTCAAGTTTATCAGTGAAACTTGAATTGGACCAAGATCTAATAGTGTAATGAATATAAGTTGAAAATTTACATGGGAGCCTGAATCTTATGTTCAGTATTATGTTAGTAAAATTGCACTTTGGGAGTACTTACTCATTCCAGGGCTGTGCCTGTGAATCAAGCCAATATTTTGAGCTGAGGGTCCATATGATTTTGTAGCGAAGCTCCCTAGTGGATTTTGCCAATTAACTTTTATCTCTTCAGCCAGTTCTCATAGCAATTGGACACCATGAACGAAGAGGCATCTACACACAAATGTTGGACTATGTGGATATATTGGATGATATGTTGTTATTTTCATTGTGATGAAATACCCAGCCAATATTTGGGCTGACATATTGACGCCTTATCATTTCCAACTGGGGTTCTGAGAAAAGGCAGTAAGCCAGTGAAGCAGCTCACAAACAACTTCTCCCACAGCCTGTTGCAATCAGGCCAGGATCCATTATGTTGACCTCAGTGATTGCAACAGACAGATAGGGAGAGAAGGAAAGATGCAGAGGTATGAAACAGTGGCAGGAGGGAAAGGAGAGATTGTAGAATCAGATAAACAAACAGTGCAGGGTCAAGTCATACAATTTATTTTGCACTTGACAGCATTTGAAATTGTCATCCAATTAGTCAAAGTTTTGCTTCCTTTAGCCTTTTCAATAGTTTTCCTTTTCAAGTTCTGATCTATCTATCTTCATAAGTAATTTGATGTGATATGAATCAGCAGCTAGAGAATGTAGCTGGAATTGGGATGCATTTATTGGATAATTGAAAATAAGACAAGACATAGAATTTTGTCCTTGTACAAAGTCTTGGCCAGGCATCTTTTGGAAGACAATGCACAGTTTTAGCTTCCCAAGTGGTGGGTGAATTTGAAGTTTGTAAATAGTGTAGAGAAGGGCTGCTACATTAATTCCTCAGTTTAAATAATTTTAGTCAACTATCAAGACAGAAAAAAGAACATGATTCCACACTTGACTTAGGGAAGATCTGATGAAGTTTATTAAGCTTATCATGTTCAAGTTGATTGTTTGCTCCAGTTACGTCGATTATCAGAACTTGAAGTCACAATTTTAAGTTCCATAAGGCCTGTTGTGAGTTTGATTTTTGAGGATATAGTTTTATTTTCAGGGAATTGTGGGCCTCTGAAACAGGTTGGCATCTTGGGTATTGAATATTCATCATCTAAAAATCAGAGCTATAGCTGTT
Source organism: Hemiscyllium ocellatum (assembly GCF_020745735.1). Lineage (NCBI taxonomy): Eukaryota > Metazoa > Chordata > Chondrichthyes > Orectolobiformes > Hemiscylliidae > Hemiscyllium > Hemiscyllium ocellatum. Next base: position 39,307,709 of record NC_083430.1, read on the forward strand.
TCTGGTTGGCATAAAGAACACCTTGAAATAAAGAGTAGGCACAACATAGAATTATCAGAGCCAAAGTGGTCTCCCAGATTAGCTTTGATTGCCTAGAGAGAAATTTTTCAAATCGATTCATCACATTGGTTGCATTAAATTTTATCTTATTTTCTGGCTTGGTCATGTGAAACAAATGAATGACAGCTGTAATTACAAAAACAAGCTTTATGGTTAGTTTGCTGTTGACATGGGATCAACTGGTTGCCTATGTCAGTGATACAAGGATATTAAGTTGACTGGGATCAGAGTTGATGCATGGGAGGTCCTTACTGCTGTCTAGATGGTAGGAAACAAGCAGTAGGAAGGGTGTGGGAAAACAGAAGAGAGGAGAAATGACAGAGAAAATGCCTGCTGGAAGAACAAAATGTTGCCAACTTTAGATCAACACTATTCATCTTTGCTAGTTGTAGAAGGGACAGCCATTTGCAATTCAGACTTGACAACCACAACATATAATATTCAATACAGAAATGACATCAATTCCAAACACTGTACAATGTCTTCTGAGGTGGATGGATGCTATTCACTTCTTCCAGGAGATTGCATAGCTTTGGGTGGGATCCAGTGGGAAAATATTGTGATATCACAAGGTGAAGGTATCACAATTTCAAGCATCATAATAGATAGACCTGGGGGGGGTTGTCTTCTCTAGTTTGACAATGTTGTGTATCTGTTTGTATTTATCCAATTCCCTTTTGAAAGTTATTATTGATTCTGCTCCCATCAATCTTTTATGCTGTACATTCCAGATCGTAACAAGTCATATGTGAATTCAATTTTTTAATATTTCTATTCTATTTCCTCTTAATCTTCTCTATTTTATGAAGAATAATCCCAGTTTCTCTAGTCTCTCCATATAATCTCTCATCACCGGTACCTTCTTGCTGCACCCTCTCTAAGGCCTTGAGCAGGAATTGATACAATACTCCAACTGAGGTATACGTGGTGATATATAAACGTTTAGTATAACCTCCCTGCTTTGTATTTAAAAGACCTAATAATTATCAGATCTGGAAGATGCTGGTTAACTAAAATCAGCCAAAGAATCCAGATTTATTGATGGTGTTCTATTGCACTTAAACTCTGCTGGAGATGGATAGGAAGTGAGGACGATAAAGGGAATTGGAAAGATAGAAAATAAGACAATGAAACTAACGTAGGAATAAGAATAGTAAATTAAATCTGTGAACTTGGTCTTCCAGTCAATCAATCATGGCTCACCTGTGCCTCATTAGCATTCACCTGCCTTTTTGTCCCATACCTTACCTTGTTATCCTTATCTAACATATCTACCAATTTCAATTTTGTAAGTTCCAACTGTCCTCTGAGACTTTTAGATGATAAAGTTCCATATTTTCGCTCACTGTGAGAAAAACTGGCTCCTTATATCGTACTTGAATAATCTAATTCAATTTTAAGTTTATACATCATTGTTCTGGATTTCTCTACAATAGGAAATAATTTATCTGCCCAAAACATTCCTTTTGTTATTTTAAACTAACTTAAATCATCCCTCAACTGTCAGAACTGAAGTGAAAGACTTGTGTTCATGAGGTTCGTTTCAACAGCTCAGGACATTTAAAGTTCTTTGCCTTCAATTAAGTACCACTGAAGCATAGTCACCATCATAATGTAGAAAACATGATAGCCAATTCGCACATAGCAAGGTTTCAGAAACAGTAATGTGATGACTAAATAGCCTACCATTAGGTGTTGTTTGAAGGCTATGTATTGGCCAGGACAGCAAGAATAACCTCCTTGATTTTCTTTGAAATAATGCAATGGAATCTTCTATATGTACCTGAGAGGTCAGATGAGGGTCTGAGTTTAACATCTTAGCTGGAACATGGCAAGTCCTGAAGTGCAGAATTCTCTCGGTACTGACTTCCAACAGTGCAGTATACCATTTTACTGCCACTCTGTTACCACAGTACTACTTCAGTACCACATCAGAAGTGTCTGCCTAGATTACCCACCCTCCCATCCCGGCATTTTCCCCTGCCACCACAGGAACTGCAAAACCTGCGCCCACACCTCCTCCCTCACCTCCATCCAAGGTCCTAAAGGAGCCTTCCACATCCATCAAAGTTTTACCTGCACACCCGCTAATGTAATTTATTGCATCCGTTGCTCCCAATGCGGTCTCCTCTACATTGGGGAGACTGGACGCCTCCTAGCAGAGCGCTATGTAAGAGAGAGGTAACTAAGAAAGTGAAAAAGGTTGTGGTACATGGACAGAGAGAAAGAATGTTTGTAAGAGAGGGAATGGCTGGAAAAAGGAAAAGCAGCAGAGATCAATGATATCAAGAAATACCAGAGGCAAAGGTAGAGGAAAAGCAAAAACAAGTTGCAGAAGAGTCCTAAAGAGATAAAAAGAAAATCAAGAGAAAAACACATGAAGGAGAAAAGTGAAATGCTGGAATAGAAGAAAAAAAAATGGTAAATACAACAACAACCTGAATTTATACAATTATTACACAACAATATCCAAAAGCACTTAACAGGTGTATGATAAAACAAAAATTGATTCACCCATTCACAAGGAGATATTAGGCGAATGGCCCTAAGCTTGATCAAAAAGTCAGAATAAATAACTGTCTTATAGGAGAAGTTAAATATTGAGAGGTGAAGTAAGGAATTACAGATCTTTGGGTCTAGGCAAATGAAAGCACAACCACCAACCATGGAACCATTAAACACAAGGATATTAAACAGTCCAGAAATGGATGAGGGCAGATATCTTGTTGGACTGTTGAGACCAGGGAAGATGTCTGAGAACGGTGGGGCAAAGCCATGGAGAGATTTGAAAAAAGGAATGAGAATTCTCAAATCAAGATAGAAGGGAATAAGTGAGGATGAAGGGGAACAAGATAGAAAGCAGATGCAGAGGGAGGAAGGTATTAATTGAGGAGATATGTGGAGTGATTGAGTTGGCAGAGATTAAAGCAGAGGAAAATGATAAAGGAATCATTGAGATAGGGCTGGGAGAGTAAGGTAAACCCAGACTCATAGGATTCAGCACAGAGGTAGCCATTTTTGTCCATCCATTAATTTAGTCCCACTAGGTAAACCATAAAGTCCCACTCCCAGCTAATCTTTCCCCATATCTCTATTTTTTTTACATCAGATATTTACCTAATTCCCTTTTAAAGGCTATTATTGAATCTATATTTATCCATCTTATCAGTTAATGTTTTCCAAATGCTAACCACTTGTTGCATAAACAATGTTCTTCCTTATGTTTGCTTCTGAACCTTTTGAATTGCCAATCAACTTAAATTAAGAAACAAAGGCATTGGGATGGGAAGGGAACTGGAAACTATGTCAAATCTCTACTTTCTGCATAGGCTGAGGAAAGACCACCTACCACTCCTCACCACATTCCACAGAAGGTTCATTGAGAGTACCCTGAGCTGCTGCATCACTGCCTGGTTCAGGAATTGTACCAACTCGAATCGTAAGACGCTACAATGGATAGTGAGGTCAGCTGAGAAGATCACCAGGGTCTCTCTTCTCTTCCTTCCTTTACAGACATTTACTCCACATGCTGCATCCGAAAGGCTAAGGAAGACCCCATACCCCTCACTCAAACTCTTCTCCCTCCTGCCATCTGGCAGAAGATACTGGAGCATACGGTCTCTCCTGGCCAGACTGTGCAACAGTTTCTTCCCCCAAGCCATCAGGCTCCTTAACACAGTATAATCAGATTCTTTCCATCTGAAATTCTTTTGTATTGCTGCTAGAAAAATGTCTATCATTCATCATTCTTCTGTTACACTGTAATGTGCATGTTTTGCAAGTCTTGCGCACTTCATGCCATGTACGATTGTGTAGTTTGTACTGTCAAAGTAGCACCCTTGATACTGGAGAAACACAGTCTTGTTTTTACTGTATCAGTTGTATATGATAGAAATGACAAATAAAGGCTACTCTACTCTAAACGGCACAGGAAAATATCAGAAGGGAAATTTAAATAATCAGGAAAAGTGAGTGAAGTAGTATTAGGGCAGCAGGAGATCCCAAAGTGACAGGAACAGCACAAAAGAGAGAGAGAGGTAGAAGGGAGAGAAAGAGAGAGAGAAAAGACAGTGAGAGAAAGAATGAAATGCATAAGGATACAAAATTAATGATATTGAATTACAAAGAGAGAAGAAACAGAGAGAAATGTAAGAGAACAAAACAGAAACGCAAATAAAGGAATAGCCACAAAGGATTGCAAACAAAGAGAAAACTAGCACAGAATGTGAGACAGAAAGTTGAGGGAGAATACACAGGAAGCACACTTTCAGAAAGAAACTGAAAGAAAAAGTAGAGTTAAATTTGTAGAAACAGTGGACAATGAGCTCCCTGCCAAAGAAAATTCCAGTTTATTCTCATATATTTCAAAGACAAAATTGTCCCTCCACAGCATGGATTTTGTTATGTTCACATTTTGTGGTGGCGAGTGATGCTCCACAGGCTCTGTGTTAGATTACATTGTTTACTGTATACACAGCAATCTGTACAGCATCTGAGGGAACCACATTAAAATTTGTTGATAGCACCAGACAGCAAAAAACAAAGACTTTGAAGAATGAGAAGAATTGAGATTAGCTGAGCGGGATCAGTAGCTGGGGAAATGGACCATTTGGATGAAGAAGAGAGAACATTCAGAGACAGATGAATTTCAAAATGAGAAAATGTGAAGTGGTACATTTTAGAAATAAGGCTAAGAACAGAAGAGTGCTCAGATTTTAAATGCAGTAGAGGACAAAACACAAAGTGACAAGGGAGTGTTGGAATCATGCAAGCTATAATAAATTTTGGGCACCCATTATAACATGTATATAAAAATATGAGGAGATGTGTTGGTTGTTTGGGATGTTATCAAGAATGAAGGTTCCAGTTAGAAAGAGAGATACGTTTTAGAATGTTATTTCACAGTCGCTGATAAAATTAAAGAATGGTTTTCAAGATCATAATAAAATTATAAGGAGCAGACTGTTTCCATTAGTCAGTGAGATGTCAATGAAATAGTACAAATTTAATGGCAGAGAAGGTAAGAAAAATTCTTTACACAGAAGGTGGCAAGAATGTGGAATTTTCTGCCACAAATTTTATTGGTTTAAAGCCAATTATTTCAAGAGGAAATTAGATATAGATACTTGAAAAAGAGGATTTAAAGAGTATGGAAAACAGAAGAATAGGATTGGACTAGACAGAAAGAAATTTTCATGACTATCAGATGTCTCAAAGCATTTTACAACTAATGCAATAGTTTTTGAAGTGTAGTCACTGATGCATTATAGCCAATTCACAAACAGTAAACTCTCACAATCTGCAATGTGATAATGACCAGATAAACTGTTTATGTGATATTGATTCAAGGATAAATATTGGCTAGGATATAGGAATAGTTCCCTATTCTTCTTCAAAATAGAACTGTAGAATGGATACAGCACAGAAGTTCATTCAGCTTGTTGTGTCTCCTCCCTAAAGGAGCAATTCAACTACTACCACTCCCTTTCTTACCTTCTCAGCACAGCAGATTCCCTTCATTCAGATAATGATCTAATTCCTCTTTGAATACCTCAATGGAATCTGCCTCCACCACACTCTCAGACAGGACATTCCCAGTCCCATCTGCTCATTGTGTGAAAGTTGTTCCTCATGCCTAGTGCCATGTCTCCCTTACAGAGTAGATCGGGCCTCTGTTTTAACATGGGCCCCTTGCTGAGATATTCAGATCATCAAAAGCCACAGGTGAGATGCTGGAAGACTATGGTATCATTATTTCAGAAAGATGGTAAGGAAAAGCCAACAAACTACAGACAGGTGAGCCTTATATCAGTGGTGGGTAAGTTGTTGGAGGGGATTCTGAGGCACAGGATTTACATACATTTGGCAAGGCAAGGATTGATTAGGAAGAGTCAACTTGGCTTTGTGCATGGGAAATTGTCTCACTAACTTGATTGAGCTTTTGAAGAAGTGACAAAGAAGATTGATGAAGGCAGAGTAGTAGATGTTATCTATGTGGACTTCAGCAAGCTGTTCGACAAGGTTTGCATGGTAGACTGATTATCAATGTTAGATCACATGGAATTCGGGGGAACTAACCAACTGGATACAAAATTGGGTGGAAGATGGAGACAAAGGGAGTGATGGAGGGTTGTTTTTCAGACTAGAGGTCTATGACCAATGGTGTACTACAAGGATTGGTGCTAAGCCCACTGTTTTTCTTTATTTATATAAATGATTTGGATAGGAATATAAGAGGTATCGTTAGTAAGTTTGCAGATGAAACTAGAGGGCAAGGTTTAAGGTGAGAGGGGAAAGATTTAAAAGGAACATGAGGGGCAACTTGTTCACACAGAGGGTGTTACACATATGGATCAAGATGGCAGAGGAAGCGGTGGAGATGGGTACAAATACAACATTCAAAAGGCATTTGGTTGGGACATGAAAAGGAAGGGATTAAAGGGATATGGGCAAAATGCTGGCAAATGGGACGAGATTAGTGTAGGTTATCTGATAAGCATGGACTAGTCAGCCAGAAGGGTCTTTTTCTGTGCTGTATAACTTAATGACCCTATGTCATCTTAAAGGTGGAGTATTGGTATAGATTTAATGTGTTCAATGACCTTTGTTTGTGCTGTGAAATTATATGCTGAGTGTGTCTTTAACTATGAAAAGACACATACAGGAACATTGTAAAACACAAGAGAGGGTGAGCCAGATAAAGAAAGCATAGAGAGAAAATGAGAAAGAAGGGAGGAGCAGGGAGACAGTTCAGGCAGAGGTTGCACACAACATACAGAAAAGATTCTAATCTAATTCCATTTGCACTACATTCTTAGGATCCAAAGACAAAACAGTTTTCTTCTGTCTTGCACTTAAGAACTATAATTGGCACCACTCTTGAAGATTTCTCATGCTTAAGACCATTTTACCAAAATGGAATTTTCCATTTCTGATGAATCAGATGTACCATAATTAAATAGCTTAAAATAAATTTTTAACATTCACAGGCTTCATATGAATGAAATGTAAATGTTAATAATCATTTAAAACTCTACCATTCGCTTGGAACATGTACATATATCACCCACTTTGAATTTCTTTAATTGTCCCTTTTTATGTATTTTTTTAAAAAGTAGGTCACTTTAAAAAAAATAATAACATCTAGTATTTATTCCTGGGGAATGAGTATACTTGGCATTGGGGCCAGAGTGTTGTGTGTTGCTGTTTCTCTCCCAGCTGTCAGCATGATCACATTGCCAGCAGTGAGTGAGACTCACCACAACTCCATTGCAAGCTTGGGACTGTGTGTTGCAGGCAAGGCTCTATTTTTAAACACTGCTGCTCATGGAGGCTGATTATTTTGTGTGACTGAGTATCGGGGCTGGTCTCTTACTCTCATTTTGTTCTCTACACTCCCCCTTCTGTTGCATTTAAAACAATCCCAACTTTCTGTTAATGGATCCCACTGCACAATAAGAAGTCCATTAAATGTTTTATTGATTAAAATGCTGGTTTGCTGCGCAGTTTCTTTTGTTTCAGTGGGTGAGCTGTGAGTTGTGTGAAATGCTCCTGTTTTAATGCAGGCTGTGAGCAGGTCAGAGAGAGCAGGCTGCACTTCCCAGGGACATGGATTCCACTCACTCTAAACCCTTCACAATCCCTATTCCTGCACAAACTCCCACAGCTGATGGGGGGACAGGGAGGCAGAACACCTCGGGGAGTAAACTGCAGCAGTTTTCAACCCAGACATTGTGTTATTTGCTCGTGTTTTTCAGCTTTTTAATGGTTAGCTTATCAGAATCCAGTCCGGGTTTTAAGCTGGTTTCCCCTCCTCAATGCACTGTTGGCTCAGAGCTGCAGCACTCACTGGCAGCCGCCGCTCCTTCCACCTTCCCCTGACTCACAAACCCCCTCACACACACCCTTCCCCGGGCCGGGCCGGACCGTCCCCGGTTCCCGGTACCTCATACCCCGCCCGAACCCGCCGCTCCCAGCAGCTGCTGGCCGGCCCCGGCCTGTGAGACAGCGGCGCACTCTTTTGTCAAGCTGTCCTTTTGGCACATTCCTGTGTTATTGCGCAGCGCCCTGTCTCTCGCTCTTCCTGGAAACTCCCGCCCAAAGCAGAGAAACCAGAGAAACAACAAGAGCAGCAAAGAGAGCTCACAACAGGCTGGATGAAGCAGAAACACTGAACAGAGGACGCAGAGCAGGAGCAACAAGATCTGTGCAGAGGAAACAGCACAGAAACATTAAAAAAACAAACAAACATGGACAGGGCAGGAAAAACAAACTTTAGAGAGGGCCAACATATAAACTAGATTAAGGGAAACTATGGGGGTGAACACAGCAACTTAGAGCAGAAAAAAACCCATCAATGACTACTGAAAAAAAAAGAGTGGAGCAAGGATACAAACTAGAGAGTACACAGAACAAACTGCAATTAATGCAAACTGGAGAGAACACAACAATTATTATGGAGAAAAAATACAAACTTGTGAGGACCCACTGCAAATGACAGTGGAAAAAGATTACAACTAGAGAGGTCAGAACAAGCTACAATGGAGAAAGGACAAGATCTACAAAAGGGCCAGAACAGACTAGTCAGGAACAGCAATACAACCAACAGAGAGAAATCCGAACAAAGTCAAACAGGGACAAGTAATCAAGAAGGGCACAATATATTAGTGCAGTCAAACAACAAGATCTGTAGAGAGGACAAAACAATCAAAGGAGCTCTGACATGATCTATTCAGTGAAATCAGGGTAAACTACAATGGGAAAACAATCTATAGACAATAGAACAGAAAAGTAAAAAGAATTGTAGGCAGACAGGATACATCAAGTAGAGAAGAGAAAGAACAAAATCTGTAGAATAGATCTCCAACAATCCATAGCAGAGAAAGATAAGTTATGGAGAAGGCAGAGAGCAATCTGCTGCACAGAAACAACATAGAGGACAGTAAAGTGACAAAACCCATAAACTGCAGAAAGGGCTAATGAAACTAAAGCAGAAAAAGAATGCAAATAGGGAATAGGCATATACTAAATTAGTGCAGATAAACAATTACACTTGAAAGAGGACAAAGAGCAAACTAGAACTGACTACAAGAAAAATTGTAGAGAGGACACCAAATTGGAGTAGAGAAATAGAAATATCCGCAAAGGGAAGTTGGCAAACTAGCAAAGTGAAGGATGCGCATAAAGAACAAACAAAAAAATAAAACGGAGAAAGATCAACGCCTGTATAGATCACCCACAGCAATCTACAACAGAGAAAGATAAAAAAAGAGAGGAGACTGCACCAGCACAACCAAGGAGCACACACAATTGAGAGAACAGAAAACTAAAGCTAAGGAAAAACACAAGCCTCAGAGAGGGTATTAACCAAATTAGAGCAAAAAAAAAGACCGGTAAAGAGAATGTTGAGCAAACTAGAACAGAGAAACAATATGTGTTGAGGTAACACTGAGAAACAGGACCGTGGATATAATGATCTATAGAGGACACAGATTAAACTAGATCAACCACATCCAGAACTGTGTAGAGGATATAGAGCAAATTATAGCAATAAATGAACACAATTTGTAGAAAAGAAACAGAAAATAAGGCAGATAAAGAAGATAAATTGCAGAGAGAACACAATTAGAATGGGAAATCATCAACATCTAAAGAGGTGACAGCAAACTAAAGAAAGAAACATACTGCAAACTGCAGCAGGCAATGAACACAATTGCAAAGAAGATTTCAAAGACAAGTAAAATAAAAAACAAATGACATAGTGAGTTTGCACTTACAAAACATACACAGGCCAAATTCAAGTAGAGAAACAAGATCTGTCTAAAGATGACAGAGCAACTGGAGTTAAGAAGTAAAGAGTAGAGTCAGCAAATGAGAATGGAGAAACAGTACAAACTGTAAAGAGAATATAAAAAAAACTAAAGCAGAGGGAACGAAATCTATAGATGGAACACATAGCAAGCTACAGTGGAGAAAGAACCAGAAGTAATCAGGTGAGAGAGCAAACTAGAGCAGTAAAATTAGATACCCTGTATAGAAAGTTAGAGCAATGAACGAATAGAAGTCCAAAAAAAAACAAAAGGAAAGGATGAACACAAACTAGACAGGACACAAAACAAATTAAATTGGAAAATGAACCAGAAATATAGAGTAAAAAGTAAAGTACACCAGAGGATGAAACACAAATAGTGGTATGTTTTTGCTGACACAAAAGTGAGTAGCATAAAGCCCAGCTCAATGGAGTACTACTTATACAGAGTACTAAACCTGGAGAATTCAGTGAATGAGGGAGGAGAGTGCAGCGTGAGAAGAGCTGCTATTCTGCATTTTTGCAAATCAAGGAATGATGCAAGAGAAAGAGAAGGAGAACAGCAAGACCTGCTAGGTGGATTAGCTGTGGGAAATGCAGGGTTACAGGGTTAGGATAAAGGGTGGGATGTTTTTCAGCATGTTGGTATGGACCTGATGGGCTGAATAGCCTGCTTCCACACTGTAGGCATTCTATGAAGTTAGGTCGGTAGGTGGGTGATTGGTTCATGTGTTGTTTTGCAGAAACTAGGATAGTTGTTTAAACAAGGAATGGGAAAATATGACTACTGCATAAAATTTATAATTTTACTAGTTAAACCATTAATATAACTGAAAATAATTGTTGAATAAGGTCTTTGACAAATTAGTTAAGTAAAATAAGGTTAGTTTGAAATATGCAGAATAGGTTGTTGTGTGGGCACTGCAGAATCTGACAATTTGCAGATAGTGAGGCTGTCCTGAGCAAATATGTCTTAAACACAGAAAATAGGAATGAGAGTAGGCCATTTGGCACATTGAGCCCACTCTGCTGTTCAACATGATCATGAAAAATCCTCTACCTCATGTCATGTGCCCCTTTCTTCCTTACACCTTGACACCTTTAGTCTCTAGAAATCTATTTATTTCTTAAATATATTCAGTGATTTTACCTCTATAGCCTTCGGTTTGTACAGAATTGTACAGGTTCACCACATAGTCTCTGCAGTGTCTGTTCAGCTCTGTCAGGATTTTAGGTTTCTACCAGAACCCATCTCATTCTTTCAAATTCCAGTGAAGCATACTCAGTTGATCAAATCCTTCCTCATAAGACAAACCTGCTTGGAATCAAACCATCCTTAGAATCAGTCTGGTGAACGTTTGCTGCACTCCCTCTGTGGTAACTAAATCTTTTCCTAGGTAACGAGACCAAAACTGCACATAAAACCCAGATGTAGTCTCACCAAGGTCCTGTACAGCTGCAGCTGTTAGACTCCCTTCCTCCTGTATTCAAACCATCTTGCAAAAAAGTCCAACATACATTTGCCTTCCTAATTGATTGCTGAACCTGCATGCTTATTTCATTTACTGCCATACAAGAACATTCAGATCCCTTTGTACATCAACATTTTCTAATCTATCATTTAAATAATACGTTGCCACTCTGTTTCCTACCAAAGTGAACAAGGTCACACTTATCCACATTATACATGCATCTGCCATGCATTTGCCCACTCATTCAATTTGTCTAAAGTGCCTTGAAGCTTCTTTACATCCTCCTCACTATTGATAATCTCACTTTGCTATTTGTTATCAACAAATTTGGAAAGGTTACATTTGATTCAGTAATTAACTTCACTGATACATATTGTGAGTAGCTGAGGCTGTGGCACTGTTCTCTGTTGTACCCCACTACTCAATAAAAACTTCTGAGAAAGGGCCACTCGACCTGAAATATTGACTCTTATTTCTCTCCACAGATACTGCCAGACCTGCTGAACTTCTCCAGCAATTTCTGTTTTTGTACCCCACTACTCATTGCGTTCCATTCTAAGAAAAACTGTCTATTTCTGTCTGCTAATCAATTTGCAATCCATGCCAGCATTTTACGACCAATTTCATGTGCTTTGGTTTTGCATAACCGCCTCATACCATGAGGTTTTATTAAAAGTATTCCGAAAATCCGACTCTACCACATCACTTGTTCTCCCTCCTATTCTACTAGTTACATCTCAAAAAAAGTCAGTCTGTATGTCAATATGATTTCACAATCATAAATCCATGTTGACATTTAGAAATCTTGTTGGTACTTTCTAACTACTCTAAGTATCACATCCTTTATAATAGATTGGCAGCACAGTGGCTCAGTGGTTAGTTAGCACTGCTACCTCACAGCACCAGGGACCTGCATTCAATTCCAGCCTTGGGCGACTGTTTGTGTGGAGTTTGCACATTCTTCCTATGTCTGTGTATGCTTCCTCCAGATGTTCAGATTTCCTCCCACAGTCCAATGATGTGCAAGTTAGGTGGATTGGCCAGGCTAAATTGCCCCTAGTGTCCAGGGACGTGCAGACTAGGTGGATTAGTTATGAAAATTCAGGGTTATAGAGTAAAGGGATCAGTCAGAATGGAATGCTCTTCAGAGGGTTGGTGTGGACTTGATGAGCCATAGGGCCTGTTTACCCACTAGGAGAAAGTGAGGACTGCAGATGCTGGAGATCAGAGCTGAAAATGTGTTGCTGGAAAAGCGCAGCAGGTCAGGCAGCATCCAAGGAGCAGGAGAATCGACATTTCGGGCATGAGCCTGAAGAAGGGCTCATGCCCGAAACGTCGATTCTCCTGCTCCTTGGATGCTGCCTGACCTGCTGCGCTTTTCCAGCAACACATTTTCAGCCTTGTTTACACACTGTAGAGATTCTATTTCTTTACGGGATTCCAGCAATTTCCCTAATTCTGATGTTAGGCTAACTGGCCCATAATTCTTGGTTTTCTCTCTCCCTTTTTTCTTAACATAATTGGGTTACATTTGCTGCCCTCCAATCTGCTTTGATTGTTCTAGTATCCATAGAATTTTGGAAGATGGCAGCCAATGCATGCATTATTTTTATGACTATGTCCTTTAGGACCCTTGGATGTATATTATCAAACTCTGGAGATATATCAGCTTTCAGTTCCATTACTTTCTCCAGCACTACCTTTTAATTAGTACTTCAATTCTCCTTCAATTCCTCCTTTCTATAGATCCTTACTTCCCTAGCATTTCTGAGATATCTTCTCTGTAGACTGAATTCAACCAGTTGCTCAATTGTTGTGTAACTTCCTTGTTGTCTGTTATCAATTCTCCTTTCTCCGGATGTACACTTGTCTTTACTAATTTTTATTTTGCATACTTTTTCCAAGAAACTCTTACAGTTCATTTTTATGTTCCCTGATAATCTTGATTCTCACCTGAAGTGCAGGTTAGAGAGGTTCTGTCACATAAGGGAGGTAGTAGAATTCCCTGACAGTATTTTCAAAAGTATAGTCACACTGGTTCTGGAAAAGGAAGGTGTGACTAATAGGGAGTTCGGCAGCAGTGATTTAGGAGACCCCTGTGAAGACAAGGAAAAAGACTGCAGAAAGTATACAGCGAAAATGCAGAATAAGACATTGTGATTCAGAATGCTGTCCAAAGTGAGTGGGTGCGATGAAGAAAGGAAATGTAGTGGTAATACGTTAAAGTGTAATGATGGGCAGATGGGATCAATAATAACATCTGCAGCCAAGAACAAAAGTCCTGAATGATGTTTTGTCCAGCCAGTGTCAGGGTAAGATAATCTCATGGAGGCTGAAGATAACTTGGAAAGAGATATTGTAAATGCAGTTGTCATTGACCTTGTGGGACAGAGAAGTGGGCTTGCTAACAGCATATCAGGAACTAGATTCTAAATTAAAAATCAGCGCCTCAAAAGTAGTAATTTCTGAATTATTGAGTGAACTGTGTGCAAATTAGCATAGGAGCAGACAGACCAGGAGAATTAGTATGCGTCTAAAGGACTGGTGGGAGAAAGAGGGTTCATTAGTGGGACTGGCGCAAGTTATGGAACTGGAAATACCTAGGCCAGTCTCTACTTGATCAGGGATGGGGCCTAGGTTCAAAGGAAAAGGTAAATTAGAGGTAGCAAAAGTTATGCATTAGTGTGATTGAGAGAGGATGGAGGTAGAGATTGACAAGAAATGTAAGCAGCCTAAACAAAACAGGGAAGGAGAGCACAGGAAAGAACTTAGGGGAGACATTGCTAGCAAATGAATGGAGTTATAGGATAGTCTAAAAAAAAGGTTGAACATAAATTAAGAGGAAATCCTATTGAAAATGATTTAAAATACCTGGTGCAACAATCCACACAGTGTCTGTAATAAATAGAAAAGCAATCACTGTTGGGAGGAACCAAAGATAGTCAGCATAACTGAGACATGACTACAGAAAAATCTTAAACCAGAATTAGACACTGTTGGGTGTAACATTTAAAAAAGATAGAGAGGGATAAAGGAAGGATTGAGTATTTGTACACATTGGGAATAGAATAATGGTAGTAGATAAAGGAACACAGTTATGAGCAAGAAAAATAGAACTCATATGGACAGACAGAAAAGATAATAAAGGATCAATCACACATAGATATACTTGCAGACCACCTCATAATGGGATGGAGGAGGACAAAGAAAGGACCCAGACTAAAAACTAATGTCATTGAATACAGTATCAAGTGGCAGATTGGTTTTATAGCTGGTTTCAAGAAAGAAAGCATGGAGTTGGCATATAGAGTGATTGTTCAGATTTGCAGAAAGTGGGAAGTAATGTTACATAAAGATCAGTGCTGGGATTTTTTGAAATCATATTAACGACTTGGACTTGAAATCAAAATCACAGTTTCTAAGTTTGTGGACAACACCAAAAAGGAAGTCTATAGTCAATACTGATGAGAACTGCAAGAATTACAGGAGGACAAAATAAACTTGCAGAATAGCTAAATAATTGGAAAATGAATTTAAGGTGAGTAAGTGTGGCATTGTACATTTTGGTGGGAAGATTGTGAATAATTTATTCTCAAGAAATTTGAGTTTAAGTGGGGTAGAGGAATAAAAGGAAATACAAAATCCTAAAAAAGTTGTGCCAAAGGGTACAAGGCTATAACGAAAAGACTAAACACTGGGCTTGTCTGCAGAGGATACAATTGAAATGTAGGAAGGTTAAGTTAAATCTGTTTTGAATCTCAGTTAGATCACATTTAGAATACTGCCTGTGTCGTGATTGTATTAAAATCAGCCAGGTGAACCTCATAGAATATGAGTTCCTTGAGTTGGGCTGTTAATCTCATCCAAAGAGGGAGTCCTAGCTGACAGCTATAAATAGGAGTGTTAGAGGTTCTGTTCACTCAGAGAGTTGGCTCTGAGAAAGCTTGATCAGTGTCACAGACTCTCCATTTGTCAATAAAGGGTGACTTGGTGACAGGATGCTAGACTGAGTGGAGTTATTTCAGTGATGACAAAAGAAAAGCACACTCCTGAAGAAATTTGCTTGCAACAATTGTCTATGAGTTGGAGTACATATTTCTGGTATCATGCCGTTATCTGGGAATCTTGACTTGTTCAATTCTGCTGTTGAAGACTGGGCCCAGCATATAGAAAGAATGCATTTTTTTTAGGGCAAATTACATTGGGGCAGGTGAAAAGCAACAAGTAATCCTTTTCAGTTATTGGGAGCCTAACTTCCCTTGAGACATCAGATACAAAAACCTTTCAAGAGGTGATGGATTTAGTTTAGGGATAAAGCCTCCTCTAATTCTGAGACACTATCGGTTTCACTTAGCAATTCAAGAAGCAGGGAATCGTATCAGGACTTTTGATTAGGTTAAAATGATGGGCAGAGGAATGTGACTTTGATTTAACTCTTAATGAGATGCTGAGATATTGTTTGGTATGTAGGATTAATGATGTAACCATGCAAGTGTGCTAACTGGGTTGATTATTGGAAAATATGGCAAGTGGAGCATATGAGTTGTGGGGTATTCCGATGGAAGTGGATACCATCAGTAGGGTTGAGCTTGGAGAACACCACTTGAATAAAGGCAACTGCATAACCTCAGTCAGAACATATCTTGAACAGAGGGACTCTACATTATCCCACAGCAAAATTCAAAACAAAACCTCAAAACAAAACCATGTCTTGGCCAAATGAATTTCTTCAGGATTAGATTAGATTACTTACAGTGTGGAAACAGGCCCTTCGGCCCAACAAGTCCACACCGACCCGCCGAAGCGCAACCCACCCATACCCCTACATATACCCCTTACCTAACACTACGGGCAATTTAGCATGGCCAATTCATCTGACCCGCACATCTTTGGACTGTGGGAGGAAACCGGAGCACCCGGAGGAAACCCACGCAGACACGGGGAGAACGTGCAAACTCCACACAGTCAGTCGCCTGAGGCGGGAATTGAACCCAGGTCCCTGGCGCTGTGAGGCAGCAGTGCTAACCACTGTGCCACCGTGCTGCCCGTTGCAATTACTGAAATGGCCGTGTTGGTCTCGGTTGGTAAACCATTGTGTTGCTGCCAATATAAGGACTCAGTAGTGCGACTCAGAGTCCCGCTAGATCTAAATGGACTAAGATAACTCATAGGCTAATTTCTAGGCAAGTGCATACCTTGGAAAATCTACCAACATTTGATTTGGAACAGTTAAATTGCTTAGTAACATGCAAATCAGAATCACCCAATATAAACATCTAGTTAAATGGTCACCCAGTTCTAATGGAGGTTGATATTAACACGGCCATTTCAGTAATTGCAGAACCAGTCTTTATCAAAATTTGCTCTGGACTCCAACCCTTAGGTTTGTGCAAGAACTCGGCTAGACTGAGAACCTATACTGGGAATCTTTACAGATTAAGGGTACAACTTTAGTTCAGGTCTCTTATAAGAAGCACTGATTGTGGCAAAAGACTCATATCCAAGCTTGATGGGGCAAAGTTGGTTGAGAAAGATTCAGCTCGATCGGCTCAACGTTTTTTGATTAGAAAATGACTGCCTGAGTGAAGTCCTAATTAAAAACACGGAAGTTTTTCAGGAAGGTCTGGCGACTATGACCAGGAAGTAATTCCATGAGTCTACAAGGCTCACCCAGTGCCATTTGCCTTATGGGCAAAAGTAGAGGCAGGAATCAGAAGGCTGGAAAGTGAAGAAATCATCAAACCAGTTCAGTTTGCGGAATAGGCAACACCGGTCATATCGATTGTGAAGTCTGATGGGTCAGTTCACCTTTGTGGGGATTTCAAACAAATGCTAAATGGCTTTTCATAGTTTGATAAATGGGGTATCATTAGCCTGTGCAACCTTTCAGCAGATGATGGAAAATATTTTACAAGGTCTACCCCAGATTGCCATTTAGAGAATTTGGACATAGTCCTTAGAGATTTCTCCAAGGTGGGTGTGTGCCTTAGAAGGGAAAAGATGTGTTTTCCAGACACTTCAAGTAACCTAATTGGGGTACAGAGTCAACAAGACTGGATTGCACACAATGGAAGATAAAGTGAGGGTGCTCAAAGGTGCCCCGGCTTCATGTCTCTACTGGATCTTAGGTCTTTCCTTGGGCTTCTGAATTATTATGGAAAGTTCATACAGAACTTGACCTATATTCCTGGCACCTTTGCATCTACTCTTAAAAAATGATCAGCCTGGAAATAGTCACATAGCCAAACGATAGCTTTCAGAGAAGTGAAGAAACAGCTATCACCCTCTAAGGTGTTGGCACACAATTATCTAGTGAGATCTGGAATGGACACATGATACCTCCCTATATGACAGCGGGGTAGTATTAGGTCACAGGTGGCCAAAAAGAAAGGAATTCCCAATAGTTATGCATCCAAAATTTTGGCTAATGTGTAGTGTAAATACTCCTAGATATAGAAGGAAGGTTTGGCGGTCTTATTTGGAATAGGGGATTTCCACCAATATCTTGATTTACTGATGTAAATTTGTAATGATATCGGATCACAAACCCCTGCTAGGTCTACTTAAAAAGGTCAAGGCAGTGTAGCCCACACCTTCAGTCTGAATTCAGCAGTGGGCTCTCATATAAAGAGCGTATAATGATAAGTTGAATACCATCCGAGAGGCCGAGTAGCAAATGTGGATGCATTAAGCCAACTTCCACTGGCAGATACACTGTCAATGGTACTGCCACTGGAAAAGACCATAATGGTTTTACATTTTTTGGGCATATTTCCAGTCACAGTTGCCAATATCAGACTTTGGACGCAGAAAAATCCAGTCCTGGAAAAGCTGAAATGGCTGGTTGTGATGAGGGAACACAAAGGGCTGAAACCTTTTTGGACTTAGAGAGATCAGATCACAGTAGAGGGTGGCATATTATTATGTGGAGTAGAACGTGAGGTGCTAGAAAAGCACAGCAGGTCAGGCAGCATCTGAGGAGCAGGAGAATTGATGTTTTGAGCATAAGCCCTTCATCAGGAATGAGGGTTGTGGGCAGGGAGTCTGAGAGATAAATGGAAGGGAGGGGTGGGGTTGGGTGGAAGGCACCTGAGAGTGCGATAGGTAGATGAAGGTGGGGGAGAAGGTGATAGATCGGAGAGGAGGGTGGAGCAGATAGATGGGACAGATCAGGAGGGCGGTGCCGAGTTGGAGACTTGGGACTGGGATAACATGGAGGGGGGGGGGAAAGGGAAATTAAGAAACTGGTGAAATCCAAATTGATCCCGTGTGGTTGCAGGATCCCAAAGCGGAATATGAGGAATTCTACCTCCGGGCATCAACCCATAGTCTCAGCATACTCCTGTCCTACTGACCTCATCTCTGCCTACCTCGACGCCTTTCAATCCCTCATAGTCCAGGGAACTCCCCACCTATGTTTGGGATACCACCCACGCCCTTCACCTCCTCCAAGATTTTCGTTTCCCCAGCCCCCAATGCCTTATCTTCACCATGGACATCCAGTTGCTGTACACATCCCTCCGCCATGGCGAAGGCCTCCAAGCCCTCTGTTTCTTCCTCTCACGCCGTCCCAACCAGTACCCTTCCACTGACACCCTCATCCACGTGGCGAAACCGGTCCTCACCCTTAACAATTTATCCTTCAAATATTCCCACTTCCTCCAAACCAAAGGGGTAGCCATGGGCACCTGGATGGGACCCAGCTATGCCGCCATTTTTGTCGGGTATGTGGAACAGTTCATCTTCCGCAGTTACACCGGCACTGCCCCCACCAGTTCCTCCGTTACATCAATGACTGTATCGGTGCTACCTCATGCTCCCTCAAGAAGGTTGAACAATTTATCAACTTCACTAATACATTTCACCCCGACCTCAAATTCACCTGGACCATTTCAGACACCTCCCTCCCCTTCCTGGACCTCTCCATCTCCAGTGACTGACTAACCACGGACGTCTAATTCAAGCCCACCAACAGCTCTCTAGACTACACCTCCTCCCACCCTACTTCCTGTTAAAAACACCATCCTTTATTCCCAATTCCTCCACCTCCACCACATCTGTTCCCAGGATGATCAATTCCACCTTAGAAAATCCCAGATGGCCTCCTTCTCCCAAGATCTCAATATCCCTTCCCTCATGGTAAACAATGCCCTCCAGCGCATCTCCTCCACTTCCTGCCCTTGAACCCCACCCATCCCAATGCAACAAGGATAGAACCCCCCCAAGTCGTCACCTTCCAGCCCACCAACCTCCGCATACATTTCATCATCCTCCGCCACCTACAAACAGACCCCACCAGCAGATATATTTTTCCATCCCCACCCCTATCAGCCTTCTGGATAGACCATTCGTCCACAACTCTCTCATCAGATCCACAGCCCCACCAGCCCACACCCCACTCTCGGCACCTTCTCCTGCCACGGCAGGAAGTGCAAAACCTGCGCCCGCACCACTCCCCTCACCTCTGTCTAAGGCCACAAAGGATCCTTCCACATCCAACATAAATTTATCTGTGCCTCCACCAATGTCATCTTCTGTACCGTTGCACTGATGTGGTCCTCTACATCGGGGAGACAGAAAGCCTACTTGCGGATCATTTCAGGGAACATCTCTGAGCCACCCACACCAACCAACCCCACTGTCCCATGGCTGAACATTTCAACTCCCCTTCTCACTGTGCCACGGACATGTAGGTCCGGGGCCTCCTCCATCGTAAAACCCTTACCATCCAACGCTGGAGGAAGAACGCCTCATGTTCTGCCTTGGGACCCTGCGACCACATGGGATCGATGTGGATTTCACCAGTTTCCTCATTTCCCCCTCCCCCCCCTTAATATCCCAGTCTCAAGCCTCGAACTCGGCACCGCCCTCCTGACCTGTCCATCACCTTTCCAATCTGTCCGCTTGACCCTCCTCTCCCACCTATCACCTTCTCCCTCATCTTCATCTATTGGATTCTCAGCTACCTTTCATCCAACCCACACCTCCTCCCATTTATCTCTCAGCCCCTGGCTCACAAGTCTCAGTCCTGATGAAAGGGCCTATGCCCAAAATGTTGATTCTCCTGCTCCTCGGATGCTGCCTCCTGCTGTGCATTTTCCAGCACCACACTCTCGACTCTGATCTCCAGCCTCTGCAGTCCTTACTTTCTCCTATATTATTACGTGGAGCCAGAGTGATTGTCCTGAGCATGGATCGGCAAAACATATTGGCTTAACTCCACCAGGTATGTCCAGGGAATTCCGAAACGAAGATGTTGGCAAGACGTTATGTCTAATGACCAGGATTGGATGCAGACATAGATGCATTATTGGATTGTGATTGTGAACGGAAAAAAATTACTGCCAGCGGCTGCCCCACATTTGTGGGAATGGCTGGGTAAACACTGGACATGGTTACACATCAATTGTGCATGTCCTTTCCTGAGCTCAATGCTCTTAGTCATTGTAGACGTCCACCCAAAGTGGCTGGACGTGCATGGTGTTCATTCGTCAAACTTGGGGATGACGATAGAATACCTGCGCACATCCTTTGCAATAGTAGGTCTCTCGAAAGTGTCAGTCACAGATAATAGGCCATCATTTACCAGCAAGTAATTTGAGTATTTTAGTTTAGTTGCTGATTGAATTCTATTGACTCTTACTGTGCATTTTTAAGAAGTGTTTGGTGATTTCTAGACTGTTTAAATTTACTGATGTCCACAGGGAGTTGTGTAGCACATGCTGTAGAACTTTGTTCTGACTTCAGCAATTCTGCACAAATCACTTGTCCCACATATCGGTGGAGCAGTGAGCCTGATTAATCAGCTATGGGAGGGACATAGGTGATAATCCACAGGAAGTTTCTTTGACCACATCTAACCTAATGCCATGAGACCCAATGGGAAACAGAGTCAATACTGAATACTCTCAAGTCTATTCCCTTCCAATTATATACCACAATGGCGTTACCCCCAGTGGGTCAGTCCTGCCAATGGGACAGAACATACCCAGGAATGATGAAAGCAGAGTCTGGAACAGTGGCTTTAAGGTATGATATGAAAGTATAACTATGCTTGGAACATCTGTCTTAATGTTGGCTAAGATGTTAAGAGGAGAACTTTTCAGGGTTGAGTCTGTGTGGTGTGCGTTTGGTGTTTCTGGTGTCTCGGTCCTTTGCAAGAAGTCCATCCAGTTATATTCTTATTTGACTTCTCTGTAGCAATTTGGTACAACTGAATAGCTTGTAGAGGGCAATTAAGAGTCATCCATGGTGCCATGTGTCTGGGTCGCACATGGGCCAAATAAGGTGAAGATGGCAGATTTCCTCCCCTCAGGACATTGGATGGGTTTTAATGCCAATTTAGTGTATAAATCAGCATTGGACAATGGCCATAGTGTTTCCATTCTGCTGCTTCTTGCATAAGTGGTTAGGTGAACACAACTAAGTTAACTGGGGAGGTGCTAGCCTAGTAGTATTATCACTAGACTATTAATCCCGAAACTCAACTAATGTTCTGGGGACCTGGGTTTGAATCCTGCCATGACAGAGAGTGGAGTTTAAATTCAATTTTTAAAAAAAGTCTGGAATTAAGAATCTACTGATGACCATGAAATCATTGCTGATTGTCAGAAAACTGGTTCATCAATGTCCTTCAGGGAAAGAAATCTGTCGACCCCACCTGGTCTGACCTAAATGTAACTCCAGACCCACAACACTGTGGTTGACTCTCAACTGAAATGGTCTAGCAAGCCATTCAGCTGTACCAATCACTACAAAGTTTCAAAGAAATACAACTAGCATTGACCTAGGCACCAGAAAAGACAAAGGCAGAAATAGCTTTGTCGACTCTGCAAAGTCCACCTTACATCTGGGGGCTAGCAACAGCCTGACATTGTCATACTCATGGAATCAGACCTTACAGATAATGTCCCAGATGCCACCATCATCATCCCTGGAATATGTCCTATCCCACCAGCAGGACTGGCCCAGCAGAGATGGCAGCGCAGTGGTATACAGTCAGGAAGGACTTGCCCTGGGAGTCCTCAACATTGACTCCAGATTCCACGAAGTCTTGTGGCTTCAGGCTAAAGATGGGCAAGGAAACCTCCTGCTGATTACCATGTACCATCCTCCCTCAGCTGATGAATTGAAATTCCTCTATGTTGAACAACACTTAGAAAAAACACTGAGGATGGCAAGAGCACAAAAGTATTCTGGATGGGGGATTTCAATGTCCATCACCAAGAGTGGTTTGGGGCAGCAGTACTACTGATCGTGCTGATCAGGTCCTAAAGGACATGGTGCTGGACTGAGTCTGTGGCAGGTGGTGAGGGAACCAACAAGAAGGAAAAACAAGACTTCATCCCTACCAGTTGCAGATGGATCTGTCGATGACAGTATTGGTTAGAGCAACCACCGCATATTCCTTGCGTAGACAAAGTCCTGCCTTCACATTGAGAATAACCTCCAGTGTGTTGTGTGGCACTATCACTGTGCTAAATGGGACAGACTTCAAACAGATCTAGCAACTTAAGACTGGGCATCCATAAGGCATTGTGGACCATTAACAGCAGCAGAATTGTGCTCCAGCACAATGTGTAACTTCACAGGCCTGTATATGCTCCATTCAATCGTTACCATCCTGCCAAGAGGTCAACCCTAGTGCAATGCAACATGCAAGAGGGCATGGTAGGAGCAGCACCAGGCAAATCTAAAGATGAGGTGTCAAGCTGGTGAAGCTACCAACAGGACTACATGCATACGCAACAAGTGATAGAACTAAGCAATCCATCAAACAATGAATCAGATCTAAGCTCTGTAGTCCTGTCACATCAGTCGTGAATGCTGGAGGACAATTAAACAACTGACTGGAGGAGGAGGAAGCTCCACAAGTATTCCCATCCTCAATGATGGAAGAGCCCTGCACATCAGTGCAAAAGATAAGGCTGAAGCTTTTGCAGCAATCTTCAGCCAGAAGTGTCTCGTGGATAATCTATCCAACCTCCTCCAGTGGTCCCCAGCATTACAGATACAGGTACACAAACCTATATCCGAAATCCAAAATTTATCTTATGGAGTGTGGAGCATTATTTTGGTGAGCTAACAGGTGACCCAACTCCACACCCACTCGAACCACGTCACTCAGATGTGACGTGGCAGCGTGACCCAGCACTGGCAGGCATCAATTTTGTCTCAGAGCCCATACTATTCACATGTGCATCTGCTGTTAGGTAACGGTTGTTTATTTCACTGTGAAAATGTCATTTATTCAGAAAGCTGCAAAATTCTGAATTCCGAAAAACAACTGGCCCCATGGATTTTGGATCGTGTACCTGTACCATTATTTAGCCAATTTGATTCACTCCATGTGGTATCAAGAAATCCTTGGAGACATTGAATACTGCAAAAACTATTGTCCTGACAACATTCCAGCAATAATATTGAAGGTTTGTGCTTCAGAGTTAGCCACTCCCGTGGCCAAACTGTTCCAGTATAGTTACCAGCATCTACCTGACAATGTGGAAGATTGTCTAGGTACGTCCCATACATAAGAAAAATGCAGGTCAGATCCAACCTGGCCAGTTACCACCATATCAGTCTACTCTCAATCATCAGTAAAGTGATGAAGGTATCATCAATAGTGCCATCAAGCAGCACTCAGCTCCTGACCTCATTACAGCCTTGATTCAAACATGGACACAAGAGCTGAATTCAAGAGGTGAGGTGAGACATCAAGGCTTCATTCGACTGAGTGTGGCATCAAGGAGCCCTAGCAAAGCTCAAATCAATGGGTATCAAGGGATAATCTCTCTGGTGGTTGGAGCCAAACCTGGCACATTGGAAGATGGTCATGGTTGTTGAAGGTTGGTCATCTCAGTTCAAGGGTATCCTGGCAGGAGTTTCTTGGGTAGTGTCCGAGGACCACAATCTTCAGTTGCTTCATTAATGACCTTCCCTCTACTATAAGGTCAGAAGTGGGAATGTTCACCGATAATTGCACAATGTTCAACACCATTCGTGATTTCTCTGATATTGAAGCAGTTCATGTTCAAATGTAACAAGATCTGGACAATACCCAGGCTTGAGCTGACAAGTAGCAAGTAACACTTGCATCACACAAATGATCATCACCAACAAAAGACAATCTAACCACCACCCCATAACACTATCAACATCCTGGGAGTTATCATCGACCTGAAACTCAACAGGACTCACCACATAAACACAATGGCTACAAGAGCAGTTCAGAGGTTAGGAATACTGCAGTGAGTAACTCACCTCCTGACTCCTCAAAGTCTGTCCACCATCTACAAGGCACAATTCAAGAGTGTGATGGAATCCCATTTGCCTGGATGAATTCATCTCCAACAACACTCAAGAAGCTTGACATCATCTAGGTCAAAGTAGCCCGTTTGATTGACACAACATCCATAAGCATCCAGTCCATCCACCATCAACATGTAGTAGCAGCAGTGTGCACTATCTACAAAATGCAATGTAGGAATTCACCAAAGGTCCTCAGACAGCACCTTCCAAACCCATGACTACTTCCATCTAGAAAAACAAGGGCAGTAGATACATGGGAACACCAGCACCTTCAAGTTCCCATCCAAACCACCATCCTGATTTGGAAATGTATCACTGTTCCTTCACTTGTCACTGGGTCAAAATCTGGAATTCCCTCCTTAATGACATTGTAGGTCAACCCATAACAGGTGGACTGTAGCAGTTCAAGATGGCAGCTCACTGCCACCTTCTCAAGGACAGTTAGGGATGGGCAATAAATTCTAGTCAACCAGCGACACCCACATCCCACAAAATGAATTTTGAAAATTGGCTCAATAGCTGCTTTGCAATGGAAAGTGACGCCAACAATGCAGGCTCAACTCTTGTACCAATTGAGGTCATCGTGGAGGTCCCATCACCTGAGGTATGGTGACCGTCAGGTTAAACCACCACCAGTTGTCTCTCTAATGAGACAGCAGCCCTATGGTGTTTTGGGACTATGGCAACTTATCCTTATCTTGCTTCTGGAACATACATGGGATCCACATTTCATTGCCCTACCAAGTAAATCGTGTGGATTCCCAAGAAGATGCAGAACAAACCAGGGTGGATTACAACCAACAGGTTACAGAATGAAGTGGAGACAAAAAAACTACAGATGATGGAATCCAAGGTAGACCAGCAGGAAGCTGAAAGAACACAGCAAGCCAGGCAACATCAGGAGGTGGAGAAGTCAACGTTTTGAGTCCTCAAGAAACATTATTCCTAAAACATTGACTTCTCCACCTTCTGATGCTGCCTGGCTTGTTATGTTCTTCCAGCCTCCTGCTTGTCTACCACAGAATAAAGTAGAGCAGAGGAGGAATATGGACAATAGAGGGATCACACTACAATAAATATAATATGCTGCAGACAAAAAGAGCAAACTACAGGAGAACCAGTACACAAACTATAAAGAAAACATGGAGTAGAAAAAGAACACAGGGAATATATTGGAAACTAGAACCAAGCATGAAAACAGGCCATATAGCAAATTAATACAGGTAAATACCATAGAAAAATACGACAAATTGTACAAAACAAAGAAAAGCAGAGAAAATGAACATAACAGAAAAACAGGAGCACAGAATTGTGAGCACAGATAAAGAGTGCAGAAGAAGCAAGGAAAGTGCATTAATTGAAGAGAAAACAGACATCAGTGGAAGTATAAACTCCATAAAGTGTTGAAAAATGAGAAAACAAACATCATACACGTAGACCATTTCTCTATAATTAATTAGAGACACTAAACCTGAGAAAAGATATCATAAGTTACTGAGAAAGCAGTGAAAATGCACACAGTAAGCAGAGAACCACAGCACAAACAAGAAACACAAAGTCAGTTAGAACAAGAACAAGGAGACATGGAAATTGTTCTGAAGAAATAGTCAATGCCCAGAAGTCAAGAATCAAGGAGAGACTTAATAGGAATGAAATCCAGGAGTTGAACTAGAGATAAAAGGTAATATAATGCTAAGTAGATTTATGATCAATATGAATAAACTGTAGGGCTGAAGTTAGGTTTTGCTAGTTGCATGAAAAGTGGTCGAAGTGATCCAGCTGCTCACCTTGGATGGATGGACAACATGTTCGATGGGGAAGTATGATTTCCCTAAGGCTTTTCTTTGGAAGTGACATGCTGTGTGAATGCTGAGAAGATTCATGATGTAATGGATCTAAATTTCATGAAGCCTTTCATAAAGTTCTCAGGCTGCTAAAAAAACTTTCCATGCATGCCACCATAACAAAAGGATATCCTAATTTCATACACCCTGTTTGATCCTTGATCCTTTCCCTAATTCTTTGCCCATCACAAATCAATCATTCCCAGGCTTGAACACTTCAGTTGACCCTCAGTATCCACAGAGTTTTGATGGAATAGAGTTCCAGATTAGCACTACCATTAACTGAAAGAAGGGCTTCCTGATTTCACTCCTGAATGTCTCTAATTTTAAACTCATGCCCCTTTTTCTAAACTTCCAAATGAGATAGCTTCTCTCAAATCAGCTTATCAAATTATTTCTATAATTTTACATATCTCTGTTAGACCTGAGAACCTTCAATCCTCAAACTTCAAACCTAAAGAATATACAAGCCACTTTAAAGGAATGTGAATTCATAATGCAACCATTTTAACCCATGTATCACTATGTGACAGTGCTGCACCCCTCCCAAGGTCAGAATATCTTCCTGTGGTGTGGTGACTAGCACTAAATGCAAAATTCAAACAAAGTCTGACCAGTGTTCTGTACAACATAAGCATCACCATCTCACTTTTGAATCAATTTTGGATTGACACTGGGCGATGTACTGAGTGGATTGGTGCCAGGAGAGATACTGAGTTGGTGTCCCAGAGATCACTTCTGGGAGACTGAAGGAATGTCCCATGTTCTAGTGCCTGGAGAAATGTACTGACAGGGCTGTCTCAGTGATCACTGCTGGATAATGTACTGAGTGGGCATGAAAAGGTTTGTGTTTGGTGGTGTACTATTTGGGGTCTCCTGACTTTTTTTATGTATGTATGGATGGATTTAGAAAGGCAATGAGCAGTTTTAGGGGGAGCTCTTTGACAAACTCTATCTGGACTTACCCAAACCACTGAGGCAGACTGCACTAATGCTGCTTGAGAACTTCAATTTCCCTCCTGTTGTTAATCAGATGCATAGGTACTACCAATATAGGAGTGAAAGGAATGAGCAGCAATTGTTGTAATAAGTTGATCTGATCTGTTATCCTTACTCTAGATTGACAGAGAATTAATTTTGATTGGTTGGTAGATAATGCAAACTAGAAAGTTAAGGTAGAGCTGCAAGTTATAAGAGCATTTAAAACAATGACTGCTTGAACCAATCCCTAATATTATTTCAACTTCAGACTTTGTATTATAGAGTTATACAATACAGGAAGAGTTCTTTCTGTCCCCGACACTGGTGCCATTACTTTGAACAAACCACCTAATTAACTCCACTCTCCCTGTTCTTTGCACATGGCCATCAAATAGTAGTTTAACAGAACAAATTCCTGTTTTGCATTTTACTTTCAAATCCATTCATTCATCATTTTGATTCCCAGTTGCATTCTCATCAGACTTACTAGGGACCATGCAAAATAACATCTGTTATCTGGGATTAAACAGTCTGTCTACATGGTCACCTGAAGGTGCTTGGATGAATTATTGAGCCAATTGGTTATTATGTATGTTGTGTTGACAGCTGAATGTGGAAACTGACCTCACCTGAGTGACGGATGACATTGTGTTGGGAGACTGCATGACTGCCTCTTTACTATTGTAAATTGAAGTCAATATTTCTACACTCACACTGCTTGTTAAATGATTGTTTTCAAACCAGGAAGGGAGGGCAGTGATTTAGTTGAGTTCTGCTGCTGACAGACCCAGTATGTTACCATGAAGGGATAACATCAGGGATAAGACATTGAACCAACAGCCTATGTGGAGAGGTGAAAGGCATATGAATGATAAGCCAAATCAAATTTCATTCCTAGCATTGTTGCAGATGATCCTCTCTTGGTATTGTTACAACAGTGACAAGTCCTTCATGTTTAGGAATAGCACCTTTATAATTCAGTCACCAAAGTATAGACCTCCATCCATTGAGTGCAGTGCACAGACTCTGCACTTCAAGAATAGAGTAATACATAGTTTTCAGCAGGAATAGAAAGAAAGAGAATGGCCTATCAAGTTAAAAATAATTAAAACATTGAATATCGGATATTGGAATTCTGTTCAGATTTCAATGTGAATTCAGAGTTGAGCAAATATGTGAAGAGATTCTGAAAGAATGTATGGACAGAAAGCCAATTAGTTCGACCATAGCTGACCTGTACCTGGCATGATTCTGTAACCTTTGAATCACAATCTGCCCCTACAAAGCTGAACGTTTTTTTCAGCAAAGAGTTCCAATTTTCCTTTTTGGAGAAGAAATACTTTTTGACTTCACCTCCTGAATGTCCTTGCTCAAATTCTAAAGTTATTTCCCCTTGTTCTCACTTTCAGTTTAAACATTTTCCTCGTCTTTAAGACCTCAATTAGATAACATCTTAGTCTTTAATATTCAAAGAAGTACAGACCTAGTCTATGGAACCCACGTTCCTATTTTTAACCTGTTCGGTGCTGATGTCATTCTGGTGAATCTGACTTGTATTCCTTCCAGCGCCAAAATATACTACCTGGGCTGTGGTTTACAGTCTGCATTGAGTACACCAAATGACTTCTTACCAGAGTTTTATATTGGTATAACATAACTTCTATCCCTTTATACTCACATTCTGTGGAGAGAAGGCTAACATTCCATTTATCTTTTTAATTATTCTTATCCACTGGCTTTTAATTATTTTTCTACTTGACCAGTGTAATAATACTGTATACATAAATAAACCAAAAATGCTGTATATTTATATTAAATTTACTTAATACACATAGACTATTAATATATTTTACATTCAGGCTATATACACAACAATGTAAATATATTGTACATAATGTAAATATACTACACACTGTCTAAACTTACTGATCACAGTGCAAACATACTAAGATAAAATTGCCATACTCCTACTGGACCAGATGACTACTCTCTCATTAGAGAGACACATCTTGGTGGTGCTTTGAACTGAGGGTCACGATGCCTCAGGCAAGGGGAAAGGTTGAGAAGGAGATAGCTTTCATGATGATCTCAGCCAATGCATGAACTGAACCCATGCTGTAGGCATTACTCTGCATCACAAAACCATCCATCCAGCCAACTGAGCTAATTGGCCTTCACAAATATGTTGCATATTGTAAATACATTGTACATATAAGCATCCTGTGCATTACATAAATATAATGCATGTGGTGAGAATATACCACACAAAATCTGAAACTACTGTACTCAAGTGCAAATATACTACTACACCTTGTAAATATTCTACACATAGTTCATGTATACAAAGTATATTGTGTAAATACATTACTGTACATAAAGTGCAAAAATAATATTCATTGTAAATATGAATGTACACAAAGTATTTGTACATAGTGTAAGTCACCTAAACCTGCTGTAACTATACTGCACATGTAAATATATTGTACAGTATAAATATACACTGTAAATATAATATACAAAGGGCAAATTTACCGTACTTAGAGTGTAACTATCCTGGAATATGTACATGCATGGACTGTAATTGAGAATAAACTGGGATTGAGCCATGATACTCTTTCCTGGGCAATAGTTTGTCAATATTCAGTGAATGTTGTCAGTCAGCTATGATTTTCGAGGGCCAGTGAACTAATAGCTATGTGACCTGTCTAAGGAGAGACAATTACCACTCTATATTCAGAATACCTGCAGTGAGTAGTGTGACACAAAAGATTGTTTTGTGACTTTGTATCACTAGTGAGCTGTGTTAGATTTGAGAATGGGCTATGACATCGGAAATCTGTTCATTGAAGCTAAGTTACACACAGGTTGTGTGGGGTCAATATGGTTGTTGGAACAGTTGGGAGCAATCAAGGCTATCACTGTGGAAACATTAGATGTGTGATCCTATTTCCCAAGGTACCAGCAGTGGCAGTGGTGAAACAGTTTGGATTATGTAGAACAACCAGCTTGCATTCTGACCAAGGATACTGTACACCCCTCCAAGTAGCCCTGTGAACCAGTCAGCAGCCATTTTTCTAAACTTGCATTGACAGTTGGAGAGTGTGACTGATTTCGCACTGCAACAGTTGCTTATTTGACAGTAATACCAGAATGTGACTTATGGCTTCACGTTTCAGCTCAGTTGTAAAATTGGGTTTGAGTAATGCTGTTCCTCAAGTCTTTCAGTAATACTGATTTCATGAAAAGAGTTTGGGAAATCTATTATATTGTTTGAAAACACCTGAATCACGGTAAAAGAATATTAACTATAACTGCTATCTGTACATGGCATTATCAAGATTGACGGAGTCACAGAAAAACAAATCCTTCCCGATGTGGTCACTGTAAGCACACAATCTGAGTTTAATTTATTTGAGCCTTGAGCACAACTACTATTACGGCAGGGTACTGTCGTGGAAAGGCCTGCAGCAATGATTCAGAGTTAAAATCCTCTTGTGGCAGAATTAAGTAGATAAAAAGTTGTGACTGTAAGTGACCATGAAACTGTCAAGAGTGTTGCATGGAGCACAGAATGAGGAGTAAGGAATGAATGATAGGACGTGGGGACTGAGATGTGGGGAGTGAGGTCAGGGGAGTGGGTGATGAATGAGGAGTAGGAGTGAAAAGTGAGAGTGGGGAGTTTTTCAAGTAGGAACTGAATATGAGTGGTGAGACTTTGAGTGAGAATGGATTTTGGGCTTTGGATGAGAGTGGAGGAGAGCTGAGTGAGATACATGAAGAGTGAGTGAGGGTGGGTTGTGAACAGTGAGGGCTGGGATGAGAGGGGGAGTTGGGTATGGGTCGCAGAAAATGGGAGTGATGAATGTGGAGAGAGATGATTGGAGTCAGAAATCAGGAGTTAGGTGTGAGCAGCAATGAGGAGTGAGAAAGAAATTAAGATTTAATAGTGAGGAGGTAGAAGCAAGAAGTCAGGATTGAAGAGAGTAAAGGTTGAGTTTTGGGAGGGGTGAGCAAGATTTGAGCTTCCTGCAAGTGTGACTGAGGAGTGAAGGAAATGTGGATTAAGCTAAGTGTAGAGAGAATAAGGAATGGGGAATAGGAACATTTAGCCTGTCAAGCCTGCCCTGCTCTTCAATATGGTCATGTCTGATTGAACGATAAGCCAGGTATGGGGTTTCAGGAATGTGGGAGAAGAACTGGGGAGTTGGATAAATTTGAATTGAAGATGGGAATTCAGGAGGGAGTGATGAATGAGAAATGGGACAAAGAGTAAGATGTGAGGAATGGATAGTGAGGTGTGAACAATAGGGATTGGAGATCAACGAGTGGCACTTGAGTTGTACTGAGTGATGAGTGAGGATTGGCGAGTGTAAAGTGGGGAGTGAGATATCCAGGTATTGGCCCCTGTCTACTAAATTATTGTCATTAATGATACAGTGATGGTTCAAGTCACACTGTGCAAGTTCAGTAAACTGGAAATTGGAATTAAATTATGAGCAGATTTAAATAAGCTGGGGAAGACTGGGCAATGATGAAGAATAAATAATTAGATACATGGTATGCAATTACCAGTAACTGAGGAACCCTAGGAATTGGAATGATGTTTAATGCCCAGTGTCAAGAGGGAGGTGGGGAATGATCCCATAGGCCTTATATTGGAAACAATCTGCTTGTTCTTCACCTCAAGAAGAACATTGTGACAATTAAGGAATATGAAGAGACATCTTGTCTGATGATATTGGAGATTGATTTATTTACATGGGTTTGTACTTAATGAAAACTCAGACTTGGAGGTGATCCATTTCTATATTACAGTATTCACCATTGTCAATTCTTGTAAAAACTTTCACTAATATCTTTGTCAGAAGGAAATCTGTCATCCTAACCTGGTCTGGCCTATATGTGACTCCAGACCCACAGCAATGTGGTTGACGTTTAGCTACTGTTTGGACAATAAATGCTGGTCTAGCTTGTACCTGAACGGTGAGGCCTAACTTGTTCCCAAAATTTGACGTCAAGTCTGTTGTATTGGATCTAGCAAAAGGAATAACTAGGATCATTATTGAACCTCAGTAAGTGAAGAGAATCATAGCAATCATTGGGAAAGATGGGGGTTTTGGCTCTGAGGATTGGGGTTTGGAAAGGAGGGTAGGGAAGAGGATCAAGGGTCATGGGATCAGCAGAAAGGGTTAGAGGATGGAATAGATAAGGAGATTGGAGGATCATTGTGTCATAAGATCAAGAATTGGTGCCAAAGGTTCAGGTCATACGAAAATCTATTGTTACATATAGGTATGATACTGATCATTTGGGCACTATTTCAGGGAAGTAATTCTGAAAAACGTATTTTTTTCATTTTACAAGTAGTGCCTATATTGGCTTTCTCAGAGAACAGCCTGATATTTCAGAACAAACAATCTTGGAGTGCAGCCTTAAACATGCAGTGGACCCTTTATATTTATATCCTTGGTCAGTATTAGAATATTACAGACTGTTTACAGTAATAGAAGCAGGCCACTCAACCTGACTGCTCTATACCTGTGCTTAAATTCACCATGAACCTTCTCCTATCATACCTTATTTCATTCCGTCATCACTTTTTTTTCTATTCCTTTGTTCCTCCTTTGTTTAACTTTCTTTTTCTTAAATGCTATTCTATCTTACAGGGAGACCCACAATAGAACATAGAACAGTTCAGCACAGGAACTGGTCATTCAGCACACAATGTTGTGCCAAACATGATGTCAAATTAAACTTCTGCCTGCACTTGGCCCATATCCCTCCATTTATTGCATATTCAGGTGCTTATCCAAAAGTCCCTAAAACGCCCTTCTCAGATCTGCCTTCACCACCATCCCTGGCAGCATATTCCACACTCCTACCACTCTCTGTGTAAAAGATTTTCCCCGTTTTACCTTAAATGGATGCCTTCTTGTATGAGACATTTGAACTCTGGGAAAAGGATTCTGACCGTCAATCCTATCTATGCATCTCAAAACTTTGTAGACTTCTATCAAGTCTTCCCTTAGCCTCCGCCATTCCAGAGAAGACTATCTGAGTTTTTCTAGCCTTCCTTATAGCTCATACCCTCTAATCTAGGCAGCATCATGGAAACCTCTTCTGCACCTTCTCCAAAGCCTCCATATCCCTCCTGTAATGTGGCAACCAGAATTGAATGCAATACTCTAAGTGTGACCTAACCAAAGTCTTATAAAGCTGCAACATGACATCCTAATTCTTGTACTCAGATTCCCTGACCAATAAAGGCAAGCATGTCATATGCCTTCTTCATCACCCTATCAACTTGTGTAGCTACTTTCAGAGAGCTATGGACTTGAACCCCAAGATCTCTTTGTTCATAAATGCTATTCAGGTCCTGCCATTAACTGTATATGTTTCCTTAACATTTGATCTCCCAAAGTGCAGCACCTCACACTAACCCAAGTTAAATTCCACCTGCCATTTCTCTGCCCTTTGACAATCTTCTACACTATCCACAGCTCTTTGTATCATCTACAAACTTACTAACTGACCCATCTACATCCATGTTGTACCACATTGGATAGAATCTAGATTGCCACAATTTGCAGTATGAAAGTGAAAGCAGTTACCTTGTGACTCCAGGTCAGCACTTGCTCTTTCAGACCTCTATCTTGTACACCTCAGGGCACACTCCAAAGGTAATGATAGCATGTACCCCCTCATCCCCATTCATGGGTGTTAGCATTAGATACTATGTCATCATGGTACGTCTCTGATCCACTAAAGTCAGTTCTGCTCAGTACTGCACTTGGAGCACACCGGCAACTTTCAATGGACTACTGCTGCCAGGACACTTTGCATGCTGGAACAGGCAACTATCTCAAGGATTGAACCAGCATACACTTCAGGGCTGCTTGCTCATGCTGTTAGCACATACTCACTTTATGCCCACTTCAATGTTCACAGCAGTCATGCCATACTTTCTTTTACATTGCCTTTTTGTGCTTTTCCCTCTCAGCTATAGCTCATAGACTCAGAGCATTTCTCATCTTGACTTGCCTTTTCTCACAGACATAACGCCAGGCAGCAGTGTGACGATGCTTTCAGAGATTTTTGTGTCCTGGCTTTTCTTTAAGGGAGGTTGTTAGGCAGACGTACTGAGCAGTCTCCCAAAACTACTCGAGTAAAGAGCTTGTGAGGCCTTGGATTTTCTTTTAAAGTCAGAGCAATGAAGGCAGGCTGGATGGGTGTGGCCGGCTCTCACAAACTAGGATTTCAAGTTTTTCTTAGTTTTTAGGTTTAGCTTTAAGGAGTTGCTGTTGTGGGCTTGAAGAAGTTGAAGCTATGATTTCCCTCTCTCTGTTACAGCTAGGAGCTGGAGTTTCTCTCTGCTGCTGCATTACCTGTGAGATAAATCCATTTTTCTGAATTTTCTTATTTTGCCAAGAGGCGTTTATGGGATGTTACTATATTGGAATAGTTAATTAGTAATAGGTACTGTATCTATTATTCTGTTAAGTTTTCCAATAGAGTTCAGTTATTCTAAATTCCTCTTTCATTGTTTTTTTTATTTCAAAAATATACTTTATTCATAAAATATTTTGATGATCTGTAAAATTGGTGGTGCCATACACACACACACACACACACACACACACACACACACACACACACACACACACACACATATATATATATATATACACGTTCCATTTCTTTACAAATGATTAATTCCGATATTTGTAAGTATATGCAGGTCTGTACATTTACTATCCATGTATTTAGATTTGATTTGATTTGACTTACAGTGTGGAAACAGGCCCTTCGGCCCAACAAGTCCACACCGACCCGCCGAAGCGCAACCCACCCATACCCCTACATTAACCCCTTACCTAACACTACGGGCAATTTAGCTTGGCCAATTCACCTGACCCGCACATCTTTGGACTGTGGGAGGAAACCGGAGCACCCGGAGGAAACCCACGCAGACACGGGGAGAACGTGCAAACTCCACACAGTCAGTCGCCTGAGTCGGGAATTGAACCCGGGTCTACAGGCGCTGTGAGGCAGCAGTGCTAACCACTGTGCCACCGTGCCGCCCACGTTTAGCCGAGGCATCAGCGGAACCCAATTACTGCGTGGGCCCTTGGCGGCCGCTGCCCCAAGCTTCAGCACGTCCCTCAGCACGTAATCCTGGACCTTGGAATGTGCCAGTCCGCAACACTCAGTCGGAGTCAACTCCTTCAGCTGGAAAATCAACAGGTTTCGTGCAGACCAAAGAGCGTCTTTCACCGAGTTGATGATCCTCCAGGTACAGTTGATGTTCGTCTCGGTGTGTGTCCCGGGAAACAGACTGTAGAGCACGGAGTCCCCTGGCACGGAGCTGCTCGGGACGAACCTTGACAAACCCTATTACATTTGTCTCCAGACTTCCTTTGCGTAGGCATATTCCAGAAGGAGGTGTGTGACAGTCTCGTCCCCTCCACAGCTGCTTCAGGGGCAGCGTGCAGTGGGGCAGAGAGTCCGGGCGTGCATAAAGGATCTCACCAGCAGAGCCCTTCTCACCACCAGCCAAGCCATGTCTTGGTGCTTGTTTGAAAGTTCTGGCGATGAGGCATTCTGCCAAATGGTTTTGACAGTCTGCCCAGGGAACCGCTAGACAAGATCCGCCCTCTCCTTTTCCCGAAGGGTCTCAAGGACACTACGTGCTGACGACTTCCTGATGGACTTGTGGTCAAAGGTGTTTTTCTTCATAAATTTTTCTATGAAGGACAGGTATATTTTAACAGTAGTGTTTAAATAAATTATGTTTTACCTAACATTGAGTAGTTTGACTAGTCACATTGCATCTGAAACAAGGCATTTCACATTTGGCTTTAAAATAAGAAAAAGGGACTAGGCTACCTTCTTAAAATACTTAGAGCGTTTCTGGTCTGGTCCATAACAGCAGTCACCAGTCAAAGAAGTGAACATTAGCAGAACATCACCATGCTATGTCAAACCCTCATCAGCATTATGTGCCATGTATGTGCCAAACTCATGTATGCTTCAAGCAAATGAACATGTATAAAAGTCTGTGAAAGATGTCTTCAGTCATGTCAAGGAAGGTACACTTCATTTAGGGGCACAATAAGTACAAGGCAGCTTCTGATATCAGTTCAGTAGCAGTCAGGGTTAGGGGTGCATAACGTACATTCTGTGAAACTTGAAAGGATTCAGAAAAGATTTACAAGAGTGTTGCCAGGGTTGGAGGATTTGAGCTATAGGGAGAGGCTGAATAGGCTAGGGCTGTTTTTCCTGGAGCGTCGGAGGCTAAGGGGTCACCTTATTGAGGTTTATAAAATCATGAGGGGCTTGGATAGGATAAATAGACAAGAGTCTTTTCCCTGGGATGGGGGAGTCCAGAACTAGAGGAAATAGGTTTATAGTGAGAGGGGAAAGATATAAAAGAGACCTAAGGAGCAGCCTTTTCACATAGAGAGTGGAATAAGCTGCCAGAGGAAGTGGTGGAAGCTGGTACAGTTGCAACATTTAAAAGACATCTGGATGGGTAGATCAATAGGAAGGGTTTGGAGGGATATGGGCCAGGTGCTGGCAGGTGGGTCTAGATTGGGTTGGGATATCTGGTCAGCCTGGACGAGTTGGACTGAAGGGTCTGTTTCCGTTCTGTACATCTCTATGACTCTATGACTGGGGTGGGTTCAGCCCCATGGGTCTGGTGCAACCAGTGTGGGGACTTGCAGGAGGTCACTCGGAGAGTTGTACAGATGTCAGTCAGGGATTTGATCACTCATTGTTCCAGAATGTCCATCTAAGTCAGTCATGAAAGTGAACTAGAGTCTCTTCTGGAGGCCTGTCCACTTCATTGTGGGGGTTTGAGGTAGAATACTAGGATTGTAAATAAAGGAAACACAATACATAAAAAGGGAAAGGGGTAATGTGAAAGTGGAGAGTTCATCAACAGTCAGCAGCATGGATAGGGGAACAGTAGATTGCTATGTCTGTTGACTTAAAATGCTTTGGGTTGAAGCAATGGCTCTGTGCAATTGAATTTACAGGCCATGTGTTTGAATTTATAATATGCATTGGACTCGTAGATAATTAAGAGGTGGGTGTTGATGAAAAATTACTTAGTCGCACTTAAAAGTCTTTCTCAACTCCACTGGCCAAATATCTAACATTGAACAAATAACAAGATGAAGGCAACAACAACAAAAAAAACGAGAAAAACACGAGGAGCAGAGAGACACTAGAAAGAGGGAGACAGAAACAGAAAGAGAGACACCAGAAGTAGAGATGGAGAAAACAAAAGCAGAGATACCATGAGTAGAGAGAAGGAAGCTAGTAGAAAAAGGGGAATTACAGGATTAGAAAAAGGAAGACAATAAAAATAGAACGACAGAGAGACTATGTATAAAGGAAGAAACACCAGATATGGAAGAAGACAACAGAACTAGTGAGGGTGGCCCCGAGGGTAAACAGAGAAAGTGGGACTATGATAGGGACACAAAGAATCGAGAAAGAGGCACCAGATGTACAGTGCCATCATTTTCCTGCCTCTTTAAACTCTAGCTGATCCAGAGCTGTGCTTTAATATTATATTGAGAGATTGTTCTGCGTGCTGTCACCTTGGTTCTGACATGTTGGTGTTGGTGCTGCAGGTTTGGAGTGGGTTAGAAAAGAGACTAAGCCCAAGTTGTCAGATTCAGTGCTCTAACTAATGAGGAGATCCTTTTAATACTGGCAGAAGGGTTAGAATATTGCCAGTTCAGCAAAGCTGTTCATCTCTCACACTATCCAGTTTAGGAGGCTGACAGTCACAAGCTGTATTTGCAAGAAAATTAGTAAGAATTAAAAGCTTGTCTGAATAGAACCAGGAACATTGTACAAGGAGCAAAGCAAATTCAGCATGTTCCTTCTGCTGTCTCTTAGCAAACGCAGACAAGTCGAGTTTGTCTGTGAGCTGTGGCCTAGCAACATGCTTCCCCCTAGCAACTGATATGGTGAAACAGCAGTGGAGCCTCCCTCTGTATATAATTGTTGTACAAAACATGGCCTCACATCAGCCTTTGTTGGGGGAGGTTTGAATAACTTATACTTGTGACAAGAGGCAACATGTATATGAACTTCCACAGGCATTTGATAATGTTCTACACAGGGAATTATCAGCAAAGCATTAGAGCACATAGAATTGGACAGAACCTTGTGACGTGGGCTGATAATTGGTTGAGAAGTAGGAGACAGAGAATCAGGCTAAAGGGTTTGTTCTCCGATTGGCAGAATGTGACGTGACAAGTGATGTTTCCCAGGGATCAGTACTGGGTGCCTCAGCCATTCACTACATAGATCAGTAACTTGGATTAAAAAAAGAGAGATATACATCCACACTGAGAATGAAGTATATAAATCCAAAACTATATTCAGAATTGAATTTAAATAAAACCAATTTCATAGGTTTGAGGAATGAATTGGAAAGGTTTGATTGGGAAATTAGATTAAACAGCATGATGGTAGCTGAGCAATGGCAATTTTTCTCTTAAATCTCATAATTCTCAATAAATCTACATTCCATTAAAAAATAAAAGCCTCATGGGAAAGAATTCCCTTTGTGCCTAACTAAAGAGATTATTGATAGTATTAGATTAAAAGAAGCTTATAGTATTGCCAAGAAGAGTAATAAGTCTGAGGATTGGGTTTTAGAGACTAGCAAAGGATAACCAAAAGAAATTGATAAAGAGTAAGGAAATAGAATATGAGAATAAGCTAGCCATATGCAATTAAGCTGTGACAGCTTCCACAAGTATGTTAAAAGGTAGAGAACTGCAAAAGTGCATATGGGTCCCATAGAGACTGAGACAGGAAAAATTATGTAGGGAATAAGGAAATGGCAGAAGTATCAGTCAACTGAAGTGATGTATTGAACAAACCTAAATTGCTGTTAAGACTTTAATCACTTAGAATGGGGATTCAGGTTTCAATCCTGCATCCCCATTCTAAGTGATTAAAGTCTTAACAGCAATCTGTGAGCCTGCCCCACTAGCTACCCGACAAAGGAACAGGGCCCTGAAAGCTTGTACTCTCAAAAAAACCTGTTGGACTATAACCTGGTGTTGTGTGATTTTTAAATTAGAAATAATGAGGAACAAATGGTCTTATGAAAATGATGAACATAATGAAAAAGTATAATAAAAGTAGTAGATAAATAAATAGAGACTGAAAGTCAATCAATTGCTACTACATCTTGGCTTCTAAAATGGCACAGAGTATGGGTTCCCTGATTGGGCTGTCAGTCTGGTCCAATCAGGGAGCTCTGGCTGACAAATATAAACAGGAGTGTTCCCCCTCCAACTCTATTTTGATTTAGTCCCTGCCCTCCCCTTCATTGTTTGATCACACAGCATTGCCCTTTGATGTGAAGGGCACTGCTTGTCACAGGCCACTTGGGTATTTCCTTTCTTCTTGGTGGTGGAAATTAAATAGAGATTTGTGCACTTTGTGTCTCTCACTGCGTCTCGCACCTGCACATACATACCATGGGTACTGGGGAAAAAAATAAGCACTACCGCAGTTAGGGGGTAGTGCAGGGGTAAAGAAAGAAAGAAAAAATAAAAATAAACAGGAGTGTCCTGCCCCTCTTCCGTGGTTACGTTAGAGCCTGGGTGTCCTTGGAGAAGGAGCACGTGGTCTCCACCAACACCCTGGAGTTGTTCAGGGAGAAGTGGGCGCCGTAGGGAGTGGAGTGCATCATTTCCCCCTCCAACTCTATTTTTATTTAATCCCTGCCCTCCCCTTCACTGTTTGATCACACAGCATTGCCCTTTGATGTGAAGGGCACTGCTTGTCACTGGCCATTTGGGTGTTTCTTTTCTTCCTGGTGGTGGAAATTTGAATAAAGGTTTGTGCACCTTGTGTCTCACACCTGCACACACACAACATGG
The DNA here is from genome assembly GCF_020745735.1 of Hemiscyllium ocellatum. Lineage (NCBI taxonomy): Eukaryota > Metazoa > Chordata > Chondrichthyes > Orectolobiformes > Hemiscylliidae > Hemiscyllium > Hemiscyllium ocellatum. The sequence continues at coordinate 39,348,102 of NC_083430.1, forward strand.
GTGCTGGAGAAAAATAGGCACTACCACAGTTAGGTGGTAGTGTGGGGATTGGTTTCTTAAAAAAAAGAAGAAAAAAACAAATAAGTAGGGAGAAAAATAAACAGGAGTGTCTCCCCTTCACTGTTTAAGCACGCAGCATTGCCCTTTGATGTGAAGGGCACTGCTTGTCACTGGCCACTTGAGTGTTTCTTTTCTTCCTGGTGGTGGAAATTTAATAAAGATTTGTGCACCTTGTGTCTTTCACTGTGTCTCACACCTGCACACACACAACATGAGTGCTGGGGAAAAAAAAGAAAAAAAGAACAAAAAAGAAAAAAAGAAGAGAAGAAAAAAGAACATTAACAGGAGTTTCAGACGCTCTGTTCACTCAGGGAACTGTCTCTGAGGGAGCTGGATCAATGTCAAGGATTCTTCATGTGTAAATAAAGGGTGACTTGGTGACACGATACTGACCTCTCTGTAGTTATTTCAGTGGTGATGAGAGGAAAGCACATTCCTGAAGAAATTCATTCTCAACAGTTGTCTTTGAGTTGGAGTAAGCATTTCTGGCATCATGCTGTTATTTGGGAAGCTTGACTAGTTCAATCCTGCTGTAGAAGACTTAGCCCAGTATGTGGAAGGAGTAGCTTTATATTTTCCAGGCAAACAAAGCTGGGACAGATCACAGAATCATACAATCCATACAATTTGAAAGTAGGCCATTTGGTTTATTGAGTCCATACCAACCCTCCAAACAGAATCCCACCCAGACCCAATCCCATACCCTATCCCTGTAACCTAGCATTTCTCATGGCTAAACCATCTATGCTGCACATCCATGGGCACTATGAGCCATTCAGCATGGTCAGTCCATCTATCCTGCACATCTTTGAACTGTAGGGGGACACTAGAACACCTAGAGGAGATCCATGCAGACACATAGAAACATAGATGATAGGAGCAGGAGGAGGCCATTCAGCCCTTTGAGCCTGCTCCGCCATTCATCACATTCATGGCTAATCATCCAACTCAATACCCTGATTCTGCCTTCTCCCCATAATCTTTCATTCCGTTCACCCCAAGTGCTAAATCTCGCCACCTCTTGAATACATTTAGTGTTTTAACATCAACTACTTCCTATGATAATGAATTCCACAGGCTCACCACTCATTGCGTGAAGAAAAGTCTCCTCTTCTCTGTCCTAAATGTTCTACCCGAATCCTCAGACTGTGACCCCTGGTTCTGGAAACAGGCACCATTAGGAACATCCTCCCTACATCTACCCTGTCTCACGCAGTTGGAATTTTATAAGTCTCTGTGAGACCCCCCCTCCTCCCCCCCCCCCCCGGCCCCCCTCCAGCAAAAACAATCCTAGCCGAGTCAATCTCTTCTCATACGTCAGTCCTGCCATCCCTGGAATCAGTCTAGTAAACCTTTGCTGCACTCCCTTGAGAGCAAGAGACCAAAACTTCAGAACACATCCTTGCTTCTGTACTCGAAACCTCTTGCAATGAAGGCCTTCTTTACCACCTGCTGCACTTACATGCTTACCTTCAGCAACTGGTGCACAAGGACACCCAGGTCCCACTGCATATCCCCCTCTCCCAATTTACAGCCGATCAGGTAGTAATCTGCCTTGTTGTTTTTGCTTCCAAAGTAAATAACCTCACATTTAGCCAAATTATATTGCATCTGCCATTGATTTAGCCACTCACCCAACTTGCCCAGATGGAGAAACTCCACACAGAGGGTGGAATTAAACCCAGGTCCCTGGTGCTGTCAGGCAGCAGTGCTGACCACTGAGCCGCCCACTAACTAATGGAAAAGAGAAAATGTAGCAAGAGATAAAAAGCAACAAGTAATTCTCCTGACAGTTCATGGACCTGCAGATTTTTTGATTATTAGGAGCCTAACTTGCTCTAAGGCACCTCTTATTCTGAGATGCTATCGATTTTACTTGATAATTTGTGAATCAGGGAATCCGTATTGGGATTTTTGATTAGGTCAGGGTAACTGGCAGAGGCATGTGACTTTGGCTTAACCTTTAATAAGATGCTAAGAGACTGTTTGGTATGTGCCATTAATGAGGTAACCATGCAAAAGTACCTACTGGCTGAAGCCCAACTGGTCTTCAACCAGGCACAACAACTGGCTTTATCGTGGCAAAATGTGGCAAGTGGAGGTTTTGCATTGCAGGGTATTCTGATGGAAGTTGATACCCTTGCCAGTCGACTGAGCTTAGGGAACACTTCTCATGTGAAGGCACTCGCATAGACTCACTCAGAACATACTGAGAACAGAGGACCCATAGCAAAACACCAGAAGAAAGACAAACCTCGGCCAAATGGTTATAATTTTCTTCAGTATCCGGGTCAGCAAGCCACTGTATTTGTGGCTGGTATGCAGACTCAAAACCAGCAAAAAAGTCCCACCAGACCTAATGGAATAAGAGAACTCATAGGCCACTATCCAGGAGAGTGAATGCCCTGCAAAGTCCACCTGTATCTGATTTGGAACAGTTAAATTGCTTAGCAACATCCAAATCTGAACCAATCAAAGTAAACATCTGGTTAAATGGTTACCACTTCTGTTTGAGGGTGATATTGGTGGCTATTTCAGTGATCGCAGAACCAAGTTTGAACAAAACTTGCTCTGGACTCCAACTTTTAAGTTTGTGCAAGACCTTAGCTAGACTGAGAAGCTATACCAGGGAATGTTTATATATATAAAGGGAACAACTTCAGTTGTGGTGTCTTATGAGAAGCAATTGTTTCAGTTAACATTGATTATAGTAAAATGTTCAGGTCCAAGCTTGATGGGGTGAATTTGGTTGAGAAACATTCACCTAGATTCACTTGACATTTTTCAATTACAAAATAGCTGCCTGAGTGAAGTCCTAATTAAATACAAAGATGTTTTTTCAGGAATGTATAGGGACTACCAAAGGAGCTAGGGCCTCCTTGCAAGTTGACCAGGAAGCAGTCCCATGATTCTGCAAGGCCAGTCCACTGCCATTTGCCTTACAGGCAAAAGTAGAGGCAGGAATCAGAAGGCTGGAAAGGGAAGGATTTACCAAACCAGCCCAGTTTGCAGACTGGGTAGCACTGGTTATAATGATTGTGAAGCTTAACAGGTCAGTTTATCTTTGTGGGAATGTGAAACAAATGGTAAATCAATTTTTCCAGCTGGATAAATATCCAATCCTTCACAAAGAAGATTTATGCGCAAAATTGGTAGGGAGGCAGCCCTTCATGAGGCGAGACAGGAGCCATGCACACTAGCCATTGCAGTTAGATGAGTTTCCCAGAAGTACGCTACAATAATTCCCATAAAGGTTTGTACCAAAATATGACACTGCCATTTGGGATATTGTCGGCCTGTGAAATTTTTCAGCAGACAGTAGAGAACATTTTATCCCAGGTCTACTGCAGGTTGCCAACTATCCAGATGCTGTGCCAGCAATAGGGAAGACTAATAACGAGAACTTAGAGAACTCAGACATAGTCATTGGATGTATCTCCCAGGTGGGTGTACCCCTTAGAAGAGGAAAACATTGTGTTCCATGCATCCCAAGTGACCTACTTGAGCTACAGAGTTGGCAAGACCAGGTTACACCCATTGGAGTATAAAGTGAGGAAGATTGAAGGTGCCCACGCTACCATGTCTGTAGCAGAGCTTAGGGTCCTTCCTTGGATCAGGTGAAAATTTACAGAAAGATCATACATAACCTGATGTCCATCTCTGCACCTTTGCATTAAATTCTTAAAAAAGGGTCAGCCTTGGAAATGGTCATGTAGCCAAGCCACACCTTTCAGGGAAGTGCAGAAACAGCTATCATCCTCCAAGGTATTGGTACAATATGATCCCAAGTGAAATCTGGTATTGACCTACAATGCCAAACCACACCCACCCCCCCTCCCCTGCCCCCCTGGGGTAATATTTGATCATAAGTGGCTCAGTGGAGAAGAACGCCCAATATGTATCCAGGACTTTGGCCAATGCAGAACATGGAAATGCCCAGATGGAGAAGGAAGGTTTGGCGGTTATACTTTAAGTGAAGAGGTTCCAGCAATACCTTTACAGACGTAAGTTTGTAATCGTAATGGACCAAAACCTCCTGCTAAGTCTATTTAAAGAGTACAAGGTAGTGTAACGCATAGCTTCAGGCCAAATTCAGTGGTGGGCTCTAATACAAAATGCATTTAATTACAAGTTGGAACACCATCCAGGAGGCCAAGTAGCAATTGCAGATACATTGAGCTAGAAGATACATCGTCGGTGGTCCCACCATTGCAAGGATCCGTAATGGTTTTACATTTTCTGGATGCACTTCCAGTTACAGCTGGCAATATCAGACTTTGGATGCAGAAAGATCTGGTCCTGGCAAAACCGAAACAGCTGGTAGTGATGGGGGAAACACAAGGGCCATTACAACCAAAACTGAAACCTTTTTGAACCTAGAGAGACCAAATCACTTGAGAGGATGGCAAATTATTATGGGGAACGAGAGTGATTGTCCCAAGCAAAGGTCACCACCAGATACTGGCTGAACCTCACTAGGGTCATCCAGAGGTTTCCAAAATGAAGTTGTTGTTGAGAAGCAGTGTCTGGTGACTAGGATTGGATGCAGACATAGCTGTGTTGGTGGATCAGTACCCTTGGTGCCAACAAGGATAAACATTATCACCCGTGGGAATGGCTGGGTAAAACCAGGACTTGGTTACATGTCAATTCTGCAGGTCCTTCTATGGGCTTAGTGTTCTTGGTTATTGTGGATGCCCACTCAAAGTGGCTCAGCACGCATGGAGCTCATTCTTCCAACATGATGATAGAGAAACTGCATGACACAGACTCCTAGAAGTGTTGGTCACAGATAATGGGTCATCATTTACCAGCAAGGAATTTGAGTATTTCCTAAAGTCAAATGGTATTTGTCATGGAAGAACAGCCCTGTAACATCTATCCTCTAATAGTCTGGCAGAAAGAGCAGTCCAAGTTTTGAAAGCAGGCTTAAAGAAACAAACTACAACTTCCCTCGATACCAAACTGTCCCAATTCTTATTTTATTATAGGACCACCTCTCATGCAACTACAGGGATAGCTCCAGCAGATGGGGCTATGGGGACAGGACTCCACACCAGGTTAAATCTGATCTTTCCAGACCTGGGGGGAAGGGTGAAATGGAATCCAGAACACCAATTCTGAACACAAGACTCTGCTAAGCAAGAGAGCCAGTTTACTTCAGAGAACTAAGTTGGGTGTCGGAACCATGGGAATGGCCTTACGTGGGTAAGAGGCATGGTTGATGCAAGGTCAGGTCCAGTGATGTATAAAGTTCAGGTTCATATGACAGCCTTGAACAAGATTGTGGACCATAAGAAAGCTGCAAACTCACAAATGGTGCAGCAGCAAAATATGCCCGGCTTCTCTACAGCCTTTCCAACTGTTTCAGAACCCACGGGTTCTCCTTCTCCATCAAGCATTGAACATACCTCAGAATCTGAAATGGACACAGCAGATGTTGCCACCTCTACATCACCTGAAGAAGAGGAGGAATTTCTTCTGGGTGCAAGAGATGAGCTGCTATGTGTTACACGCTGCCCGTATCAGAGACAGGGTCAGAGGAACCTGACCCAGCGCTAAAATGCCCCAGGAGGAGCTACAAATAAAAACCAGCCTATGTCCTCAGACTAAGGGGGGGGAGGTAATGAGGCCAGCCAAATGGACATCACAGATAATGAGGTTCCCTGACTGGTCCAATTAGAGACCCCTGGCTGATAGATATAAACAGGAGTATTAGGGCCGACTGCCTGCCCCTCTTCCGCGGTTATGTTAGGGCCCGGGTGTCCTTGGAGAAGGAGCACGCGGTGTCCACCAACACCCTGGAGTTGTTCAGGGAGAGGTGGGCGCCGCAGGGAGTGGAGTGCATCATTTCCCCCTCCAACTCTATTTTGATTTAGTCCCTGCCCTCCCCTTCACTGTTTGTTCACACAGCATTGCCCTTTGATGTGAAGGGCACTGCTTGTCACAGGCCACTCGGGTGTTTTCCTACTTTTCCTGGTGGTGGAAGTTGAATAAAGACTTGTACACCTTGTCTCTCACTGTGTCTCACAGCTGCACACACACACCATGGGTGCTGGGGATAAAAATAATAAGCACTACCACAGTTAGGCGGTAGTGTGGGGGTTAATAAAAAAAAACATGAAACACACACAGCATTGCCCTTTGATAGAAAAAAAGAAAAAAAAATAAACAGGAGTATTTTCCTGGTGGTGGAAATCGAATAAAGATTTGTGCACTTTGTGTCTCTCACTGTGTCTCACACCTGCACACACACACCATGGGTGCTGGGGAATAAAATAATAAGCACTACTGCAGTTAGGCGGTAGTGTGGGCGATTATTAAAAGAAAAAAAAAGAAACAGGGGATTCCTTGCCCTCCCAAATAATAAAAATAAACAGGAGTATCAAATGTTCTGTTCAAAGAGCTGGCTCTGAGAGAGCTGGATCAGTGTGATGTATTCTCCACATGTAAATAAAGGGTGACTTGGTGATGGAATACCGGCCTCTGTAGAGATATCCAAAATTCCTGAATTTTGTAAATGTCCCATTGGATTGGATGAACACAAATATTAAAGCCAATATTCAAGACATGAGGGAGAGAGAAAACAGAACCATAGATCTGTTAACCCATCTTAATGCATTAGGAAAATATTGGAATTCATCATGAAGCAAGTGGCAACAAGGCTCTTAAAAAATCATACTATGTCATGACAAAATTAACATGGTTTCATCAACAAAAAACATGTTTGACAAATTTATTGCAGTTTATTTTTGAGAATATAACTATGGGGGTAGCTAAAAGGGAACCAACCAATGTAGTATGTTCTGATACTCAAAAGACATTGATAAGGTACAACATAATAAGTTGTTGTAAACAGCCCATAGAATTTAAGGTAAATATCATCATGGGTCCAGATTTGTTATAAGACCGAAATCAAGATGAACACTTGAAAAGGATACTCAAAGTACACAGATCTTCATAATACCGTTAAACTCAACATCCTTGCACTGATACAGCAAAACCCTGAGATCTTTCCCTTACTGGTTGATTATCTGTAACTACCAGGCTTAAAAGATAAATTATTCAAAAGAAAATATTCAAAAGAATTTTTTTATTAAGAGCTTCCAATTCATTGAGTTGAATTTAGGCCAATCTATATGTAATAATCTGCTTTGAAAACTCTGCTCATATTTTGATAGCTGTGACCAACTGCACCAGGGCATTGGAGATAATTAACAATATTCTAAACACAATCATTCAATGTTAAAAAAGAAGTAAATTCTACCTATCTCCCAATGTTAACAGATACCTTAAAAAAATTCAGATCTTCACCAATACCTGGTTAGTTCTTCCCATATCTTAATTGTATACTAAAATTTCATTGGAATTTGTCCATTGGCACATTGTTTACAGGCAAACAGATTACAGGAACAGCTTTGACAAAGAGTCAGTTAGACTCGAAACGTCAGCTCTTTTCTCTCCTTTACAGATGCTGCCAGACCTGCTGAGATTTTCCAGCATTTTCTCTTTTGGTTTCAGATTCCAGCATCCACAGTAAGTTGCTTTAAAACCCAATGCAGTTGTATAGAGCTTTGGTGACACTATACCTGGAGTATTATGTACAGGTTTGGACTCCATACCTGACAAAATCCTTTGAGGGAATGCAACAAAAATTGTCTTTCATTAGATTGAGTCCTGAAATAAGGAGTTGTTCGATGAGTAGTCATTGACTAGACTGGTCCTATATTTTCTGGTGATTAGTGATTGAGAAGCGATCCCTATGAGATACATAGAATTCTGAGAGAGCTTAACAAATTAGTTTCAGTGAGGTTTTTCTCCAAACTGAAGAACTTGATCTAGGATAATGAGACAGCTATTTAAGACCTTTTCATTTGTTCATTGGATGTTGGCCCCACTGGCAAAGCCAGCATTTTCTGCCCACAGCTAATTCTTCTTCAAAAGGTGACAGTGAGCTGGCTCCTTGAACATATCAAAATTCACAATACTGTCGGGAGAATACTCCAAAATTTTGAAACAACGTTAGTGAAGGAACAACAATATAGTTTCAGTTCAGAAAGGTGTCTGACGTGAAGGGAGACCTGGAGGTAGTGATGTTCCTTTCACCTACTGCCCTTAATCTTCTGGATGTAGAGGTCAGATGTTTGGAAATTGCTGTCACAGAAGACTTAGTGAGTTTCTGCATTGCAAATATAGATGGGAGATGCAGACGGCAGTCACAATGCACCAAAAGTGATTCTGGAATCATAAGAATCCCTATAGTGTACAAATAGGCCACATGGTCCTTTGAATCTGCACTGCCCCTCTGTAAAGCATCCCATCCATTCTCAGTCCTTTCCCTTATTCCCAGTCCCTTCCCTTATTCCCATAGCCCGCATTTACCATGGCCAAACTGTGCACCTAGTCTGTATGAGGACAGTTCAACATGGCTAATCCACCTAATCTGCACATCTTTGGACTGTGGGAGGCAGGTGGAGCATGCAGTGGAAACCCACGCAGAAAAAAGAAAATGTGCAAACTCCACACAGATAACCAAGGCTAGAATTAAACTCAGGTCCCTAGCATTTTGAGGCAGTAGTGCAAACCACTGAGCCCCACTGTACTGAAGATGATGGACGGGATGACAATGAAATAGGCAACTTTGTCCTGAACGGTGTCAAGCTTCTTGTGTATTATTGGAGCTGCACTCATTTAGGCAAATGAAGGGTTTTCTAGTACATTCCTGGCTGAGATGGGAACACAAAAAAATCAGTGTTGTGAATTTTTGAAATTCTCTACCCTACAAGACTTTGCATGTTCAGTCATTGCTCATATTCAAGATGGGGATTGACAGACTTCTGGACTCTAAAATAATTGAGAAATAGGGAGACCGTGTGGGAGAATTGAGTATTGGTTAAAGATGAGCCATCATCATACTGAGTAGTACATCAGGCTCAAAGTTCTGGAGAAGTGTCACTGAATCTGAAGAAAAGTAAACCCTGTCTTATGAAGGAAAGTCCAAGCTAAAGAGCAAAGTGAGTCTGTACTGGCACTAGTGCAGCCACTGCTACCCTGAATAAAACTTCGATTCAATTATAACAGATGGGATGCCCTGAGGAGGAGGGAGGCACTGAGATTGGGTACCAAGGACAAGCTCGAGATTAGTTATTGGCAGGAGATGCGAGGTGTTGTTTATTGAAGGAGAAAATGAGGACTGCAGATGCTGGAGATCAGAGTTGAGAGTGTGGTGCTGGGAAAGCACAGCAGGTCAGGCAGCATCCAAGGCAAATGCCCTTCATCAGGAATGAGGTTTGTGGGCCAGGGGGCTGAGAGATAAATAGGAGGGGGTTGGGGCTGGGGACAAGGTAGGTGAGGGTGCGATAGGTAGATGGAGGTGGGGGTAATGTTGATAGGTCAGAGAGGAGGGTGGAGCAGGTAGGTGGAAAGGAAGATGGACAGGTAAGACAGGTCATTGGGGCGGAGTTGAAAAGTGTGGTGCTGGAAAAGCGCAGCATGCTAGGCAACATCCGAGGAGCAGGAGAATTGGCATTTTGGGCATAAGCCCTTCTACAATCCCTGATGAAGGGATTATGCCCGAAACGTTGATTCTCCTGCTCCTCGGATGCTGCCTGGCCTGCTGCGCTTTTCCAGCGCCACGTTTTTCAATTCTGGTCTCCAGCATCTGCAGTCCTCACTTTCTCCTAGGTCATCAGGGTGGTGCTGAGTTGGAAGGTTGGATCTGGGACAAGGTGAGGGGAGGGGAAATGATGAAACTGGTGAAATCCACATTGATGCCATGAGGTTGGAGGGTCCCAAGGTGGAAGATGATGTGTTCTCCCTCCAGGTGTTGGATGGTGTGGTGATGGAGGAGGCCCAGAACTGCATGTCCTTGGCGGAGTGGGAGGGGGAGGTGAAGTGTTTGGCCACGGGCGATGGGGTTGTTTGGTGTGGGTTTCCTGGAGGTGTTCTCTCAAGCGTTCTGCAGGTAGGCATCCTGTGTCCCCAATGTACAGGAGGCCCAATTGGGAGCAACGGATACAGTAAATGACATGTGTGGAAGTGCAGGTGAAGCTCTGGAGGATGTGGAAGGCTCCTTTGGGGCCTTGGGTGGAGGTGAGGGGGGAGGTGTAAGCACAGATTTTGCAATACCTGTGGTGTCAGGAGAAGTTGCCAGGATGGGAGGGTGAGTTGGTGGGGGGTGTGGACCTGACAAGGGAGGCACGGAGGGAATGGTCTTTACAGAAAGCAGATAAGGATTGGGTGGGAAATATATCTCTGGTGGTGGGGTCTGATTGTAGGTGGCAGAAATGGTGGAGAGTGAGGCGATGTATACGGATGTTGGTGGGGTGGAAGGTGAGGGTTCAAAGTTAATGAACGGGTAAGGGGATTCAGGAAAAAAGGATGGGGGCAGGGTGTACTCTGAAGCAGGCAGACAGTGGAGTACAGAGTAGGCAAGAGGTGTGAGGCAGATAATTAACTGATGTTACAGGAGAACTGGATAGCTGGATGTTTGTAAGACATGACTACCGAGTCCAACTGGGTGAGCTGTTATATTTCTGTTCTTGCGTTTCCTGTGAATGTAGAGGACACGAGTTGACCTGACAGAAAGGACGAATAGAGAAATGTAGCTCAGTGGTGACACCTGGAGGACAATGGAAAGAATTCGCATCAATTTGGAAAGGAATGCATGTCAGAGCTAGAGTGGGAAAGAAGGAAGTAAGGGAGTGATGGGGGAAGGTGAATGGTTGGAAAGGAAGAGGAGAGGATAAGGTTAAAACATGGAAGAAGTGGTAGGAAAAAAAACAGTAAAAATTCTGACTCAACGAAAAAATGATTGAGTCAGAGGTAAGACCAATTTCAAAAATATGGATCTGGCACAGATTGAGGGGAGATGTGTAGGTTACTGACGTTACGCCTCAGATAATCCCACAATTTTCTTAAAGCGACATTGTCAGAATGTTGGACACCAATCTGTTCATGTAATCACGTAGCAGCTGTTAAGAGCTCTGGGAAATGGAGGGGGAGGAGGTGAAAAGTTTGGAGGCTGATGTCAATGAGGTAGCAGGAGAAAGACTAACAGCAGGAGGGGAAGCGACAGATGGTAGCTGGTTTACATACCCACCAGATCAAAATTCTCTCATTTCTTCTTCTTTGCTAACTTACAGGCAGAAACTAGGATGCACAACTTTGCCCATTACCAGCACTGCCTGAATGTAAAGCTTTCAATATGAAGTTTTTAGGGGAGAGAGTGAATTAACGTGGGGTCTAGTTTAACCTGCTCATAATTCCTACAATACCTGTTCCTTTCTGAAAATGTCGTAAACAGCAACAGAAGCAACAATTACAGGTATATCAACAGGAACAATAATAATTGCACTAACAATGACAGCAATAGCAAGCACGTTTATTTACATAGTACCTTTGAGCTGGTAAAATGTCCTGCGATGCTTCACAGGAGCATTATCAAACAAAAATTGGGCAAAACCCGCATGAGAGGTATTCAGACAGATAACCAAACGTTTGGATCACAAAGCAAGGACTATCTTAAAAGATGAAGGGAGAGGGGAAATGGTGGAAGCTAGTATAATTGCAACATTTAAAAGGCACCTGGATGGGTATATGAATAGGAAGGGTTTGGAGGAATATGGGCCGTGTGCTGGCAGGTGGGACTAGATTGGGTTGGGATATCTGGTCAGCATGGACGGGTTAGACCGAAGGGTCTGTTTCCATGCTGTACATCTCTATGACTCTATGACTCCAGACCTTAGGGAGCAGACAGCCCAAAGCATGGTCATCAATGAGGAAACAATGACAATCAAGCGAGTGCAAGAGGCTGGAAATAAAGAAGCACGGAAATGTGAATGGGTTGTGGGGCTGAAGGAGATAGGCGAGGAGGGCGATTATGGAGAGATTTCAAAACATGAATTAGAATTTCAAAATTGCAATGTTTCCAAACAATAACAATAATAATAACTTACATTTATGGTATTAATTCTAAAAAGGACACAGGATCAGTGACAGATAATTGATTTTGGCAGGACTGGTGAATAGAGCAGTAAGTAAAGCATACAGAGATCTTGAATTTATTAATAGTGGCATACAAAACAAGAACAAGGAGCTGATGTTGAACTTGTACAACATAGGAACAGGAATAGACTGTTCTGCCATTCAATGAGATCATGATTGATCTGTGGCCCAACCTCACATACCTGCCTTTGACCAATATTTCTTAACAACTTTGCTAAACAAAAATTTATATATTTTAGATTTAAGATTAATACTGATCTAGCAAGAGCTGTTGGATACATGTTAGTCCTCATCTGGAGTGTTGTGTACAGCTATGGATACTGCTTATAGGAAAGTTGCAAATGCATTGGAGAGAGTGCAGAAATTAATTACTCGAATGGTTTCAGGTATGAGAAGCTTCAGCTTTGATGACAGATTGAAGAAGTTAGGATTATTCTCCCTGAAGAGAAGAAAGCTCAGAGGAAATCTGATTGAGGTTTTCAAAATCATGAAAAAGCTGTGCAAAATGAAAAGAGAAAAGTTGTTTCCACTTTTAAAAGAAACAAAAGTGAGAGGGCACAGATGATGGCAAAGTGATGTGCAAATGAAGCAAGGGTGATGTGACAAAAATCTTTTTCACATAGTGAGTTGTTAGGGTTTGAAACATACTGCCTGGAAATGTGGGGAAGGCAGGTTCACCACAATTAGATTAGATTAGATGACTTACAGCGTGGAAACAGGCCCTTCAGCCCAACAAGTCCACACCAACCCTCACGAAGAGCAACCCACCCAGACCCATTCCACTACACATAACACTACAGGCAATTTTAGCCTGGCCAATTCACCTAACCTGCACATCTTTGGACTGTGGGTAGAAACCGGAGCATTCGGAGGAAACCCACATAGTCACAGAGAGAATGTGCAAACTCCATACAGACAGTTGCCCGAGGTGGGAATTGAAGCCAGGTCTCTGGCACTGTGAGGCAGCAGTGCTAACTGCTGTGCCACCGTGCCACCGAGGCATTCATGATGGCATTGGATTTATTTTGGATAGTATTTGAGAAAAAGCAAGAGATTGGCACTAGATAATAGAGCCAAACTAGATAATAGAGTTGGTGCAGGCACAATGAGCCGGAATGGCCTCCTTCTGTATTGTAATAATTCTGTGATTCTATATAGAACTGTAAAACAGTAAACACAGGAGCTTTTTCAATGATGCCAGAAATAAATTTAATAACAGTAGCATCATTCACCAAGACTGCCTACTTCCATCTCTGCAACATTGCTCCATTCTGCCCTTGCCTCCACTAATCTGCTGCTGAAATCCTAAATCCTGTCTTTTTTCACTTTAGGCTTAATTATTTCAATGCTGTTGTGACTGGCGGTTCATCTTCCACCCTCCATATACTTGAGATCGTCCAAAGCTTTGTTGTCTGTCGCCTAATTTGTTGCATAATGGCTTCAGAACCTTGGAACAACCTGCTGATGGTGTCTCAGAGCTGTATATTATAACATAAATACTACAGTGTGGGCAGTGTTAGAATAATATCGACTAGAAGGATTGAGTGAGCACAAGGGCATGAACACCACAAAGATAGGCTAGTCCTTTTCTAATGCAACCGAAAGTCAGAACCTGGTATTTCTAAGATTACCATGTACTATTGTATTTAGCATTTATGTATAATAATTAGTGTTACTTTAAGTCTAAACCTGAAGATTGTTCTTGACTTTGAATTCTCTTTGATCAGTCTGCCATGAATCCAACTCTATGACCTCTTCCTGCCCCACAATTCTCCACAATCACCTAGACTTCTGCACATCTCCAATTTTATTTACTCTTACCTTTCATCAACTATCAATTTTGTTCATTATTTACACCTGTCCAGCTCTCATTCCTCCTTTAGCATCGAACCTTTTGACTGAGCTTTCAGTCATCGGAATTAATTTCATCTGAAGTAGCTCCATGTCAATTTTTATTTAACAATGCTCCTGGTAAGCTTCTTAGGATGTTTTAGGAAATTGAAGGTGCTGTATAACTGTAGGTTGTTGTTGTAACAGCAGTAATAGTAATAATAATTACAATAAATCAGTCTCTCACTGACCCTGAACAGCAAGGTCTCTTGTGCTTTGAACCTCTGCCAGTAAAATGCTATTGATCTTTCTCCTCTCTCTGCTATTGCTCCTCTTGAGTTTCCACTGCCTCTTGAAGCAGCTGCAGATTCTGTACCAGTTGCACATAGAAATCCCAAAGGCTGCTGTGCCACTATTCAAAGAAGAATGGGAAGCTTTCCTGATCAATATTATGGAGAAACGATCAATCGATATTTTATCTCAATGAAGTTTTGGCATTTTTCTGTTGTTCCTCTTCAAACTACAGGAACAATGTTGTTGGATATGTCTGAAATGTGCTGGAGGGTGATACAGGGCATTACACTTAAAATGAAATACTGTGCATGCTGGAAATCCAAAAGGAAAAAAAAAGGTGGAGAGGCTCAGCAGCCTTTGTAGAGAGAGTTAATGCTTCATGTGACTTTTTTAGAGCTTTCTCTTTTAAAGTTGTAATGCAGGTATTCACCAACAGAGGGTGGTATTTGCATGTTGTATTTAATAATGGTCTGCACAGAATGAATAAATCTGAATTGCTTAATTAATAATTTTAAAAGACTAATGGAATAGCCATGCTTTATCACAAAGGAGCTGGAAAACAAAGTGATAGAAATTATAATTCCGTTACATAAAGCACTGATTATTTCCCATTTAAATACTACACAATTCTGAGCACGCCTCAGCATAAGTATATTTTTCTTGGAGAGAATTATACTGGGGTTAGAGGATAAAATCATAAGCATTGATTGCATAGAGTAGATTTATATTCCTTTGAATATCAAAGATCTAAGGGGTGATCTAATTGAGATCATAGAATCATACAGCAAGAAAACAGACCCTTCAGTCCAATCAGTCCATGCTGATCATAATCCAAATTTAACTAGTCCCACCTGCCTGCTCCTGGTTCATACCCCCTCCAAATGTTTCTTATTCATATACTTTTCTAAATATCTTTTCAATGTTGTAACCGTACCTACATACACCACTTCCTCTGGAAGTTCATTCCACACATAAACCATTGCTGTGTAATAACGTTGCCTCCTATTTAAATCGTTCTCCTCTTACCTTAAAATATGCCCCCACCCTAGGGAACAGACACCTGTCATTCATTTTATCTATACCCCTCATGAGTTTATAAACCTCTATAAGGTCACCTCTCAACCACCTATGCTCCAGTGATAAAGTCCCAGCCTATCTAGGCTCTCCTTATAACTCAAATCCTCCATTTCTGGAAAAATCATGGTAGATCTTTTCTGAACCCTCACCAACTTAATAATATCCTTCCTATAAGTGAGCGACCAGAACTGGACACAGTATTCCAGACGAGGCCTCACCAATGTCCTGTACAACCTCAACATGACTTCCCAACCCTTATATTCAAAGAAGTGGACAGTGAATACAAGTGTGCCAAATGCCTTCTTAACCAGCCTGTCTACATATGTCACAAACTTCAAAGAATTATGTACCGGAACCCCAGGTCTCTCTGTTCTATAACACTACCCAAGGCCTTACATTTAATTATAGAAGTCCTGCCCTTGTTTGTTTTATGAAAATGAAATACTTCATATTTATCCAAATTAAACTCCATCTGCCACTTCTCAGCCCATTTGACCCAGTGTTGGACTTTAGACCAATTAGTTTCCGTCATACTTTTTCCTCCAGTGATAGTCTCTGTATTATTTTCTCCCACAATTTAGTAATTTTGGAATGCTACTGTGAAGGCTGGTGTAAAGTATTTAAGTAAAAAATGAGGTCTGCAGATGCTGGAGATCACAGCTGCAAATGTGTTGCTGGTCAAAGCACAGCAGGTTAGGCAGCATCTCAGGAATAGAGAATTCGACGTTTCGAGCATAAGCCCTTCATCAGGAATAAGAGAGAGAGAGCCAAGCCGGCTGAGATATTAGTCATCCCTTTGCCATTTTCTGTTTCCCCCTTACTATTTCACCTGTCTTATTCTCCAAAGGGCCGAGGTTCACTATAGCCAATATCTTCCTTTTATATAGTTGTTTGAGATGTTTAAAGGAGTTGGTAAACAAACAATTCTCTTAGTTGAGGGAACGCTCAGAATAAAAGGTATAACCATAAAATGAGCTA
Organism: Hemiscyllium ocellatum; assembly: GCF_020745735.1. Lineage (NCBI taxonomy): Eukaryota > Metazoa > Chordata > Chondrichthyes > Orectolobiformes > Hemiscylliidae > Hemiscyllium > Hemiscyllium ocellatum. The sequence goes on from NC_083430.1 coordinate 39,364,347, forward strand.
GACCATTCTGAAGAAAATTCAGCAAGTGCTTGTTCACAGAGTCATAGAATTGTTCTAGTATAAAGGAGACAATTTGGCTGTTAAATCTCTGTAGACTCTCCAAATGACCAATACACAAAATGCCACACCCATTTTCTCCTTGTAACTCTGTACACTCATCTTTTCCAAGTAATAATCTAAGTTCTTCTTCCATGTTTCAAATGAATCTGTCCTCTCATTTCAATCCTTCAACACTGGGAATAGTCATTCCCTATCTATCCTGTCCAGACCCCTCATGATTTTAAATAATAACCTCCTCTTAACTGTTCCTTCCCCAGGAGAACAGTCCCAACTTCGCCAATCTATCTAATGCAATGAAGGTATTCATTCCTGGAACTATTCTCATTATTTAGTCACAAAATCTCTCCCACCATGCTGCACTGATTGACTTTTTTCTTACGTCAATAGTCAATTGTATCTGCATTCCATTGATGCCATCTTCCAAACTTGCTCCCTCTACCTCCTAGAAGGACAAGGGCAGCAAATGGGAACATCACTTCATACGAGTCCCCTACCTTACCTTACAATGTATGGCTGTTCCTTCACTTTTGCTGAATCAAAATGCTGGAACTACCTTCCTAAGAGTGTAACTAGACCACATGGTGTGTAACAGTTTAAGAAGGCAGCTTACCATCTCAAGGTCAATAATTGCTGGCCTAGCCAGTGACGTTCACATCCTGTGAATAAACAATAAAAAAAATTTATATGGCATCCCAAACATCATTAACCAACATAGGAAACTTTCCACAGAAGAAGAAGGCATTTGGTATGCTTGCTTTTATTGGTCAGTGCATTGAGTATTAGTATTTGGAGGTCATGCAATTCTGAGCTTCCCTACTATAGGAAGGATATTGTGAAACTTGAAAAGGTTCAGAAAGATTTACAAGGATGTTGCAGGGGTTGCAGATTAGATTCCCTACAGTGTGGAAACTGGCCCTTCGGCCCAACAAGTCCACACCAATCGACCGAAGAGTATCCCACCCAGATCCATTTCCCTCTGACTAATGCACTTAACATTATGGGCAATTTAGCATGGCAATCCACCTGACCTGCACAGCTTTGGACTGTGGGAGGAAACCAGAGCACCTGGAGGAAATCCACACAGACACGGGGAAACTGTGCAAACTCTACACAGTCACCCAAGGCTGGAATCGAACCTGGGTCCCTGGCGCTGTGAGGCTGCAGTGCTAACCACTGTGCCACCCCCAATAGTTTGAGCTATAGGGAGAGGCTGAATAGACTGGGGGTATTTTCCCTGGAATGTTGGAGGCTGAGGGGTGATCTTATTAAGGTTTATAAAACCATGAGGTGTATGGATAGGTAAAAAGACAAGATCTTTTCCCCGGGGTTGGGGAGTCCAAACTAAAGGGCATAGGTTTAGGGCCAAAGGGGAAAGATTTAAAAGTGATCTAACGGGCAACATTTTCACACACAGACTGGTGTGTGTATGGAATGAGCTACCAGAGGAAGTGGTGGAGGCTGGTACAATTACATTTAAAAGGCATCTGGGTGGGTATATGAATAGAAGGGGTTCAGAGGGATATGTGCCATATGTTGGCACATGTAACTAGATTAGGTTAGGATATCTGGTCGGCATGGACGAGTTGGACTGAAGGGTCTGTTTCCATGCTGTAAACTCTATGACTCTACGTGCAAAAATAATGATTTGTAGGAGCCAGTGTTGGACTGGGGTGGACAAAGTTAAAAACCAAACAACACCAGATTATAGTCTGACTGGTTCACTTGGAACAGATGAATGGACACTGCATAACCATCACCAGGTAGGGGTGTTCTCTCCCAATCGGGGAATACTTCAGCGGTCAGGGACATTTGGCCTGGGACTTTCGGGTGACCATCCTCCAAAGTGGACTTCGGGACAAACAACAATGCAGAGTGGCTGAGCAGAGGCTGATAGCCAAGTACCCAAGATGGCCTTAACCGGGACTTTGGGTTCATATCCCACTAACAGTGACCCCAGTACACTATACACTCTCTTATACACATACTCTTACATATTCACACACTCACGCGGATCCTCTCTTATACACAAGCTCTCTCTCATGTGCACACTCACACCCACATACACTCTCTCACAGGTTTATACTCCATCACACACACACACATACTATACAAAGCTTGCACACATGCAAGCAAACACTCTCATGCACTCCCACTCACACGCACACACTCACTCTGTCTCTCTCTCTCCTACACGCACACACATATAAGCTTATGGGGTGAATTTATATTTGCAGAATTAAATTTGCATATACATTCTATTTTGCTCAAAAAAAATGCATAACCTACAGGCAGTTAATCCATGTAATATCTTGTAAATTCCACTTTAGAAAAAGAACCAGTCTGACCGAAGATTAGGATACAGACAAACTTTAACCTCACACCTTTAATACTATGTCTGAGCTGAGATGGAACTTTTTGTTGTAAAACCTGAAATGAGCTTGAGAATGTGACTTGAGAGAAGTTTTGGAATTTACACGTTAAAGAACCGAAACTAGCAAACCCATTCTAAAAGATGGGTTTGTTCAGTATATCATTTCAGTTACATGACACTGTAATCGTTTGCTATAAATTCTATGTCTTATGGTCCTGCTTCACAACCACCTGATGAAGAAGCAGCGCTTCGAAAGTTAATGCCTCCAAATAAACCTGTTGGATTTTAACCTGGTGTTGTGTGATTTTAAACTCTAGAAAAAGCACTAATGGAAAAATCAAAGAACATTCCAGACTGTAATAATGTATTCAAATAACAGTACTAGGTTTAATTATATTTGGTATGCATGTAAATGGAGATGGTATATACATGGGAAAGTTGTCTTTCAGTATGCACATGGCAAGTTCTGTCTCACACAAGAAACCTGACAGTCCCACAGACAGCATAAACCTTGAACATTTCACTAAACAACCCTATGTTAGAGTTTCTAGCAGGCCAGAATCCCAGGTTCGGTTACTGCTAGAAAGAAGCCTTCACCTCTTTACAAATAATGTTCCTAATCCATGTTGGCTGAAGATATTTTTAATTTACTAGGTTAGGCATGTATGGCACATGTCTGGATCAGGTGAGGCCTGGACCTGGGTGTGCTAGCCCAGAGGTTGGGACGCTCCCACTGTGACACATGATCCTCCACATTGGCTGTAAATTCATCAGGCTTGAGTTGAGTGCTCTGTGTATCAGCATGTGAATTACTTTGTTCAAACTAGGTCCTCTCCAACTGTCTACAGCCTCAGCAACTAACATCAGCCAGATTGCACAACCACAGTAGCCCACTCACATCCTCCTGAAACCATCCCTCCTTGTCTCTACAATCTCACTGTCTTAACCTTCATCTCCTAAACTCCACCAGACTATTTGGGAGGACGTGGTGGAATCAGACAATGAAACCAACATCTCATCAAGAACTGCTATGCAGTACAGGTCATGATTCACTTATCTCTTTTGGGTGATAAGATGAAAAATGTGTGCCTGGAAAAGCACAGCAGGTCAGGCAGCATCCAAGGAGTAAGAGAATCGACATTTCGGGCATAAGCCCTTCTTCAGGAATGAGGAGGGTATGCCAAGCAGGCTAAGATAAAAGTTAGGGAAGAGGGACTTGGGGTTTTCGGCGTTGGGAATGCGATAGGTTGAAGGAGGTTAAGATGAGGATGATAGGCTGGAGAGGGGGTGGGGGCGGAGAGGTTGGGAAGAAGATTGCAGGTCAAGAAGGCAGTGATAAGTCCGAGGTTTGGGAATGAGATAAGGTGGGGTGGAAGGGGAAATGAGGAAGCTAGAGAAATCTGCATTCATCCCTTGTGTTTGGAGGGTTCCTAGGCGGATGATGAGGTGCTCTTCCTCCAGGCGTCATGTTGCCATGGTCTGGCGATGGAGGAGGCCAAGGACCTGCATGTCCTTGGAGGAGTGGGAGGGGGAGTTAAAGTGTTCAGCCACAGGGCAGTTGGGTTGGTTGGTGCAGGTGTCCCAGAGGTGTTCTCTGAAACGTTCCGCAAGTAGGCGGCCTGTCTCCCCAATGTAGAGGAGGCCACATCGGGTGCAGCAGATGCAGTAAAAGATGTGTGTGGAGGTGCAGGTGAATTTGTGATGGATAGGGAAGGATCCCTTGGGGCCTTGGAGGGAAGTGAGGGGGAGGTGTGGGCGCAAGTTTTGCATTTCTTGCGGTTGCAGGGGAAGGTGCCGGGAGTGGAGGTTGGGTTGGTGGGGGGTGTGGACCTGACGAGGGAGTCGCAGAGGGAGTGGTCTTTCCAGAACGCTGATAGGGGAGGGGAAGGAAATATATCCTTGGTAGTGGGGTCTGTTTGGAGGTGAAGACTATTTTTGTTCACCTGTTGCTGTCTTAGCATCTGGTTGTCAATGGGGCTCATTTCTATAAAGGAAAACACCTCCATTACTCAGTATTAAAGGTCATTCAATCCATCATATTTGTGATGGCTGTTTGATAAAACTACTCAATTAGACTCACTCTTCTACTCTCTCCCCATAGCCTTGCAAAGTTTTCCTTCCCTTCCCTTTCCTTTACACCTAAAATCTTTTGTAAGTTTCTATCCAAACTACTTTCACCATCTTTTTAAAAATTAATTCACAGGATGTGAGCATCACTAGCTAGAGCAGCATTTGTTGTCCTTAGAAGATGCTCGTGAGCTGCGTTCTGGTGCCTCTGCAGTCCATTTGGTGTAAGTACATCCACAATGTTGTTAAAGAGGGAGTTCCAGGTTTCACTCAGCAGCACTGAAGAAACATTTATATACTTATAAGTCAGGGTGGTGTGTGATTGGAGGGGGGCTCACAGGAAGTGTCGTTCCATGCATTGGCTGCCCTTGTCTTTCTAAATGATGGTGACTTTGGATTTAGAATGTGCTGTCTAAGGATGTTTAGCCAATTTCTGCAGTGTATCTTGTAGATTGTACAGTCTGCTGCTGCTGCAGCATGCCGATGGTGTGGGGAATGAATATTTGTGGATGTGTGCAGGTTTCTTTGATGGTGTCAAACTTCCTGAGTGTTGTTGGAGCTGTACTCAGCCAGCAAGTGGAAGTATTCCATCACACTCCTGAGTTGTGCCTTGTGGACTCTGTAAGTGAGAGATTCCCTTCAGATTCTGAGCATCTTGCCTGCTCTTGTAGCCGCAATATTTATATTCAGTTCAGATTGTGGTCAATGGTTAATCCCCAGGATGCCTTTGAGAAAATGCATACCAGATCATAATGACTCATTGTGTAAATTCGATTTTCCCTCATGCTGCCAACTACCTTAAATCTGTTCCTTTGGTTACTGATCGTCTTGCCACGAGAAACAGTTTCTCATTATTTACAATATCAAAACTCTTCATTATTTTGAACAAGTCTATTAGTCCTCAACTTATCTTCTCTACCCTAAGGAGATCAGGCAAATCCAAGAGTCACAAATCTAATACACCATGGAAGCAAACCCTTCGGTCCAACCAGTCCATGACGACCATGATCCCAAACTAAACTAGTCCTACTTGCCTGCTCCTGGTCCATATCCCTCCAAATCTTTCCTATTCACGTACTTATCCAAATGACTTCTAAATGTTGTAATTGTTCCCACATCCACCATTTCCTTTGGAAGTTCATTCCGCACACGAATCAACCTCTGTATAAAAATTTGCCCATGCTGTCTTGTTTAAATCTCCCTCCTCTCACATTAAAAATATGCCCCCTAGTCTTGCAATCCCCATCCTGGGAACAGATATCTACAATTAATTCTATCTATACCCCTCATTATTTTATAAACTTATATAAGGTCTCCTCTCAATCTCCTACGCTCCAGTGAAAGAAGTCCAGCTTATCCAGCCTTTTATTATAACTCAAACCCTCCATTCCCAGCAACATCCTGGTCAATCTCTTCTGAAGCCGCTCCAGCTTAATAATATCCTTCCTATAACCGGACAACCAGAACTGAAGGCAAGCGTGCCAAATGCCCTTTTAACCACCCTGTCAACATATGTCACAAACTTCGAAGAATTATGTACCTGAACCCCTTGGTCTCTCTGTTCTACAACACTACCCAAGGCCTTACCATTAATTGTATAAGCCTTATGTTCCTCATTCCTGATACTATTCTAATTAAGTCTTGTTGTCACCCTCTCTAAGGCCTTACAGCCGCAACATGACCTCCCAACTCCTGTACTTAATACTCTGACCAATAAAGGATAGCATACCAAATGCCTTCATCACTATCCTATCTACCTGCAACTCCACTTTCAAGGAGCTATGAACCTGCACTCCAAGGTCTCTTTGTTCAGCAACACTCCCTAGGACCTTACCATTAAGTGTCTTAAGTCCTGCTAAGATTTGCTTTCCCAAAATGCAGCACTTTGCATTTATCTGAATTAAACTCCATCTGCCACTTCTCAGCCCATTGGCCCATCTGGTCAAGATCCTGTTGTAATCTCAAATAACCTTCTTCACTGTCCACCACACCTCCAATTTTGGTGTCATCTGCAAACTTACTAACCCTACCTCTTGTGCTCACATCCAGCACTGATCCTTGTGGCACTCCACTGGTCACAGACCTCCAGTCTGAAAAACACCCTCCACCACCACCCTCTGTCTTGTACCTTTGAGCCAGTTCTGTACCCAAATGGCTAGTTCTCTCTGTATTCCGTGAGATCTAATCTTGCTCATCAGTCTCCCATGGGGACCCTTGCTGAATGCCTTACTGAAGTCCATATAGATCACACTCCTGCTCTGCCTTCATCAATCCTTTGTTACTTCTTCAAAAAACTCAATCAAGTTTGTGAGACATGATTTCCCACGCACAAAGCCATGTTGACTATCCCTAATCAGTCTTTGCCTTTCCAAATACATGTACATCCTGTCCCTCAGGATTCCCTCCAACAACTTGCCCACCACTGACATCGGGTTCACCGGTCTATAGTTCCCAAATAGAGGGCATAGGTTTAGGATGAGAGGGGAAAGATATAAAAGAGACCTAAGGGGCAACTTTTTCACACAGAGGATGGTACGTGTATGGAATGAGCTGCCAGAGGAAGTGGTGGAGGCTCATATAATTGCAACATTTAAGAGGCATTTGGTGGGGTATATGAATAGGAAGGGTTTGGAGGGATATGGGCCGGGTACTGGCAGGTGGGACTAGATTGGGTTAGGATATCTGGTCCGTATGGGCAGGTTGGACTGAAGGGTCTGTTTCCATACTGTACATCTCTATGACTTAATATCCTTCTTAAAGCATATCATCTAGAGTTCAATACAACAGGGCTCTATCTGTGTCTTATAACACTTCTTCACTAAAAACTGCAAAATCATTTGATTTACAAAGACTCTTGATTTTAAAATAAAAGTGTACATTACAAGGCCATAAGACATAGGAGCGAAAGTAAGGCCATTCGGCCCATAGAGTCCACTCCGCCATTCAATCATGGCTGATGGGCATTGGGATATGTAAACTATTCATAGGACCATAACTACTGCTCTGTCCTTCCAAAGGATAGTCTACAAACAACAATGACAACTGAGGAGTCGTCATCCATGATGGAAGCCCCTATACACAAAGAAGGCAGAATGAGGAAGGACAAGGTGCAAACTGAAGTGCCAAGAGAAGAAATGAAATGTTATCATAGGTGGACTTTGCCTTACACACTTGGTGATGAAATCCATTTCCTGGATATCCAATGGTATCAGGGAAGACAGCAATCTCGAAGAGTGTAACTTTCTGAGTACACTCAGTTCCAGCATTTCTGGACAGGAACATTCAATTCTGCCCTGCAATAAAAGTGGCCCTTATTGTCAGTTTTTTAAAAAAAATAGATCACACAGAATAGTTGGGGTCATGGAAGCACACTTTAAAAGTTTACAGACAGGGTTTAAAGGACAGTGAGTTATGGAACAGAGATATAACCTCCATGTAAGAAGTGCTGATTTTTAGATATATTGTAGGGGATTGCATCAAACTTGTATAGTTGGGGACCCAGGGAAAAGGAAAGATTACACTTGATGAAGTGAGCTGTGAGGGCTAGAAGCTGTAAGCATTAATACTTCAGTGCAGCTGAAGAGTGGGGATTAGAAACCACAAGTGGTGTCTGCATGACACAGCTGTGCAAGATTAAACTGAAAAACAGTAAAGTTTTAGTTTTGTGAAGCTAGCTACCAGTGAAAAGCTGGATTCAGTGATATCTGTAACAGCAACAACCTCAATAGATCAGTAGCTGCCAGAACAATGCTGACCAGTGGCCATGAGAGCCTGACTAAACATTTTATTTTCACTGGATTTGCAGCCAGGTACAGGGGCTGATATTACTGTCAGTCCAGTTTCTTTAAACTCTATGAAGCCCACCACCTGAAGAGGCTTCTGGGTCCATGTTATTGTAAGTGAAAGGCCCAGGACCTGGCTCCATAAATCGTGGTTTCCCTCTAATGGGAGTCACCTCATTCGCACACCTTTCAACTTCATCCAGCTTAGGCATCATCTTGTAGAAATCTGATTTGGAACCTGTTTTGACAGCTCACTCCAGAACTATCTAATTGTCTCTGGGATGCTGGCCTTCCATGGCTGAGGTACCTCCATTACATGCAATCTCGGAGAGTCAATGTGTATTGACTGGAGTTTGGTAGGGGAGGCAGTGAGGGGAGGCCTGGGCCCAGGTTGACTTGAAAACTGCAGCATCATCTCAGCTGAGTAAAATTTAGAATCACTGAATCAACACAGAGACAATTTCTGTTTCAGCAACCCAACGTAGCACTGCCGGGTGTTTGTATGTGTTGAAAGATTTTTTGATAATTCAGACAATAAGTCGGCATGCAAGTCCTAACTGAGAAAACCTGAACTGAGTGAAGTATACTGTGTTGTCCCTTAGGCACATTCTGATTGTCACATCTGTTTTGGTTGGTTTGAAATACAGTGTTCTCTGAAGCGTATGTAGGGCAGCTCTTGAGCCAGGGGCCTATACTAAAATAAATACAAATCTATGATGGCAATAACATCAGCTGTTATGTAACTTGCATTTGTATTCTTGGCAATTTGCCAACAGTTGCCCATGAGCTCTTGTAGATATTGACCCTGAGAACCTGTCAAAGCAAATAAATAACACAACAGTGGCTATGAGGATATTGGGTGTGGCTAATGGCATTTACAAACACTCCTGATCCCAGTGTCAATTAATTTAATGAGTTCAGATTTGTTATGTGCATTCTTCAATTGAACTGTGAAAATTCTGGCATTAGCAAGACTGATTTTCTGTGCATCTCCAGGTTTGGATAGCCTGCAGCTGAGCAGTGAGATGAGCTGGGAGGCAATTAAATGACTGAGTTACTTGTTCTATTCCAAAATTCGAGTCACAAGCCAATTTTAATTCAGTATTAGGGCATTTCATTCTGATATGAAAGTAACATGTTAAAACGTTTATTTGAATGGCAAAGTTGGAAGAAAATGCATTTGCCTCACAACTCAGAGCAATTCTTAAATCAAATTTAACTCACAAAACTTTGCCAATATCGTCGTTCCCATCGCTTCTATCTCCATCCATCAGGAGGAGACGTTCATAAACTCCGTCAATTCGCCAGCAGGGGGGGTGGGGGGTCACTGATGTATGTGCTCACTAGCACCACTCACTGGCAGAGATTAACACTACAGCAGTCGCAATTTCCTCAACTTTGCAGACAAAGTTGCTGTTCAAGGTGCTGTGCTTGTTACCTATTAATTATACGTATCTATTAACTACTTATTTGAGTTAGATTTGTTACAGGCTCCTTGATTGCAGTCTTTCCCAAATGTGAGACAAACACAATAGACAGTCTGACCCGAACTGAGGCACATCTGCCTTTCATGGGGCAATTTGACAGCATTTCTCATTCTGACCTTGTCTGAACAGCTGGTTTTAAACAGTTCAGTTTGTCTGATAATTAGGGTTGCCAACTCTGAGTGGATATGTACCCAGAGGCTTTACCACATGATCTCTCTCCTCCAACTGCCCCAGCCAAACAAATAACATATCCCCCATCTGTTTATTGATACAAAAAAAAGTCACAGATGTTCAAAGAAAAGTAATGCTCCTCTGATTATCCCCCAAATTTATCTATCGCAGAATCCAGGAGGCCATCTTTAAATCTTGGAGACATTAGAACTTTCCAAAGGGTCAGCAACTCCAATGATGCAACACACCAACCTTTAATTTCTAAACCACTCCTAAATATCGAAAATATGCTGAATGAGGCTACAGTGCTTTACAGAAATGAGTTCAAATGACTAACCCTCCACTCTCAGCAACGTGGTTCTTGAACCCAGCAATCTGGTGGGTCACACTGCTAAAAAGATCTAGTATTACGACTGATGGGGTACACAGGCCAACAGAATTATGGGTTACACTTGACTCTGAACACTCGAATATGCAATGATCATATTTGCTGTCAGTATAAACTTTGTTAAGATTTTCCATACCTAAGGAGAAAGTGAGGACTGTAGATGCTGGAAATCAGAGTCAAAAAGTGTGGCTTTGGAAAAAGCACAGCAAATAAGGCAGCATCCGAGGAGCAGGACAGTCTATGTTCGGGCATAAGCCTTTCATCTTATAACATCTCCTCAACATGAGCTTATGCCCTTCAGCAACATTCCTGATGAAGGGCTTATGCCCGAAACATAGACTCCTCTGCTCCTCGGATGCTGTCTGACCTGCCGTGCTTTTCCAGCACCACACTTTTTGACTCTATTCCATGTGTAACTTGGTTGCTGCTTGATCACATTGAAACTTTGCTCTGAACCTCAGTGAACACTCTCTCCCAATGAAGGAGTGGTCATACACGAAGAAATTATCTGAAATTCTCACTGTCCCATTGATCCCCTTCAGGAAGGAGGGGAAGCATCAGTTGCATTAACCAATCATTTTAAACAGCTACTCCTCTTAATATAGTCTGTCTATTCAAATAGAATGTAGAGAGGGGAACACTTTATATTCTGGGAGTAATGTGTTCATTTGTCCATTATTCACTTTGGGGCAGTTCATTCCTCTGCTCTGATGCTTCTGTTCCAAATATTGCCACAGTTTCAGTTGCTTCAGTCATTCTTCTGGTGCCAAAGGAGGACAAACCGATACCCCCTACAGCAAGGAGCAGTGCAGAGAAGTTAATGAGTCGGTCAGTACTCTGGACTGTGGCCTCACCCGCAAGTTGCATCTGTGCAAATCAGAAAACCACCAGTAAATGAGATGCCATAATTTCCAAATAATTCCCTCCCCTTTCCAAATCAAGGAAGAACATTCCCCACCTGTCAGTTCTTTGCTAATAATTCCTATTTCCAAATATCTTTACATAATCTAGATGCCTTTCAACCTACCCCCAGAGCTCCCTCCTTGTTCAGCGCTGCTGACATTTTCACCTTATAGATTCATCCCTTGTCAGTTTAAAAACATTTCTTTCTGAAAATTTCCCTTCAGTTGAGATTCGCCTTATATAAATATTTCTAAAATCCTATCACCTTCCTTTGTAATGTAGAGAATCTTTAACTTCCTTCAAATGCAAAGTGGTTCCTTTACCTTTTGACAATTTTGTTTTTTCCCACTTCTATTTATTGAATTTTTTATGCTCCCTTTTTGTTTCCCTTCTGCACTATAACCATATAACTCTTGTTTTAAGACTCATTGTCCTCAGAATCTATGGATCCCAAGCTTTGACAATGCTCTACAGCTGTAGGAGTATATTTAACCTATGACTTCTCTGTCTCTTATTTAAGTATCTCCCTCCCTTTATCCACTGTTTGACTGGCCATTCTTTCCTGGTCTGGATCCTGTGTCATCCCACTGCACTCAGTCAGAACGTTACTCGGTGACTCCTTCCATCACTTCACTGATGGCTATAAGGAGACTGAAAAGATGGGGTTTTGGCCAAATTTTGTTTCTTATTTGTGGTTGGGCAATCTTCTCATTGTCAGGTAGACTCCAGTCTCGGATCCATAGTGGAATCAGGTGCAGTACTATTGCCAAGTCTTGGTGTTGCCCATGACACAATTGTTTGGGGGAATGATGGCTTTTATGATGGGAGCCTGAAAGGAAACCAATTAGAACCATGCACTTGGTCTGGTTCATGGGTTTTCCATTTCCTGCGAGCTGTCTGATATTTACCATCACTCTCAAGTGGATGGGGGTGCATTGCTTCAATTGATTCGGAGGTCTGCTGCTTAGCTGCAGGTAGGTTTATCTGGCACAGCTTTATACACTCCATACTCTGCATTATCAGCATGATAGGGTAACATTTTCCTGCATTACAATAATGACTACTTTTAAAAGTATTTAATTGGCAGCTGATGTGATTGTGACTGAGGATTGCAGGAAGGACCAGCAGAACAGGCTCTTGTCACCAGGACTTTTGTGTGATTTTCCCAGGAAAATTTGTCAAGAACCACACTAAACAGTGAGCAGAGTTTGGTAAGGGTTAAAAACTAAACCACATGAGCCAGTAACAATGATGCAGTTTGGCAGTTGGGATGTTGGTTTTAATATTTAATCTGATCCTTATATAACAACTGCTGATTCTAATCCATTGAGAGTCCAAATCAGTGAAGTGAATGTACAAAAACATCCAGCTGTCACTACAGGGCAAGAAAAAGAATCTTGCAAAAAAAAAAGTCACTACCCTCCCTCTGTCAACATTCCCCACCAGTTTCTTTCCACTTGCTCACCCCCCCCTCCAAACCAACCCCCCCCCCCACACACACACACATACACATATACACACCCCATTGGTTCTGCCCTTACCCCTCAGGCATCGCCTCTCTACTATCAGGATTTATTAATATAGCACGGATGATTCTAATTTCCGCCCCCTTGTCCATTGTAACTCTGGCTGTGGTTAGTGCCACAGGAACATGACAGTGCTTCAGTTAACAGAGATGTGAATAAGCGAGTGTCAGGAGTTAGTCGAGCCTGTTTGTAACCACTGCATCCAGCCACCCACCCCCCCCAAAAGTCTTGAGTGTAAGTCATCTGGCATGATGCTCCTGACTTGAATAAGGAAACGGGAAAGGTCATGGCCTGGGAATAATTGGAGAATTTTCTAGCAAATGGCCATAGGCATGGTAGACTAAATGACTTCCTTCTTATTATTAAATTCCTGGTCAGGGCTGAATCAGGATATTGCAACAAAGACAATGATTATATTGCCAAGTTACCCTCGGCACTTCAGTTGGGGGAAGGGGGAGCATTGTGCTGTTCAGTCACCCCGAGTGACGAATGTGCACCCTGGCTAAGGCTCAGGATTCATTGTCCGGCTGTTCCTGGTGGGTTGATTTGCTAATAGGTTCACACGAGAATGCAAAGGATTTAAGTGAGATGAGTAGTGGCATGAACTACAGACCAGCACATTCAGGAATAACAGTTGATTGATGGAAGGAGGTAAAAGGAGTGAAATAGGGTGGAGGGAGAGAAGAGGAAAGAGATAGACAGGAAAGATGGGAGAGAAGGAGCAAGATCAAAAGAGAGAGGAGGTAAAAGAGAGATGGAAAGATTATATGTAGAGAAAGGAACTAGAGGGAGGAGGAGACGAAGACCAGGCGACTCACAGACACTGACTGTTCTGTAACCCTGATGACCGCAGGCATGTTGGATAAAGAGGTATTTAATAGACCTTGATACTGGGCCATTGACAGGCTACAGCCTCAGAAAACAAATGGCCGTTTGACAAAGTAGATTTGAAGATTAGACAAAACCTCCCCAATCTCCAGTTTAAAGATTTAAGTAGAGGAAAAGTGAAGTTTTTATCCAAGAAACCTCATTAGTTAAGCAGTTTCATCTGCACAAACTGATAAAAACCTGTTAGTGACTGTGAATTAGTTTCAATGCATGTTAATATCAGGCTGTGTTACTGACTATTTTACATATAATTTACAACACAAACTAGTCATCCAATCCAAATGGTCTAATTTTTTTTATGCGTCTTTTTCCATCTTATTTAATTTCATTGCTCAGCGTATCCTCCTGAATTTCATTTTGGATTTCTTAATTCTTATTTATCTATAATATAGAATATATATTTCTACATTGACCAATCAGATAATCCATTAGTCATGCAGCTATTTAATCTTTTTCTGTCAGTTGCAATCTCTCAGTACTGGGACCATTTTTATACTTTTCTTTTGCAATTTCTCCACCATCTCTACCCTCACTTTGCAACATCACATCCAGAACTATGCTCAAAGTATTCCTTGTACTGCTAATAAAGTTTTCTTGTTTAGAATTGAACAGCAGGGAACATAATCCACAAAAAAATGTACCACAGAACTTGTTTTGTTTTTAAATGGCCCTGTAAAGCAGGAGTTATTAATTTTAGTAAATCTGTACCTGGATCACCTTGCTCCTCTAGTCCATTTAGACCCTTCTTTCCCAAAGAAACTTGGCATCCACATTCTTTAACAAAATGCATGACCTCACACTTATTTATATTGAACTTAATTTTCCAATTACAGACCATTCAGCAAGATAATTAATGTTTTCCTGCATATTGTCCCAGATTTTACTATATCCCAAAATCTGATGTAATCTTCAAATTTTAAAATTGTCCTTCCAATTTCTGAATGCTTATCCTCATTGTAACTGGTGAGCAACAATGGTCTCAGCACTAATCCTTGTGGAACACCACGTTCCACCTTTTACCAGTCTGAGTAACTACTTCTGACCCCTTATTTTCAGATTTGTATCTAGCTTGCTATCCACGCTTTTAATAGTCCGCTCACATTACTTATGCTGACTTTATAGAGAAGTCAGCGATGTAAAAGTAAAAGCCTCCATAATCCCAGAGGACAACTGTCTTATTAGAGGTTGAGAGATGACTGGTGGTGAGTTTAACCTAAGTGTCACTACATTACAGCTAAGGGGCAAGGTTCAGAAGGTGGGATGTTCATGGTAGCCTCAGCTGGGACAGGAATTAAACCCATGCTATTGGTGTCACTCTACAACACAAACCAGCCATCCAGTTAAGTGAGCTATCTGACACCCAAAGGTCATTTGAGTCCCAAATATATTATATCCACTATATTACCCTCATCGGTTCTTTTTTGTTGCTTCACCATGTGTCATTATCTGAATGTCACAGCATGTTACCGTGCAAAGACCACTGCTTATAATTGTTTGAATGCCACTGCATGTAATCTTGCATCTTTATTTGCATATTCCCCAATTTAATTAAGGAAGTTCTACTAACCTGTAATAGCCGGAAATAATTGGGAGTTAATCTGTTCAGCCGAAGTATCATATCCAAGGCAACATAAGAATGGCACTTGATTACAACAAGAGAAGTGTGCAATTCGAAATATTCCTAGTCTCAGGAGAGGAAGACTCCACGCTATTGGCAGTGCAGTTACATCCCAGTAAGATGACCGGTACTGCCTGGTGGAATAAAGTGTAGTGCAGCCTCCGAACTGACTGGATGCTGATGATGACTGGCCGTAAAGAGCTTTTTATACCACGCTTCTCGCACTCAGTGATGTCATTGAGCTGTTGAGCCGTCTGTCAAAGGGCATCAGCGTTATATGTTCAGGATATGTATTCGCTTCACCGAGTCCCAGACTCAGACGCATCAACTCTCTTTGTGATCACTGCACTTGACAGGACCTGCCTTGGGCTGAACAAAAACAACACAGCTTCAGCAATGTCCCCAACCTTAATATCCTCTGCCAGAAAACTCAGGACTTTTGTGATGTCCCATCTGTTTGGCCTTCCCCTTCAGCTCTTAGTTAACTGCACTCACCTCACTGTTAATTGCCCGGTATCACCACTTGCTGTTGTACCCAATGCCTCATTCCTTGGAATACCAGCACATGTCTCCAAACCTTGTTACCAATACTAACGTTTATCCCTTTCTCCACTGTTACCATCACTCACCCCAACCTTAGGTTACTAGCATTTACCCTCTCCACAGTCACCACACTCATCCCTTCTCTTTACTAGTCTCAATTCTGGGGAAATGGTGGTGTAGTGATAATGTAATTGGACTAATAATCAGAACGCCAGGCTCATGTCCTCTGGACATACACCTACCATGATAGATGGTGAAACTTGAATTCAATAAAAATCCAGAATTAAAAGATCAGTCTAATTGTTCATTGACAATAAAAAAAACTTATGCCCTTCACTGATGTCCTTTGGAGAAGGAAATTTCCATTCATACTTGGCTTGGCCTATATGTGACTCCAGACCCACAGCAATATAGTTGACTCTTAACTGCCCTCAGAGCAGTTAGGGATGAGCAATAAACTTTAGCCAAGCCAGCAACACTCACATCACATGAGCGAATTTCAAAAATCTCAAACCTCTCCCACGAGTCCCCACATACCAGTAATTAGCCACACTTTCCGTTCTTTGATTATCTGTATTCACCACCATCTCAGCTCTTCACCCAATTGTCAGCATTTGTGCCGGCCCCTCCCTCCTTTCAGTTTGGACATTGTGTAACCAATGATGGTCCAGATGTTGGCCCTAGGACATTATCCTGACACACTCCAGCAGTGATGACCAGTTATAGGCAGCAGCTCGTATAAGAGGAGATTGAGAATAGGTAACCATCCTCCAATTCTTTGTTACTTCTATGCAAGGAGAGAGAGGATCTTGTCTTTGTAAAGGTCTGGGGGCTTGTCATACTGATAATCCCTGAGGAGAAAGTGAGGACTGCAGATGCTGGAGACCAGAGTTGAAAAATGTGGTGCTGAAAAAACACAGCAGGCCAGGCAGCATCCGAGGAGCAGGAGAATCAACGTTTCGGGCAAAAGGGCTGAAGAAGGGCTTATGCTCGAAACATCGATTCTCCTGCTCCTCGGATGCTGCCTGGCCTGCTGTGTTTTTCCAGCACATTTTTCAACTGATGATCCCTGAGCCACCCAACTGTTCTGATTGGTTTTTCAATCTACAGGTTAATACTGGGCAAAGTTGCCCGAAACATACAGCCACAGTGTTGATGAGTCTTCAGCATTTTCCTCACTGCTTTAGCAGACAGCAGTGTCAATACACCTCACAGTGAACTATTAACTAACTTTAAAACTGCAATATCTCCTTTCACAGACCTTGGTTTAAAGCAGTATCCTTTTCCCACTTCGGTCCACAATCCAAAATAAAGAAAACTAAAATAAAATGTAAGTAGGAAAATAATTGTGAAGAGATTATGAAGGGATATTGATAGATTTTAAGTGAGTGAATGATGATCTGGCAAATGGAGGATACCATGGGAACATGAAATTGTCCATTTTGGCAGACAGAATAAGAAAACATTTAAACTAAAATGGTGAGAGATTGCAGAGCCTGGAGATACAGAAGGATCTCGGTGTCCTTGTCCATTAATCATAAAAGATTTGTATGCAGATACAGCAAATAATTATGGAAGTTGATAGAATGTTATTATATTCAATTTCTCTTGCAATGAACAAAGTACAGAGGCTACGTTTCAGTTTTACAGAACATCAGCGAGACAACATCTGCAGTAATATGTAAGTTATTTAAGGAAGAACGTAAATACATTCAAAACTATCCAAAGAAGGTTTATTAGATGAATACCTGGAAGGCAGATTGTCTTTTGAGGAAAAGTTGAAGAAGCTAGGCTTTTATCTGGTAGATTTCAGAAGAGTAAAACGTAACTTAATTGAAACATAAAAGATACGGAAGGATTGTGATAGTGTGCATGTAAAAAGGATGTCCCCTCTTCAAGGGGGATCGAGTACTGGAGTCACCCATTTAGGACATTTTAGAAAAGATTTAGCATCTTTGGATCACATCCTCAAAAGCTGGAGGTTTTGTATATTTTTAGGAAAGAATTAGATGGATTATTGAAAAGCAAAGAAGTGAACACTTATTAGGGTGGGCAGAAAAATAATGGAGGAAACAGATCAATTCACGACTTTATTGAATGGCAGAGAAAATTTGATGAGCCAAGTGCTTCCAGCACCAATTTGTATGATTATACATAAAATGGAGCTCACAGTGGGTGGGGAGAGTCAGATTTCCCTTTTACCCAGAGTCCTAGAAGCCAACTTCAACTCTGACCTGGGTAAATACAAAACAAAAATGAGGAAGGGAACAAAATGATTCTCATCATCATTCACACAATTATTGCCCATGAATTCTGCCAAAGCAACTCTATCAGTCTCTAGGATGTGCCTGACACCATGGAAAGTTCTGCCTCCCCAGCCATCTCACTACACAGACCATCATACAAAGGAACAGTTCCCATATCCCTTGACTCCCTTATCAATCCAAATCTGAATATATTCAAATCCTGGTTAGATAATGACCATCATCTACTGCATGTTGGAGAGAGAATTCCAAGCACTGAAGAATCTCAAAAGAAATACTTCAGTAAATTTGTCTTAAATAAGAAAAATTGCATGTTTATATCTATGCTCCTCATTTTAGATTCTCCCATGATGGAGAATTCTTTCAGCAACCACCCTATCAACCCCCCTCAGAATTTCATGTTTCAATAAGATTATTGCTCATTCTTCTAAATTCCCTTTCCTTATCAGACAACCTCTTCATCCCAAGAATTTAGTGAATCTTCTCTGAATTGTCTCCATTGCAAGTATGTCCTTTGATACGTTAGGTGATAATAACTGTATATAGTATTCTGTGATTTCATCAATGCCTTGTACAATTATAACAAGACTTGCAGAGTTTTATACTCCATCACCCTTGCAACGAAGACCAAAATTCAACTCGCCTTCTTAATTACTTGCTTCATACCTACATTATCATTCATGTACAAGGCCACAACTTCCTCTGTATTCTGCATTTTTATCCATTTAAAATAATATTCTGCCTTTCTATTCTTCCTGCCAAAGAGAGCAATCTCACCTTTCCCAAATTATACTCCATTGACCAAACTTTTGTCCACTTGCTTAACCTTTCTGTATCCTCTTGAAAAGCCTCTGTATCCTCTTCACAACCCTCTTTCCTAATTAACTTTGCATCCTCCATGAATCTGGCTACAATGCAACCAGTCCTTTCAAACAGGATTTCTCTTTCATAAAACCATGTTGGTTATCTAATTGTATTATATGATCTGTTACTATCTTTTTAATATGGATTGTAGCATTTTTGAGGACAGGCACTGTATCAATTAGCTCATAGTTCCCTGCTTTCTCCCTCTTTCATGAACACAGGTGTTATATTTCCAATTTTCCAATCCTCTGGAACCAATCCAAAATTCAGGGAATTTTGGAAGATTACAACCAATGCATTAACTTTTTTTAAAACTGTAGCATGTGAGTCACCAGATCCAAAGGTTTTGCTTGTCTTCAATCCTATCAACATTCCCATTATGTTTTCTCGATTGATAGTGATTCCAATCATTATTGGGTTTAGTAAGAAAACCTGTATTTATACTAGCTAAAATCTGCAGAGATGAGTCAGCAATGCAGACTAGAAAAACCAGTTCTACCTACATTAACTAACTGCAGTTCCCAGTTTCAAAACAGGAAATTATAGTTTACTGCTAAATACAAAAACTAGAAAGAAAAAGAGAAAAACCCATAACATTACCTGTTAAAGTCTCCTCATGCACCAAATACCCAAATTCTCAAATGTCCTGAACTGCATTTAGTGATGAGTTGCCAGTTTTATTTTCAGCAACTCACCCTCTTCCCAAATTAACAAGATGTTGCCTCAATTCTC
The DNA here is from genome assembly GCF_020745735.1 of Hemiscyllium ocellatum. Classification (NCBI taxonomy): domain Eukaryota; kingdom Metazoa; phylum Chordata; class Chondrichthyes; order Orectolobiformes; family Hemiscylliidae; genus Hemiscyllium; species Hemiscyllium ocellatum. The sequence goes on from NC_083430.1 coordinate 39,384,011, forward strand.
CTTCAACTCCTTTTTCTGTTACCAACCCATGTTTGAGTTCTGTTAATCCTGTTGAGGTCTTGGTGACTGCAGCTCAGCCCCCTCCAAACTAACTAGCTGTCTCTTCATAGGGATCAATACTCTGAATGTTGCTGAGCCTATGCAGTCCATTCTCTGTCTGGTGTTCAGACATTGTGTTTTGCAGGTTGTTCATCAATAGGTCAGTTCTACTTTCCTTGTGATAACCACTTCCACTGGAGTGACCACAGGCTGTGAGGATCTATTTCATTCTCCCACAGTTGCTGAGGTCAAAAGCCATTCCCCAGGCTGAGGAACCCAACAACACAAATTGGAGTGGAACTTGGACTTTAACATTTTGCATGGCTTAATAGACTATCACTGAATTGTGTCAGTGTCTGGCCATCTCATAACCTTCCATGCTGTGTGTGAACACAGCACGTGAAAAATTGCATAAATGAAGCAACCCCTTGCACTCATGGGAACAAGAAGCGTCCATTCAGCTCCTCAAACTCCAGGGCAAGTTACAGGGTCCTATTTAGAAAGGAAGACGATGATAATCTAGAATCACAGAACACCACAAACATAAGCCGTTTGGCTCACCGCACTTGTACCAGCATTTTAAAAATAGCTATTCAATCAGATTTAACCCTTTGCCCTTTTCATAGATCTCTCTAGATTTTTATTTTCAAACTGTTCACTGACTTGTTAGACTTCAAATTTCAACTAAAAAAAAGCAAAATTTTGAACAACCATACATGATTTCAATGATATTCCCAATTCACAATCTTCCAAGATCTTTGTGCATTCCAGTCACAGCCCTCTAGCAGCTCAGTGTACATTCCCAAAAGAAAACACTGGCTGCTCCATAAGTGATTTTGGCATTCTATGAAAGGTGCTATATAAATGCAAAATAAAAACGGAAAGAACTGTGGATGCTGTAAATCAGAAATCACTGTAAAAGCTCAGTAGGTTTAGCAGCAGCTGCAGAGAGAAATCAGAGTTAACGTTTTGGGTTCAGTGACCCTGATAAAGGGTCAATGATGCTTTGCATGCCATTTCTCTCTTTATAAAATCAAAACTGTTTTTATAGCTTTAACTGTTCATCAGTTCCTGACTCCTAAAGTACCTTTCATTTTATCTTTAAAATGAATTTTAAAAGCACTCCAAAATGGGAGCTGAACCCTGGAATCTGGAGCTGGATGCTGGGATCTCTTTAGGTGAATGAATGAAGATGGACCAATTAAACTCAGTAAATGTCTTGTGATACTAAGTATTAGAGTTTAAAGTCCTTTGCCAACCACTAATCTGCCGTCCAGGGGATGTGAAAGATTCCATTGGTACCAGGGTGGGGGTGGGGGGAGAAGAGCTCACTACACCCAGTGTCTGGTACAGCAATATTTTCTCAACTAACATCCCCAAACAGATTATTCCACAGACGCCTGTGAGACAGACATTGTGTACAAAATGACAGTTATGTCCACCAAACTAAGAAATGGCTGCATCTCAAACCATTCATTCTACTTGAACTGCTGTCAGATGTTTTGACAAGGAGTTAATAGAAAATAAATAGTTTCTATACTATGCAGTTGACAAAACAGGGACAAAAACAAAGTTTCGACGCTTGAATTTTGCTACCCTCAAATATCAAGATTTCATCTCCAGGTTAATATTGAGGTCATCATACTCCATCCCCAGCATATATTCCTTTCTGGGTTCACTGTCAGAAGCTAAAAATGTTGTTTGCAATCTGACCCCATATCCTCTTTCCCAGATTGCCTGCCTCTACCTCTGTGATATCATCCACCTAAACCCTTGCTGCAGCCTGTCTGTTGCTGAAACTCTCATCTGTGCCATAATTACTCCCAGATGTGACAATACCACTGTTGTCCTGGTGGCCTCGCATCTTTCATTGTCCATGAACTCATCCAAAACTCTATTGGTCATGCCCTAACTAGAACCTGGTCACATTTACCCACCACCCTCTTCTAGAGTCATAGAGTATGGGAATAGACCCTTTAGTCTAACTCGTCCACGCAGACCAGACATCCCAACCTGACCAGCATTTGGCCCAAATCCCTCTCAATCCTCCCTGTTCATATATCCATCCAGATGCCTTTTGTTCAGTGATCTTTATTGGCTTCTGATCCATCCACACCTTAAGTGTAAACAAAATTCATGTTTAAATATCTTCCGGGTTATGCATGCTCCCTGTCCCTGTAATCTTCTCAAACCTTGCAACTTTTCCTGAAATCTCAGTTACTTTGGCTCTGGCATTTTGTAACTCCCTAACTTGCTTCCCTTTAAGCTGTAGAATTCCCTTCCCAAAACACTCTCTCTTCTCATGTAAAACTCTCCTTAAATCTATGATAATCTTCCTGATCCACTCCCCAAATCCTTATTTTTAATCTCGCCACTAATTTGTTCGATTATGACTTTAATTAAACATTCTGGGATGTTTTTCGAAATCAAAACGCTATTTTAAGCAAGTCGTCGCTTAAAGAGCAGGAATTTACAAACTACATGTCCAGTGTTGAGTTTGTTGAGAAGTTGATTACACTTTGATTTCTCCCCTCACTGCCTTAAGCAATTAATGTCATTTTAAATCATCGACTGTCAATCGGACAAGATCCGCCTTTTCCGTGGCCACTTTCTGACACGGAACTAAAAGTTGTAGAAGACAAAAACCTACTGTTTTATTGCCACGGATGGAGTAGGAGTGAGGTCTCTCATGCTCTACTTTTCGGTTCTCCAGGAAACATTATGTTCAACTATCCTTTGGTTCTGAAATAGTTTGGAGAACCTCGCATGTGATTTGGCGATAAATAAATGCAAGACCTTCCCACTGTCTTTAAATATAAATTCCGCCTGTTACGAATTTTTATAGCCTCATTTGCTGAATGACAGTTGCTTAAGTTTGTTTCCTTTAACATTTTTTCACAATTGTTCGTTTTCAGCCGGGATTTATTTCTCTGAGAGTGCGACCTCTCGGAGCTAATCCAATTTTCCCCATTAACATGATCTGTAAAATTACACTGAACAGCGAAAAAAAAACGCAGAAACTTACAAAATGAGGCGGTCAATGAGCGAACGATCGGACTGGGGAAACAGCACCACAGCGAGGCAAAGCATTCCATTAAAGGCACAGCCCCAGATGCTCCCCGCCTACTACATATTGCCAGGGTCTCTGCTGTTAGTGGGAGAGACAATCGCTACTCAGACAGATGAGTATTCAGTTGTGCAATTCTGCATCTTGACACAAATTGACCCTTAGGAGCTTTTTGGTCGATTAGACTCAATATTTCTCGGGAGTATATTTACCCAGTGCGTCAGTGCCAGGAGACTATAACCCACATGTCACAGAAACATGGACTGAGTGCACTTCACTCCTGATCACTGAATAGCGACAGCCCGGGAACCTAGTCGTATTCATATCTCCTGGAAAGTGAGGTCTGACGAAAGGTCATGTGTCCTGACTTGCTGAATACTTTCAGCATCTTCTGTTTTCATTTGATGGAAACAGCCGGTAAATTTCACAAACCCTGCTCCTAAATTCTGCCACTTTTAGATTCCCCTCTCATTGTTCTGGGTCCAGCTCTGCAATAAATGCTGCATTGATTTTTAAAAACTACAACTTTGAGATTGCTTGCTGTCCAAACGCCAGCAATGATTCCAACGCCGGGAGCTGCGAATTTAGATGTGAAACAGCAGGACGATAGCATCATTCCCAGCGCCTAGGACTGGCTGGATCAAGAGTTCAGTCACGCAGCTTCAGTCCAATCTCAAATGCCAGCCAGTCAAGTAAACCCTGTCCCTCTGTTGTAAGTACTTTTTAAACATATCAAACTGGTAAATCGTTTCCTGTTTGATGCTGAAATGCTTGACGTAATGAGTCAAATTCAATTAAAGAATTTCAGTCATAAGATAGTAAAGTCACAATTTTATTCTAAATTATCTCTCAACAAGCAGTCCAACTGAGGGGTGGGTGTCTGTATCCAATAGAAAACTTATCGGCGGCCGGATGAAATGGGGAACTTGGTACAATTCCCATGTATTTTTCCTTCCCTTGTCCTGTTTAGGTTTTGTGTTATCTCTCTGCCGTCGCCAACTGAAGTAATTGGGCATTCTGCTGGCAGAACTACTGGTTGATTTTTTATCCATCTCCCTGCTGAATCGATACTGATCTGGCGCCATCTGCTGTTTTACAGGGAAGGTCAGTGCCTAAATCGTTCAAAATCTTTCTGAACTGCACTTCCAAGTCAGAAATCTGTTTGACACTCCCTCACCATGCGACTCTTTCGCCACATCGAGGTTTATTTTAAGTGCATGTTTTAACACAAAGGCAAGTCCTATTTGATAACCTCAATTAAAGACACTATTGGAGTGGAATTAACTAAGCAGGAGAATGGGCATTTGGGGCATGAGCCCTTCTTCAGGATGCCTCACCTGCTGCGCTTTTCCAGCAACATTTTCAGCTCTGATCTGCAGTCCTCACTTTCTCCTAGTGGAATTAACTAACCCGAGGGCTACCACACCTCGTGTAAAAGGGAGATGTCGAGAAGGCGAATCCTTCGTGGTAATCTCAGCAGGAGTGATAATTTAACTCAATGCTGGGATTACAATGCACTACAAACCGACCGTCCTGCCAACTGATCATAACACAAAAATAGCTACTGGCTGGAATACCAACCGTGATAAAAACTAAAAACCATCTTTAGGCCAGGCTTCGAACAGGTTTGACTGTTCAGTTATAGGCATAATCAACTGAACAGGAAGGAGAAAGGAAGAGAAGAATGGAAAAAAAAATCCCGAAAGTTTATTATAGAAAACCAAGGAAATAAATACGATCACTCTCCCGAGAACTAATTTGCATATAATCAATCAGAGCTGAAGAATACAAAAAGACTAAAACAGCGTTGGAGGATTTGAACTACAGGGAGAAGCTAAATAGGCTGGGGCTGTTTTCCCTCGAGCTTTGGAGGCTGGGGGTGTGACCTGTCGAGATTTATAAAACCATGAGGGGCATGGATAGGACAAACAGACAAAGTCTTTTCCCTGGGTGGGAGAGTCCAGAACTAGAGGGCGTAGGTTCAGTATGAGAGGGGAAAAGATATAAGAGAGAACTATGGGACAACATTTCTACACAGAGATTGGTTCATTGCACAGTTGCAGTAGTTAGCACTGCTGCCTCACAGCGCCAGGGACCTGGGTTCAATGCCCACCTCCCAAGACTGACTGTATGGAGTTTGCACATTCTCCCAATGCCTGCGTGGGTTTCCTCCCACAGTCCAAAATTGCCTGAAGTGGTAAGAGAAGGGATAAATGTAGTGGAATGGGTCTGGGTGGGTTGCGCTTCAGCAGGTACTTGTTGGACCTAAGGGCCTGTTTCCAACTAAGTAATCTAGTCTAATGTGTGAATGCTGGTACAATTACAGCATTGAAAAAGGCATCTGGATGGATATATACAGTAAATAGAATGTGTTTAAAGAGATGTGGGCCAAGTGCAGGCAAACAGGTCTAGATTAGGTTAGGATTATTGGAATTGGACTGAAAAGGTATTTCAGTACTGTACATCTCTAGGAGTCTAAATACATGGGAATTGCACTATGTTCCCCATTCTGTTCGGTGGATTGTTGACTACTTCCTGTTCCCTCAATTACTCATTTTCTTTACTCCAATTGTTTGTCCATTCCTCACCACCACCCACCAAAAGATCCAAGTTCTGGCCACCTATTCGTTCTGGATAGAGTGACTCAAGATTAAAAATCAAAAGATATTTGCATGTGAAGCTGTGGTTTCTCTCCCAATGACCATACCAGGGACTCTCAACAGAAGTACAAGAATGGTTAGTGTCAGCAGAACTAAGAGCCAGTTGCTTTATTTGTGAACAGAGAAGTAGACAACCCCATTCCCAAGCGTAACAGTATTCAACTTTATTTAGGTAGCAAGTTTACAACTCCATGATACTCAGCAAAATAGGACTGATGTCAGAAACATCTGTCAAAACACATTCCAAAAGAATATTTCACCTTAAAACAGCATTAAAAAAAGTTTCATTTTTCATCTGTGAAATTGCCAAGAGTTCGGATTTCACATGGAGAGCAAAAGTTGCCACTAAAGCTACTGACATTAACTGATAGCACAAGTAGGAAACAGTCACATTTAGGGATAGAGGGGAAGCAAAAAAAGTTTAATCTCAAGCACTTTCAACGTGCATTGTGTCAGTATACAAAGTCTCCAGAAAATAAAAACACACTGCAAGCATCCGCAACATCTGCCCACTCAACCTACAAAAATGTTGCATTTATAAAAATTGATAAAAATATTCCTTTCAACTGTACAAGTGACAGGAGGTTGGCAAACTCTCCAGACTTGGACAAGACTTTCGCCCATCTGCAGTTTTCAATTCTCATGCCTGTAAAAGTAAAAGAAAACCATTTTGATTAATTTTAAACCACAATTCATTTCTTCCAGATGACCTAGCTGGTGAGAATGCAATGTAGTGTGACGACTGACATAGGAGGACATCAAGTCTTTGGACACAGCTCTATCAAACCCTGTAACTGCATGGGTGCTGGATACCCTACTAATTTGTCCAGACAGTGGGTGGTACCACTACCAAAGTTCAATCCTGTCAATATCAGACATCCTCATAGACACTCCATGAATGAGTCACCCAACCATAATTAGCATTTCAGAGTTCAGGGAATGAGGTAGAATGTAGAATCTGGACTGAGGAGATTTCAGGAAACATTCTGCTCCGTACAGCCCCACTACTCACAGTAAACTTAAAAAAAACTCAAAAGACTGAGTTTTCTGCTAAAAAAAACTAGAGCTGGCCACCACTGTCCATTTTGCAAATATCCACCAGATAACTACTTCCAAAGTTGTATTAACTAATTTCCCTTAAGCTTAACAAATCCTAAAAGTAGCCCTATAACAACTGTAAATTTAGATAAAAGGGAGGTCTCAGCCATTCAAATTCAGAATTCTGTATGCGGTTCCAATGATAGATGACAGGGGACTGGTGAGCCCCGCTCCTCCAACCGCCACCAAGACAGAACCCCACTGGTTCTCACCTACCACCCCACCAACCTGCGCATACAACGTATTATCCGCCGCCATTTCCGCCACCTCCAAACGGACCCCACCACCAAGGATATATTTCCCTCCCCTCCCCTATCAGCGTTCCGCAAGGACCACTCCCTTCGTGACTCCCTTGTCAGATCCACACCCCCCACCAACCCAACCTCCACCCCCGGCACCTTCCCCTGCAACCGCAGGAAATGTAAAACTTGCGCCCACACCTCCACACTCACTTCCCTCCAAGGCCCCAAGGGATCCTTCCATATCCGCCACAAGTTCACCTGTACCTCCACACACATCATCTATTGCATCCGCTGCACCCGATGTAGCCTCCTCTATATTGGTGAGACAGGCCGCTTACTTGCGGAACGCTTCAGAGAACACCTCTGGGCCGCCCGAACCAACCAACCCAATCACCCCGTGGCTCAACACTTTAACTCCCCCTCCCACTCCACCGAGGACATGCAGGTCCTTGGACTCCTCCACCGGCAGAACACAACTACACGACGGCTGGAGGAGGAGCGCCTCATCTTCCGCCTGGGAACCCTCCAACCACAAGGTATGAATTCAGATTTCTCCAGCTTCCTCATTTCCCCTCCCCCCACCTTGTCTCAGTCGGTTCCCTCAACTCAGCACCGCCCTCCTAACCTGCAATCCTCTTCCTGACCTCTCCGCCCCCACCCCACTCCGGCCTATCACCCTCACCTTGACCTCCTTCCACCTATCCCACCTCCATCGCCCCTCCCCCTAGTCCCTCCTCCCTACCTTTTATCTCAGCCGGCTTGGCTCTCTCTCTCTTATTCCTGATGAAGGGCTTATGCTCGAAACGTCGAATTCTCTATTCCTGAGATGCTGCCTAACCTGCTGTGCTTTGACCAGCAACACATTTGCGACTGCAAGCTTTTACCTCTTTATTTTCCCCATTTTGAGCTGCTGCAGCATTAGCTTCCTGGCTCGAATCACTCGCCTTCCCTTTGGTGACCTTTTGTTTCTTGGCTTTCTAGAAGAGAGAAAAACAAAACTATTCAGAACCAAAGTGGCATTTAACATTTTATCTCCAGTCCATGCTTTCCATGCTAAGCCACTAAAAATCCTGAGACCCAAGCTGATCCTCTGGGGATACAGGTTAGAATTTGATCAGGGCAGATGGTTAAGTTCAAAGCAATTAACACGAACAGGGAACAACAGTGGACTATTCAGTCCTTCGACCCTGCTGTGTTAATCATGAATGTCATGACTGATCTGAATTTAAACTCAACCTTACATTCCTGTAATCCTATAATCTTTCATCCTCTCTCTAATCAAGACTGTATCACTGCCTTAAAAATACTTAAAGATTCTGCACTCAGTGCCTTTTGAAGATGGGAATTCAAAAGACACAATCCTCAGGAAAAGAAAATTTCCTTATTTGTCTTAAGGAATCTGAACTAGAATCAGATGAAGTTGTCAGGATTTGAGATATAGGAAGATGTGAGAGTGCGTGAGAGCGTGATTAGGCCATTAAAACGATAATGTATGCAAGTTAGTGGAAATGTAAAACCAACTCTCCCAGAAAGCCACAGACTCAACTTGAATACAAATTGGCTAAGGAATAGAAAATAGTTGTGGTAAACAGCTGTTTTATGAATCAGTGTGCTGTATACAGTGGTGCGCCAAAGTTCCACTACCAGGACCACAACTTCTTGATATGTATTTGTGAACTGGACTCAGAGGTTCAGAGTAGAATTTTGAAATTTGCAGATTTGAAAAGTTTAGCAAATAACGAGGCAGTCTGAATTTCATTTGTCACGTTGAAACATTTGAAAACGAGAGATAGAACATTATTGAGATGAATGAGGGATAATGTAAACTAAACCAATTTTGAAGGGGCTGTAAAGGAGAGAGGACTGGGATGCCTATGCACAAGCCTCTGAAGATGATGCAATTCTAAGCTTTATTTGGATAAAAGGGAGCATGTAGATCAATAGGTCATGGCAAAACTGACTGGGTTGACATACGTGAAGCTTTTAATTAAAAAAAAACACACACACACACACACACACACACACACAATGGAAGGAGTGTGCACAGTTCTCCCAGATCAGCTTTGCTCTGGCTTGATTTGTTTTGGTTTCAGCAGTTGGACTGTTCAGAGCAAGCTGATCAAAGAAACACAGTTACATGGAAGGAGTTCCATGCTGAATCTCCTCTCCTGCAAGACCCTGTATTTGATTTTACTTTTCTTGTGAAGGGGTGTTTTTGGGGATTGTTGCAGAAATTTGGAATAGCATCATTAAGTTGGGACTGTTGGGTTTTCGGATAGATTAAGTTATTCTATATTCTGTTCTTTTGTTTGTGTTTCATTCAGTAATGTTGCAAATAAATTATGTTTTGTTTGAAACTAAATGGATGGGCCAGCTGCATCACTCCTGGAATATCAATTTTTACACTTGCTCCAAACAACTAGCAAAGTTAGGCTTTGACTACTTTCTTCAAAATGTTTTGAGGGGTGTGTGACTTAACACTGTCAAGCCCCCAATATCGTACTGAAGTAAGGTTCTCATTCATCTAAATGCCAATAGGCACAATATTCAACTACTTCTTCCACACCTGGAATCAACATGAATGGTCACTGGACTGCTTCTATTGTCAATATATATCTTTCGTCAGATAAAACGGTTCCCTATTCCAAGTATGGTCTAACTAGTGCTTTATATAATTTTCAGCAAAACTCTCCTTTTTTTTGTACTCCATTCCCTTTGAAACAAAGGTCAATAGTTCATTAGGCGATTCAAGAATGAGGACATCCAAATCCTACTGTACAACTTACTGCACATTTTCCTTCATTTAAATAATATTCAGTGCCTTGATTCTTCCTGCCAAAGTGCATATTTTCCCACATTATATTCCATCTGCCATGTTTCTGCCCATTCACATAACCGATCTAGATCCCTCTAAACTCTCATCCTGACTGCATCAAAACCAAATATTACTGGCCAAACCCAGCAGGTCTGGCAACACCTTTGGGAAGAATGCAGGGTTGATGTTTTGAATCCAGTGACTCTTCAGATAATTTGCCAGACCTGCTGAGTTTCACCAGCGATTTCTGCTTTTGTTTCAGATCCCCAAGCGTCTACAATTTGTTTGTTTATACCATCCTCACTACTTGTTTTCCTATCTTTGGGTGCTGATTAGACTCAAAAGGACCTACCTAGTCTCCGCCTTTGCCTAGGCTCCATTAAATTGTACTGTGATGACTGGATTCTAGCATTCATTGGATACAGTAATGAAGAGGTATAGATTATCTAAGGGAATACTAACACTGATAGATGTCAATAATAAAGGATAGACAGAAAGCAAAAATACTTAGCTGAACATTTTCTGACACTGCCATGGCCATCACATCTTGAAGTGGGACTTCAACCTAGACCTTGTCACCCAGAGATCAGAACACTACCATAAGATGCTCAAAAAAACCTTTGTTTTTTGTATGAAGAGTTTATGAACTAATCCACCAATCTTTCAATTGATTGGGTAGATTTAATCAAATAACTCTTAATATCTGCTAAACCCACTAGTTTAACAAGTCAGAATATTCCATGCAGGTAGGTTACTGCACAGCTATAGCTCATTTACTACAACAGGTCAAATCTTGAGGCCAATATGGGAAAATATCATCATTAGTGCAAGCACATAATTGCTGAGAACATATTCACTGACATTCAACTTGAACCATTTTAGCTCTCGATCTCATGACAGCCTTGCTTCAGACATGGCTGCACAAATTAAATGTTACGAGAGGTTGATGTTGACATTAAAACAACAGGATAACATAGGGTCCTAATTAAATAGAAGGTGAGAAAATAAAAGATAAGCTCTTCAGTTGTTGGAATCATATTTGGTATAAAAAGGAAAGTGATCATCATAGTTAAGAGCATGGGAACAGACCCTTTGGCCCACCATGTCTATGCAAATCAAAAAAAAAACCAAGTACAATAATTCCATTTACCTGAACCTGGCCCATAGCTTACTACGCGATGGTATTTTAAATGCATATCCAGATGCTTCTTCCATTTTGCAAGAGTACCTACCTCCATCACCCTGTCAGATAATACGTAGACAACATGTTTAATACTTCTCTCACCTGAAGTAGTTCTGGTTGACAGGGAGAAAGTATCACTCTTGGATCTACTTGGCAATTTCTCACGGAAGCACCTTACACTAGATGGCCTGTTCTCCACCAGAGGATAAAGAATGGAGCTAAATTCTTAATATCTTAGATCCTCACCTTTCAAGGCTACACAGATTGCAGTGATACACAAAGCACATGATTGATGTATACCTTCCTGTAAACAGAGCAATCTTGTCCCTGGTGCACTAACTCTATAGAGCAACAGGGAAGGGGCTATTAAAAAATATAGCTTTGCCAGCAAAAATTGAATACTGTCTTCACCAAATCTCATGTAAAATCCAATGAATCAATCAGGATACAAAACCCTCCCTTCCATGAGTGAAGGTAATTACAGAATCCCACAAAGATCAACTAACAGCAATACAGGATTAATTTGAAGACCATTCTGATCAAATTCTGGTAATCAAGCTAAAAAACGTTAACTACAGCAGAAAGTTAAGTCAAATTAAGCATTTGTTGCAAGGTTTCCAGGCTGTGGCAAAAAGTTTACCTTAGCTGGCGGCTTCTTGGTTGGAGGTGCTGTTTGGATAGTACGCTGTTGAGAATCAGAACGAAAAATAGACTAAGTAACTACATTCAATAAAAACTTGATTAAAACAAGGGTACATGTCACTTGGAGACCATTGCTTCAATTATCATTTCTACAAATTAGTATGCTGGACAATTCCATGTCTGCCAGACTCTTTTTATTATCATTCATTTTATTGACTGACTTTCTTCAATCCATCCTGGAGGGGACAATAGCCTACAATAGCTCACTCAACCCTGCCAGTGAGCTTAAAACACACCAGACATGCAACCAATACTTGAGATTTATGCAAGCCTGTGACTGTCCATGAGGAAAAGCAAAAATTCAGCTAACTCGACTCTCCAAGTTTTCTAATATCTACCTTGGTTCGAGATGATCTCCTTAGTTCCTGCAAAACAAAAGTGGACAGTTCAGAAATAGGCAAGTCAACTTTTATTGAATAAACAAAATGTATTTATATAAGAAAGGTACTTACTTCAGGTCGTACAGGCGCAACCTAGGAAAATAAAGACAGGTGTTTTACTACAAATTTTAAGAGTCATTCACTCCTACAGCAATAATTTGAAAAAAAAGACTAGATAACCCACACACCTAATGATCATGCAAACTGACTGCTGAAAATCCAATTCCCCTCAAAATGCATCAGTGCGTTTCAGTCTAGATTAAAGGTCTGCATATGTAAGGACTCTTGTGGTGCACTGGTAATATTCCCATCTCTAAGCCAGGAAGCAGAGGTTCAAGTTCTCACATGCTCTAGGGATGTGTAATAACATATCTAAACAGATTAATTAGGAAAATATCTAGAGGGTCCACATATTGTTTCAGTGAGCACACGATTAGAGTCATCTGCTGCCCATGACTCATTTTAGGAGCAAACATGAAAAAGTAGGAATGAAGACAAATTTCAAATCAGAAAAAAGTTCACCTTCTATCGAAAAACTAACTTTAAGTAATCAAGTTTGAACACCAAGAATATATACAGGCTTTTAAAATTATATTTAAATAGTACTCTGTTGGGACTAAAAAATTTGACAATGGACACAGGCATTAACACCTTTTTGATCCGTGGACCACTCTTACAGTGATGTAGTTTTAACAAACTTGAACGTCACACAGAAACCCTCCAAACTATTTAGGTCGGATGGACCCAGTTTTGCCCCATGCTTCCTCAGCTTCTAACAATAATTTATCAGATTTCAAGAACTAATCTGCAGAGAGCCATTACATATCTCAGGACTGCACCAAAAAGAACAGAAATGTGCTTCAGAGAATTTGACTAAATGGAGTTTACTTTTTCCCACCCACATATTATATCCTTCATACCTACTACAGATAATGCAATATCTAATAATGCATACCCATTTGGATCAATGGTTACATTTAAATGAAGAATTTGTCTTGAAAGAGCCTCTCTGCAGTAAGCATGTAAAATTATTTTAAACAGATCACTATTGTGACAATTACTAACTAGATCACATAATCACAGCATTTATCTCCAACTGCTAATGCAGCATGCCATCTGCTTTTAAAATGCAGTAAAGAATTGACGTACAAACTATGATTAAAAATGGTAAATAGAAAGAATTCCATGTAGAGACAGTGTTAAATTCAAGTATCTTGAACTGCCAAAATTCAGAGAGTTTCAGAGTTAAATTAGCACTACACTTTTAGGTGGTAGGTCCACTATATTACTCTCTTCTCACCACCATTAACTAGATTATTAGTGGTACACTACTTGCAACAGGCTGGGACTGCTGATTATTTTAAATGAAAAAATCTTGTGGTGTATGATGAAGAGCTCAAGTCAAATATTTTCCTTAATTTTAACTGGATGACACCAAAAAAAAACAATTTATTTCAGTGAATATCTAGGCATACCGATTCAAATTGTCCTTTATAAAAACATAAGATTTATTCAACTTATTAACCAGAGACAAAATATTGAAAATATCAGATTTCAGAATTAGAAGCTGCTACTCTGAATAGGTGACGTATTATCAAAATTTCTTTTACACCCAAACCTAAGCCATGTGGCATGTTTCACCCTCAGGAGGTTCAAACTCAATGAAGTGCTTTTTAAAAATATCTAGGTAGAAACACTATTGTAGTGTATAACAGAAGCCTAACACAATACGATGTAAATAGCAATGCAAGAATGATCAGATATCTAGTTTTTCAGTTGTTGATTTCTAAACACTGACCAGGCCACTGGGAGTACTCTGTTTTTTTTGGATCATAGTATGGGATTTTTTTTCCATCCACATGAAACATTTAAGATCTCACCCCTTCAAATAAAAACAGCAGCTCTGACAGTGAAGTATTCCATCCATACTGACTGAGCATATTGGGAGCAATCTTGTGGCCAACCCCAGAGAGGGATTTGAATGTATATCATTTGCCTTAAACCAATGCATTACCAATTGCATCTAGGTGACATCTCATTGTATTTTTACCGATCGTCATGTTCCCATTATCGATGGAGGATTTTGCTGTAGCTCACTAATATTCATTTTATCAAAGATTTTTCAAAATTACTAGTTATTTCCAGAGGACAAAATACTGCAATCAACGGAGTGTCATGGCGAGTTGTAATTGAGCTACAACTCAATCAAGGAAACACAGAGACCAAGACAAAGCTCGATGTCAGTCAAGCAATTCGGACTGCAGAACAGTTAGGAGAGAAGATGGAGGGGGTGCTGGGCATTGTAGATATTCATGCTGATCTAAAGGTCTCTTGATAATAACACCATAAACAAGGAAGTGATGGTTTAGATCCTTGGTAGGTGATTATGCAAGATTATATAGAACAGACAAAATTTTAAGTTATTTGACAAGAGTTTGAGATGAACAGATGGGAGAATCACTTGATTTTAATGGTTTATAAATCTGACTTATTGAAATATAGCTTTCTCATATTAAAAATATGAATAGAAACTTTCAGAGTGTGTGTAGCGTTAGCTTTGGTTTCAACATCAATTCCTATGTTGATGTGGAGCAGCGTAGTGGTAATGTCACTAGATAGTAATCCAAAACCTAAGCTAATGTTCTGGGAACATGGGTTCAAATTGCACCATCTCAGATTGTGAAAACAGAATCAGTAGAGTAATCATTAGAATCTACTTTAAAGGATCTGATATCCGGACACATACGAAATAAGGGTGAAATTGGGCAGCCATCAAGGATTATGAAAGGAAAATAATGTTTGACAACTTTTGGGAGTTTTAAAAAAAAATTTCACTTGTAGCATAAATAGAATAGAATCAGTGGATGCAGTGTATTTGGAATTTCAGAAGGCTTATGATAATGTCACAATTCCGCTCAAAGTTTGTGAACAAGACAAGAGAACAAGTGATTAGACTTGATGGAGAATTAATTAACAAACAGGGAAGGGAGAGTAGGAATAAATGGGTCATTCTTAGGATTGCAGGCTGTTACTAGTGGGGTGCCACAAGATTCAGTGAGAGCCACAGCTGTTCACAATAAATGAGTTAGATGTGGGGACCAACTGTAATATTTTCAAATTTGCTGATGACAAAACTAGATGGGTATGCAAGATGAGAAACTAGCAAGGAGGTTTCAAACAGATTTTGAGGGGTTAAATGTTTGGGCAAGAACATGGCAGATGGAATAAAAAGGGAAGTGTGAAATTATTTGCTTTAATATTAAAAAAAGAGGGGGAAAAATATTTTGGAAATGGCAAGAGGTTGTGAAGTATTAATATCCTTGGGGGCCTGGGTGTCATTGTTCATGAGTCACTAAATGACAAGATTGCAGGGCAACAATTAGTAAATTTACATCAGCCTCATCACAAGTGGATTTGAGCACAGAAGTACAAGGCTTTCTGCAACCGTATAAACCTAATGTGAGACTGCACCTGGAGTAATATGTTGGCCATTTAAGACTGAGATGAAGAGGAATATTTCACTCAGAAGATAGTAAATCTTGGGAATTCTCTACCCCAGGGGGCTAGGGAATTGGAATCATTGAGCATGTTCAAGAAAGAAATCAACAGACTTTGGGAGACTAATGACATCAAGGGGGAGGCAGTGCAGGAAAGTGATGTTGAGGTAGATCATCAGCCATAATATAATTTAGTGGTACAGCAGGGTCAATAGGCTGAATTGCCTTTTCCCATTCCAGCGTTCCCTATGGTAACCAGAAACAATGGTCAAACAGTGATGGACATGAGTTATTTCTGAATACTATCCACAGTAATAGGGAGAAGTATCCAAATTAAACAGATCATCCAGATGAACCCACTTCCACCTGAAAATACACTTGTTCAAGGAGGGACAGAAATTTAATACAAGGAGCTGGTTCAAACTAGTTACTTATTTCCTGTTACATCTTGCAACCTAAAAAAGGAGTTTCACTTTCTGAAAGCAGTTGGTGATGCATTTGCAACAAGTGGTGTCTGCATTCAATGCAAGTCAAACTGCAAACATCCACTCCCAGAATTTATGATCTCATTACAAAATCATACTAAGTTCAAATTTCACATGGCTGTACTTGTTTTTCTATGGAAACAGGTGGTGAGCTTCTGGCAAGTTATAAGCACTGGTGCATTCCCCTTATACTCATTTTCCCTCACGTACCAAGGGAGACAGGAGCTAATCGCTCTACTCTTCAAGATTAGAAGCATTAAGATAGTTTAAAATCAAAAATCAGAACAATGGCAGACCTTCTGGGACTGGAATGCATTTAAACAAATGTAAACCAACTTTTGGAAAGTAACTCTTCTAAATAAGACAGATCTTGTTTGACGTTTTTTGAAACACCTGTTCACAACCACTGCCAATCTCTGTGACAGAAGACTGCTCCCAAAAGTGAAGAACTGGATAGGCATGGACAGAGCAGTTTCCTCAATCCTATCACTTTACTTATGCAAATTTTAAAATTCAACAGCAATTTAACCCCTTCCTCACCAATTCACCAGATGGGTGTTATTGGCACAAACAAGCTTAAACAGTCAGACGCCCTTGGGAGACAAGGGTCAAAGTTACCAGTAATCATGTTCTAGACAAACTATACATAAGGCCAATTTTGAAATCTGCATGCAAGTCTTGTCTCCGTTATAGGAAGGATGTTGCGAAACTTGAAAGGGCTCAGAAAATATTAACAATGATGTTGCCAGGGTTGGAGGGTTTGTGCTGTTGGGAGAGTCCAAGACTAGGGGGAACCTAAGGGACAAGTTTTCCACAAAGGGTGGTGAATGTATGGAACGAGGAGATGGAAGAGGCTGGTACAACAAGATTTAAAAGACGTGCGGATGAGTATATGAATAAGAAGGGTTTAGAGTCCTATGAGCCAAATGGGACTTGACTAAACTTAGGGATATCTGATGGGCATGGACGAGTTGGACCGAAAGGTCTATTTCCATGCTGTACAATTGACTCTAATTTACTGTGTGTAAAAAATGAGGTCTGCAGATGCTGGAGATCACAGCTGAAAATGTGTTGCTGATGAAGGGCTTATGCTCGAAACGTCGAATTCCATATTCTTCTAATTTACTGTGAAACGAATGGGTACCATATGCCACGAAAATGTATCTGTACGG
Source organism: Hemiscyllium ocellatum (assembly GCF_020745735.1). Lineage (NCBI taxonomy): Eukaryota > Metazoa > Chordata > Chondrichthyes > Orectolobiformes > Hemiscylliidae > Hemiscyllium > Hemiscyllium ocellatum. Next base: position 39,401,351 of record NC_083430.1, read on the forward strand.
CTCGCGAGCAGAATCGGACCGAGGGGGGCGTGGCTCCGCGGGCTGATAGGGCAACAGTGAAGCCCGCGAAAACGGAGTGGGAGGGGCGTGGTTCGGTATGAAGGGGGCTGAAGAGGAATGTAGGGGAGGGGCCACCGGGGTCGCGCGGGAAGACCAGCGGGGTCGAGCGGGGCGCGGCCGTCAAAGGCCAGCAAACGTGGGGGCGGGGCATGCGCACACGATTCCAACTCCAACCGACACCAAGCGCGCTCCCGCTCTCCCGCCACTTCGCTTCGACCTGATGGACGATAGAAATAAACGGCTCAAAAATCAGTCGCCTCCTACATTACTCCATCTCCCGCGATCAGGCCCGAACTCCGGCCTAGCGCTGAATTTAAATCTCGAAGTGAGGTTAAAGCGTATATTTTCTGGGTCGGGGCCTGCCCGAGGTTCATGGGACGATGATTAACGAACTCACCGCTCTGCGAGGCATGTTGGACGGGCGGGAGTGAGCTGAAGGCGCGGATTCTCAGACCGGGATCAGAACCGACAGATACGCTCAGCTCTGCTTCTCGCTCCGTCTGCCCGCGGCCTGGGAACCGGTTCTAACCAGCTGCCCATCCTCGGCCTCCATTGGTCACAATGATCACGTGGGGTTTGTACCCACCACCTCCCCCCTCCTCCGGGGGGGGGGGTGGGGAATGCACTGTGTAAAGGCCAATGGATCTCACAAACCGAACAGTTAGTGATCCCTTATGGCTGCTTCGGGAACTTGCGATATACAAGTTGGCTGGCGCGTTTCCCGAATTTGCAGCAGTGATTACACTGCCAGGTGCACATTTTGCGATGGTAAAAGGCGCCATACAAACGTAGAGGTGCTATTTATTGGCCAGGTGCACATTTTGCGATGGTAAAAGGCGCCATACAAACGTAGAGGTGCTATTTATTGGTCAGTTCTTCGCTTCAACAGTCAAGTTAATTATAGTCAGCTTGGGTCAATGTGAGAATTAACTGTGCAAGAATCCAAAACTCTCAAGCGCCTGTATTTGCAAATGTTCACACATCAGTGTGAAACAAGTGCTATGCGAACTCTGAGGTTCTTTGATTTATTACTGTCACGTTTACGGAGGGACAGTGAAAAGTGTTGTCTTTACAGGTGGTTTATACAGTAGGAATGCATCAGAGTAATGGAGAAGAGTGCAGGATACAATGTCACAGCTGTCAAGAAGGTGCAGAAAGAGATTAATATTTAAGAAGTCCATTCAAAAGTCTGATAACATCAGATTATGTTCTTGAATCGGTTTCTAATGTGTATTCAAACTTTTATCTCTTCTGCCGAAAGGAAGAGGGTGAAAGGGAGTATAACTGGGGTGGGGATGGGAGGCGTAATAGATTGGGCTGTATTCATGACTATGTAGTTTCTTGGGGTTTGGGGAAGTGCAGTTGCCATATCATTGTAGATTAGATTACTTACAGTGTGGAAACAGGCCCTTCGGCCCAACAAGTCCACACCGACCCGCCGAAGCGCAACCCATACTCCTACATTTACCACTTACCTAACACTACGGGCAATTTAACATGGCCAATTCACCTGACCTGCACATCTTTGGACAGTGGGAGGAAACCGGAGCACCCGGAGGAAACCCACACAGACACGGGGAGAACGTGCAAACTCCACACAGTCTGTCGCCTGAGTCAGGAATTGAACCCAGGTCTCAGGCGCTGTGAGGCAGCAGTGCTAACCACTGTGCCACCGTGCCACCCACATTGTATGATGCTTCCAGATAGGATGCCTTGTATGGTGGATCTATGAACAGTTGCAAGTCTTTGTGGACATGTCAAATTTCCTTAGTCTTCTGAAAAAGTAGCAGCTTTAATGTGCTTTCTTGGCCAGTGTCAACGTAGGTAGACCAGGACAGATTGTTGGTGATCATCAAATCCCAGGAACTTGACACTGAACCATTTGCATCTCAGCACCATTGATGCAGACAGGGCGTGCCCACCGTTGATTCGCACTCTGTAGTGGAGATCTAATGCCAGGTGCTGACAGCTGTACTTTATTGTCTGATTTGTAGCAAAGTCTTAATTTCAAACCACCATCAACGAATCAATGCCATTTGACCCATTGTGCTTGCTCTAGTTGCCAAACTCCTCCTTACTCCCATATCCATCTCAATAATCATCCATTACCATCTTAAATACCTCAACTGAACCTGCCTTCAGCAAATTTCCAGCATTCTCACTGTATATCTGTACTTTCGATTTGTAACAGTTATACTTTATCAAGTATGGAAATCTGGGTGCATTCTGTACCCTAATAACTCACTGTATGAAAAAAACACTTAGGTCACCCTTGCTTTGTTTGCACATCACTTTAAAGTGCTTCAGTATGAGCATAAACTTTACTATGGTCCACAGGTAAAGTGCATCATTTAAGAACCAGTATTTTGAGATGATGTGGAGGTGATAATGTTGGACTGGGGTGGACAAAGTTAAAAATCACACATGGCCAGGTTATAGTGCTAGCTTTTGTAAGTACTAGCTTTTGGAATGCTGCTCCTTCATCAGGTAGCTGTGGGGCAGGATAATAAGACACAGAATTTATAGCAAAAGATCACAGTGTCATACATGCACCTGGTACGATATACACCTGTATTGAACAAACCTGGATTGCTGTTAAGTCTTTCATCTTTTAGAATGGGTTGCAGATTTTGGTTCATTAATGCGTAAATCCCAGAATTTCTTTCAAACCACATTATCAAGATAACTTAAGGTTTTATAAAAGAAGGCGACATCTCAGCTCAGACAATGCATTGAAGGTGTGAGGTTAAGTCTGTCTGTATCCCACTCTTCAGTCAGGCTGGTTCTATTTCCAAAGTAGGAATTTATAAAATATTACAAGGATTGACTGCCTGCAGATTGAGTGCTTTTTGAACCAAATAGATAAGTCCCCTGGGTTGGATGGGATTTATCCGAGGATTCTCTGGGAAGCCAGGGAGGAGTTTGCCAAGCCTTTGGCTTTGATCTTTATGTCGTCATTGTCTACAGAAATAGTGCCAGAAGACTGGAGGATAGCAAATGTTGTTCCTTTGTTCAAGAAGGGGAGTAGGTACAATCCTGGTAATTATAGACCTGTTAGCCTTACATCAGTTGTGGGGAAAGTGTTGGAAAAGGTTATAAGTGATAGGATTTATAATCATATAGAAAGAAATACATTGATTAGGGATCGTCAACATGGTTTTGTGAAGGGTAGGTTGTGCCTCACAAACCTTATTGAGTTCTTTCAGACGGTGACCAATCAGGTGGATGACGGTAAAGTGGTTGATTTGGAGTATATGGGTTTCAGTAAGGCATTTGATAAGGTTCCCCACGGTAGGCTATTGCACAAAATACGGGGGCATGGGATTGAGGGTGATTTAGTGGTTTGGATCAGAAATTGGCTAGCTGAAAGAAGACAGTGAGAGCCTTTATTTGGAGGATGGTGATAGATAGCACAAGAGGACATAGCTTCAAATTAAGGGGTGATAGATATAGGACAGATGTCGAGGTTTTTTATTTACTCAGAGTGGTAGGGGTGTGAAACGCACCGCCTGCAACAGTAGTAGACTCACCAACTTTAGGGGCATTTAAATGGTCATTAGATAGGCTTATGGACAAGAATGGAATAGTGTAGGTCAGCTAACTTCAGATTGATTTCACAGGTCAGCGCAACATCGTAGGATGAAGGGCCTGTACTATGCTGTAATGTTCTATGTTCTAAAATAGAATGTATCTGCAGTTAGAGTTCTGCAAATGCAAATTCATCCAATAGATGTGTGTGTGTGTGTGTGTGTGTGTGTGTGCGCGCGTGCTTGCATGTGCAGGAGAGAGAGAGAGTGTGTGTGTGGGAGAGAGTGAATGGGAGAGTGTGAATGGGTGAGGGTATGTGTACGCCTCTCGGAGGGTTATGTGTGTGTGTCTGAGAGAGAGAGACTGTATATGAAAGGGGGTCTGCGTGAATGTGTGTGTAGATGTTAGAATGTACGTGTATGTTTGTAAGTGAGTGTGTAGTATAGTGGATAACCTGTAGTGTGGCATGAACCCAAGGTCCTGGGTGAGGCCATTCTCATGGGTATTGAACTTGTGTTGTTGCATTGCCCGAAGTGTGCGCCAAGGCAGACTTCAGGATATGCAACACAGAGTAATCGAGCAGAGACTGATAGCCAAGTTCAGTACATATGTGGATGGCCTCAACGGTATCTTGGGTTCATGTCACACTACAGGTGACCCCACTACACCGTACACTCTAACATACTCACAAATTCATGCAGACCCTCCCTCATCTGCAAGATCTCTCTCAGTCGCAAACACGAGAGGTACATCCACACAAACATGCACTCTTACATGCGCGCGCACACACACACACACACGCACGCATTCGTCTATGGGGTGAAATTGAATTTGCAGAACTCTAATTGCAGATACATTCTATTTTGTTCGAAAAGCACATAATCTGCAGGTAGTCAACCCATGTAACATTTTATAAATTCCTACTTTGGAAAATAGAACCAGTCTGACTCAAGATTGGAATACAGCTAGACTCTAACCTCACACCTTTAATGCATTGTCTGAGCTGAGATGTCACCTTAAGTTATCTTGCGAATGTCATTTGAAAGAAGTTCTGGGATTTACATATTATTAATGAGCTGAAACCTGCAACCCATTCTAAAAGATGATAGACTTAACAGCAATCTAAGTTTGTTCAACATATTGTATCAGTTGTATGCATGACACTTTGATCTTTTGTTATAAATTCAATGTCTTATGATCCTGCTCCACAGCTACCTGATGAAGGAGCAGCGCTCTGACAGATAATACTTCCAAATATTCCTGTTGGATTATAACCTGGTGTTGTGTGATTTTTAACTATTTTGAGATGAACAGTTTTCTGATATCAGAAACCTACATGTCTAGTCTGCAACAGCCCATATTCAGCTTTTTTTTTGGTTTGTTTGAAGTTCAGCTCCATAATCGATCTCGACAAAGAAAATTGCAACATATTGTAGAAAGCTGAATAATTTAATCTTGTATTCAAAAAAAGTCACAAAGTACAAGAGGGATTAAATTTAAAATGTAAAAGTCAGAAGTAACTTGAAAATGTCTCACAAAGCACTGACCAATTTTTGAGGTTGGCATGGGGCAACATCTTTAAAGAGCAGGAGGGAGAAGTAGAGTAGGGTCTGGGCATATGGGAGGTCATTTAATAGTAATACCTAAACCAAAACAAACATCTGCAATTTACCAGATCAGTTAGAGACCACACCAGTTTATAAATACAAGTGTTGCTGTTGGCACAGATTCAAGTTCAAAATGGGAACATAGAAATTCGAAACAGGAGGCCATTCAGCTCCTTTAGTTATCCATTTAAATCTTGACTGTTTTCTACCTTAACTCATCTACCCACAATACTGATACAGAACAAAATCTATGAAATCTCAGTTTTGATATTTTCAAGTAACCTTAAATACATTTTAAGGTTAGATTACTAGTAGATTAGATTACAGTGTGGAAACAGGCTCTTCAGCCCAACAAGCCCACACCGACCCTCTGAAGAGCAACCCACCCAGACCCATTCCCCCACATTTACCCCTTCACCTAACACTACGGGCAATTTAGCATGGCCAGTTCACCTAACCTGCACATTTTTGGACTGTGGGAGGAAACCGGAGCACCCGGAGGAAACCCATGCAGACACGGGGAGAATATGCAAACTCCACACAGACAGTTGCCTGAGGTGGGAATTGAACCTGGGTCTCTGGTGCTATGAGGTAGCAGCACTAACCACTTGGAGAGTGTTTCAGATTTCCACTACCTTTTGTGTAAAAATACTCTTTTTCCATATTATCCCTGAATGACTGAACTGTGACTTTAGGTTTGAGCTTTCTTGTTCTCACTATTTATCTGTACTTTCAATTTGTAACAGTTATACTTTGTCAAATATGGTCAATCTCTGCCTCATTCACTCCACAGCTATCTGATGTAGGAGCAGCACTCCGAAAGCGAGTGCTTCCAAATAAACCTGTTGAACTATAACCTGGTGTTGTTTGATTTTTAACCTCATTCATTCAAAATTCACTCTACATAAACTTAAAGACATGGTTGACACTCAACCTTCTTCCTCTCAAATCTAATATTGAGTTCAACATGTTATGGTCACTGTTGGCTAAATGTTCCCCTACTGTTAAATTACTTAATTTATCATTACTAGAGTTATAGAGATGTACAGCATAGAAACGGACCCTTTCGTCCAATGCATCCATGCTGACCAGATATCCTAAATTAATCGAGTCCTATTTGCCAGAACTTGACCCATATCGCTCTAAAACTTTCCTATTCATACACCCATCCAGCTGCCTTTTAAATGGTGTAGTTATAACAACTTCCACCACTTCCTCTGAAAGCTCATTCCATACGTGCACCACCCTCTGTGAAAAAGTTGCCCGTTAAATCTCTTTTATATCTTTCCCCTCTCCTTCTCAATCTATGTCCTCTATGTCTGGACATCCCCACTTCAAGAAAAAGACCTTGTCTATTTATCCTATCCATGCTCCTCATGATCTTATAAACTTTTATAAAGTCACCCCTCAGCCACCGTTCAGGGAAAACAACCCTAGTCTATTCAGCCTCTCCCGATAGCTCAAATCCTCCAAACCTGGCAACATCCTTGTAAATCTTTTCTGATTTCCAAGGTCTCTTTGTTCAACAACACTCCCCAGGACGATCCCATTAAGTGCCTAAAGTTGCCTAACTGATGTCCCGTACAGCCGCAACATGACCTCCTGACTCCTATACCCAATGCTCTTCCAAAACAGCATACTTGTTTGAAATGGGGATAGCCACAAAATGCTCTGACCAATAAAGGAAAACATACCGAACACCGCCTTCACTATCCTATCCTATCCTCTGACTGCACTTTCAACAAAATATGAACCTGCATTCCAAGGTCTCTTTGTTCAACAACACTCCCCAGGACAATTCCATTAAGCGCTTTTTGTGGTTATCCCCATTTCAAACAAGTATGCTGTTTTGGAAAATGTAGGAGGTGATGGAGTCTATGGGGAACATAGCACGAACAGCCAAGTTTCTGGTATTGAGACTGACTCATGTAATGAGAGGTATGTCAGGTTCCAACCAATCGTTTGTGTTAGGAGACTCTCTAGTCCAAGGTACAGACGTTACTGTGGCCAACATCGAAATATCAGAATGGTGTGTTGCTTCCGTGGTGTCGGGATGAAGAATGTCTCAGAGAGGGTGCAGAATGTTCTCACGGGGCAGAGAGTCCAGCAGGAGGTCATTGTACACATTGGAACCAACAACATAGGAAGGGAAATGGTTGAGATTCTGAAGGGAGATTACAGAGAGTTAGGTAGGAATTTAAAAAGGTCCTTGCGAGTAGTAATATCGATTTCTCCTGGTGCTACAAGCTAATGAGGGCAGGAATAGGAAGATTGAGCAGATGAATGCATGGCTGAGGAGCTGGTGTAGGGGAGAAGGATTCACATTTTTGGATCATTGGAAGCTGTTTTGGGGTGGAAATGACCTGTACAAGAAGGATGGATTGCACTTATATTGGAAGGGGACTAATATACTGGCAAGGAGATTTGTTGGAGCTGCTTGGGAGGATATAAACTACTAAGTTGGTGGCGGGGGGGGGGGGTTACCCAGAGAGATAGTGAGGAAAGAACAATCTCAGACTGGTGCAGTTGAGAACAAAGGCGAGTCAAACCGTCAGGGCTGGCAGGGAAAAAGCAGAGAACATGGTAGGACTAATAAATGAAACTGCATTTGTTTCAATGCAAGAGGCCGAAAAAGGAAGGCAGATGAACTCAAGGCATGGTTAGGAACATGGAACTGGGAGAGAACATAGAACAGTACAGCACAGAACAGGCCCTTCAGCCCACGATTTTGTGCTGACCACTGATCCTCATGTATGCACCCTCAAATTTCTGTGACCATATGCATGTCCAGGAGTCTCTTAAATGTCCCCAATGACCCTGCCTCCACAACTGCTGCTGGCAACGCATTCCATGCTCTCACAACTCTGTGTAATTAACCCACCTCTGACATCCCCTCTATACTTTCCTCCAACCAGCTTAAAACTATGACCCCTCGTGTTAGTCATTTCTCCCTGGGAAATAGTCTCTATCTATGCCTCTCATTATCTTGTATACCTCAATTAGGTCCCCTCTTCTCCTCCTTTTCTCCAATGAAGAAAAGTCCGAGCTCAGTCACCCTCTCCTCATAAGATAAGCCCTCCAGTCCAGACAGCATCCTGGTAAACCTCCTTTGAACCCGCTCCAAAGCATCCGCATCTTTCTTATAATAGGGCGACCAGAACTGGACGCAGTATTCCAAGTGCGGTCTAACCAAAGTTTTATAGAGCTGCAACAAGATCTCACGACTCTTAAACTCAATACCTCTGTTAATGAAAGCCAAAACACCATATGTATTCTTAATAACCCGCGTCCACTTGGGTGGCCATTTTAAGGGATCTATGTACCTGCACACCATGATCCCTCTGTTGCGCCACACTGCCAAGAATCCTATCCTTAATCCTGTACTCAGCTTTCAAATTCGACCTTCCAAAATGCAACACCTCACATTTATCCAGGTTGAACTCCATTTGCCACCTCTCAGCCCATCTCTGCATCCTGTCAATGTCCCGCTGCAGCCTACAACAGCCCTCTATACTGTCAACGACACCTCCAACCTTTGTGTCATCTGCAAATTTGCTGACCCATCCTTCAATCCCCTCATCCAACTCATTAATAAAAATTACAAACAATAGAGGCCCAAGGACAGAGCCCTGTGGAACAGAGGGCTCTCACCACAGACTTCCAGGCAGAATATTTTCCTTCTACTACCACTCACTGTCTTCTGTTGGGCAGTCAATTCTGTATCCATACAGCTATGCTCCCCTGAATCCCATTCTTCCTGACCTTCTGAATGAGCTTATCATGGGGAACCTTATCAAATGCCTTGCTGAAGTCCACATACATGGGATATCATAGCAATTACAGAAACATGGCTCAGGGATGGACAGGACTGGCAGCTTAATGTTCCAGGATACAAATGCTACAGGAAGGACAGAAAGGGAGGTAAGAGAGGAGGGGGAGTGGTGTTTTTGGTAAGGGCTGTATTTTGATAAATACAGCTGTATTTACGGAGGACATTCCTAGAAATACATCCAGTGAAGTTATTTAGTTGAACATGAGGAATAAGAAAGGGATGATCACCTTACTGGGATTGTATTATAGACCTCCTAATAGTCGGAGGGAAATTGAGAAACAGACTTGTAAGGAGATCTCAGTTATCTGTAAGAATAATAGGGTGGTTATGGTAGGGGATTTTAACTTTCCAAACATAGACTGGGACTGCCATAGTGTTAAGGGTTTAGATGAAGATGAATTTGTTAAGTGTGTACAATAACATTTTCTGATTCAGTATGTGGATGTACCTACTAGAGAAGTGCAAAACTTGACCTACTCTTTTGGGAAATAAGAGGTGTCAGTGGGGAAGCACTTTGAGGCCAGCGATCATAATTCTATTAGTTTTAAAATCGTGATGGAAAAGGATAGGCTGTATCTAAAAGTTGAAGTTCTAAATTGGAGGAAGGCCAATTTTGACGATATTAGGCAAGAACTTTCAAAAGCTGATTGGGTGCAGATGTTTGCAGGTAAAGGGACAGCTGGAAAATGTGACGCCTTCAGAAATGAGATAACGAGAGTCTAGAGAAAGTATATCCCTGTTAGGGTGAAAGGAAAGGCTGGTAGATATAGGGAATACTGGATGACTAAAGAAATTGAGGGTTTGGTGAAGATAAAGAAGGAAGCATATGTCAGGTATAGACAGCAGAGATCGAGTGAATCCTTAGAAGAGTATAAAGGCAGTAGGAGTATACTTAAGAGAGAAATCAGGAGGGCAAAAAGGGGACAAGAGATAGCTTTGGCTAAGGAGAATCCAAGGGGTTTTTACAAATACATTAAGGACTAGGGAGAGAATAGGGCCCCTCAAAGATCAGCAAGGTGGCCTTTGTTTGGAGCTGCAGGAGATGGGGCAAATACTAAACAAATATTTTGCATCCATATTTACTGTGGAAAAGGACATGGAAGATATAGAATGTAGGGAAATAGATGGTGACATGTTGAAAAGTGTCCATATTACAGAGGAGGAAGTGCTGGATATCTTGAAACATATAAAAGTGGATAAATCCCCAAGACCTGATCAGGTGTACTCTAGAACTCTGTGGGAAGCTAGGGAAGTGATTGCTGGGCCTCTTGCTGAGATATTTGTATCATCGATAGTCACAGGTGAGGTGCTGGAAGTCTGGAGGTTGGCTTATGTGGTGCCATTATTTAAGAAAGGTGGTAAGTCAACCCAGGGAACTATAGACCAGTGAGCTTGATGTCAGTGGTGGGCAAGTTGTTGGAGGGAATCCTGAGGGACAGGATGTATATGTATTTGGAAAGGCAAGGACTGATTAGGGATAGTCAACATGGCTTTATGCATGGGAAGTCATGTCTCACAAATTTGAGTAAAAAGTAACAAAGAGGATTGATGAAGGCAGAGCAGTAGATGTGATCCATATGGACTTCAGTAAGGCATTCGACAAGGTTGCTCATGGGAGACTGGTGAGCAAGGTTAGATCTCATGGAATACAGGGAGACTCGCCATTTGGAAACAGAATTGACTCAAAGATAGAAAACAAAGGGTAGTGGTGGAGGGTTGTTTTTCAGACTGGAGACCTGTGACCAGTGGAGTGCCACAACGATCGGTGCTGGGTCCACAACCTTCCATCATTTATATAAATGATTTGGTGTGAGCATGAGGTATAGCTAGTAAGTTTGCTGATGACACCAAATTGGAGGTGTAGTAGACAGCAAAGAGGGTTACCTCAGATTACAGTGGAATCTTGATCAGATTGGCCAATGGGCTGAGGAGTGGCAGATGGAGTTTAATTTAGATAAATGTGAGGTGCTGCATTTTTGGAAAGCAAATCTTACAGGCAAGGCCCTAGGGAGTGTTGCTGAACAAAGAGACCTTGGAGTGCAGGTTCATATGTCCTTGAAAGTGGAGTCGCAGGTAGATAGGATACTGAAGAAGGCATTTGGTATGTTTTCCTTTATTGGTCAGAGTATTGGAGTACAGGAGTTGGAAGGTCATGTTGCGGCTGTTCAGGACATTATTTAAGCCACTGTTGGAATATTGTGTGCAGTTCTGGTCTCCTTCCTACTGGAAAGATGTTGTGATACTTGAAAGGGTTCAGAAAAGATTTACATGTTGCCAGGGTTGGAGGACTTGAGCTATAGGGAGAGGTTAAATAGGCTAGGGCTATTTTCTCTGGAGCCTCAGAGGCTGAGGGGTGATCTTGTAGAGGTTTATAAAATCATGAGGGGCACAATAGGAAAAATAGACAAAGTCTTTTCCCTGAGGTCAGGGAGTCCAGAACTAGAGGGCATAGGTTTAGGGTGAGCTGGGAAAGATATAAAAGAGACCTAAGGGGCAACTTTTTCACACAGAGGGTGGGCACATGTATGGAATGAACTGCCAGAGGAAGTGGTGGAGGCGAGTGTAATTGCAACATTTAAAAGGCATCTGGATGGGTATGTGAATAGGAAGGGTTTGGAGGGATATGGGGCAGGTGCTGGCAGGTGGGGCTAGAATGCGCTTGGATATTTGGTCAGCATGGATGAGTTGGACCAAAGGGTCTGTTTCCATGCTGTACATCTCTATGACTCTAAGCGTACAAGTCCTGTTCTGAGTTACTTTTCCAAACTAAATCTCGTTCAGTCTGTTAATTCTGAAAGCCAACACAAATGTGACCAAAAGAATGAGAACATGAAGAAAGATTTATAGACAGAAATTAAACACAGACATAAATATTTAATAAGATGTAGAGTTGGACTGAGACTCTTATAAAACTGTGTACAATTATCACAAGTTGAAGTTCTAAACAGAACTTTTGATTGTCATGTGGAGAACTCCAAACTGGGTAGCCCCAATCCACACAATCAACTGCTGCTACCTGGTGAGTGCGGTCTTCAGAAATCCCATATCAAAAAACCCATATATCAAGCACATAGATTGTGAGGAGTCCACTGTCCATATTTACCACCATAACCGTGTAAACACCATAAAACCAAATAGTTGCAGCCCTTTTCATTTCTGAAGAAGTCATACCAGATTAATAACATTGATACTGTTTCTCTCTGCACAGATACTGCCAGACCTGCTAAGTTTCTCCAGCACTCACTGTTTTTATTTCAGATTTACAGCACCTTTAGTCTACTGCTTTCACGTGAGGACAGTCAAGTAGATGTAATGTTGGGAAACAGAATCAGGTCTAATAAATTGTAGCTATTACTGTGTCTCAATGTTCCATACTAGTAATGGAGACCTATAATTGCTGCTTACATCAAATCCTAGTGCCACAGACTGTTTTTATTGTCATATCAGATAAGTACTATACAAGTGGGGGAGGTGGTGGCATAGTGATCCAGGTGCACAGGCTAGTGCTCTGAAGACATTTGTTCAAATCCCACCAGAGTAGCTGGTGGGGTTTTAATTCAATTAATGAATCTAGAATTGAAAGCTAGTCTCAGTAGTGGTGACCATGAAACCTTTCATGAAGACCCATTGATTCACTGATGTCCTGTAGAAATGGAAATCTCCCATGTTTTCACCTGGTTTGGCATTTTTGTAAAGTAAGTCTGGATCCACAGTAATGTGGTTCTCCCTTTGAAATGACCCTTGCAAGCCACTCAGTTCAGGGGAATTGGGGGTGAGCAACAAATGCTGGTCATGTCAACATCTCATTAAAGGATGAAAAAAAGCCCTGAGACTGCACCATATCAGCCTATAAGACAGCACAACAATGTCCCCGGATGCTAGGAGCAATGCTGGTGCTCTATATCACCTTCCAAGGATCCCATCGCCCACCTCCAACACACTGCATCCACCTGGACACCCCGCACTGGCCTATTACCTGCCCTCGACCTCTTCATTTCCAACTGCCGTCGGGACATTAAGCGCCTCAACCTGTCTACCCCACTCCCCCACTCCAACCTCTCACCCTCACAACGCGCAGCCCTCCAATCCCTCCGCTCAATCCCAACCTCACCATCAAGCCAGCAGATAAAGGGGGCACAGTGGTAGTCTGGCGCACTGACCTCTATACGCCAAACGCCAACTCGAGGACACCTCTTCCTACCGCCCCTCGATCATAACCCCACCCCACATCACCAAACCATCATCTCCCAGACCAAACAGAACCTCATCACCTCAGGAGATCTCCCACCCATAGCTTCCAACCTCATAGACCGGGAACCCCGCACTGCCCGGTTCTACCTCCTTCCCAAGATCTACAAGCCTGACCACCCTGGTTGACCCATTGTCTCAGCATTCTCCTGCCCCACTGAGCTCATCTCTACCTA